>NW_020175186.1:6507620-6507882 GCF_003031525.2 Neophocaena asiaeorientalis asiaeorientalis
AGGGTCTGTCTTTCTCCATTGTATATTCTTGCCTCCTTTATCAAAAATAAGGTGACCATATGTGAATGGGTTTATCTCTGGGCTTTCTATCCTGTTCCATTGATCTATATTCCTGTTTTGATGGCAGTACCATACAGTCTTGATTACTGTAGCTTTGTAGTATAGTCTGAAGTTCAAGAGCCTTATTCCTCCAGCTCTGTTTTTCTTTCTCAAGATTGCTTTAGCTATTCAGGGTCTTTTGTGTTTCCATACAAATTGTGAA
>NW_020175186.1:6507938-6508134 GCF_003031525.2 Neophocaena asiaeorientalis asiaeorientalis
TTCATTGATTAGCTCTAGTAGTTTTCTGGTGGCATCTTTAGGATTCTCTATGTATAGTATCATGTCATCTGCAAAGAGTGACAGTTTTACTTCTTTTTCAATTTGTATTTCTTTTATTTCTTTTTCTTCTCTGATTGCCATGGCTAGGACTTCCAAAACTGTGTTGAATAATAGTGGTGAGAGTGGACATCCTTGT
>NW_020175186.1:6509068-6589990 GCF_003031525.2 Neophocaena asiaeorientalis asiaeorientalis
TTCTCCATTGTATATTCTTGCCTCCTTTATCAAAAATAAGGTGACCATATGTGAATGGGTTTATCTCTGGGCTTTCTATCCTGTTCCATTGATCTATATTCCTGTTTTGATGGCAGTACCATACAGTCTTGATTACTGTAGCTTTGTAGTATAGTCTGAAGTTCAAGAGCCTTATTCCTCCAGCTCTGTTTTTCTTTCTCAAGATTGCTTTAGCTATTCAGGGTCTTTTGTGTTTCCATACAAATTGTGAATTTTTTTGTTCTAGTTCTGTGAAAAATGCCATTGGTAGTTTCATAGGAATTGCATTGAATCTGTAGATTGCTTTCAGTAGTATAGTCATTTTCACAATGTTGATTCTTCCAATCCAAGAACATGATATATTTCTCCATCTGTTTGTATCATCTTTAATTTCTTTCATCAGTGTCTTACAGTTTTCTGCATATGTGTCTTTTGTCTCCTTAGGTAGGTTTATTCCTAGGTATTTTATTCTTTTTGTTGCAGTAGTAAATGGGAGTGTTTCCTTACTTTCTCTTTCAGATTTTTCATCATTAGTGTATAGGAATGCAAGGCATTTCTGTGCATTAATTTTTTATCCTGCTCCTTTACCAAATTCATTGATTAGCTCTAGTAGTTTCCAGTAGCATCTTTAGGATTCTCTATGTATAGTATCATGTCATCTGCAAACAGTGACAGCTTTACTTCTTCTTTTCTGATTTGTATTCCTTTTATTTCTTTTTCTTCTCTGATTACTGTGGCTAAAACTTCCTAAACAATGTTGAATAATATTGGTGATTTTGGACACACAGTGTACATTGACAGATAAATGGATAAAGAAGATGTGGCACATATATACAATGGAATATTACTCAGCCATAAAAAGAAACAAAACTGAGTTATTTGTAGTGAGCTGGATGGGCCTAGGGTCTGTCATACAGAGTGAAATAAATCAGAAAGAGAAAAACAAATACTGTATGCCAACACATATATATGGAATCTAAAAACAAATTTAAAAAGGTTATGAAGAACCTAGGGGCAGGACAGGACTAAAGACGCAGATGTAGAGAATGGACTTTAGCACACAGAGTGGGAAGGGTAAGCTTGGACGAAGTGAGAGAGTGGCATGGACATATATACACTACCAAATGTACAATAGATAGCTAGTAGGAAGCAGCCGCATAGCCCAGGGAGATCAGCTCGGTGCTTTGTGACCACCTAGAGGGATAGGATAGGGAGGGAGACGCAAGAGGGGGGAGATATGGGGATATATGTATATGTATAGCTGATACACTTTGTTATAAAGCAGAAACTAACACACCATTGTAAAGCAATTATACTCCAATAAAGATGTTAAAGAAAAAAGAAAACAAATCTTTAAAATATCCAAATTATAACACATGAAATGACAAGCTCTCTAAATTCTTCATAATTATTATCAACATAGCTATTATTGGGCTTTCCTGGTGGCACAGTGGTTAAGAATCCGCCTGCCAATGCACGGGATACGGGTTGGAGCCCTGCTCCGGGAAGATCCCACATGCTGCGGAGCAACTAAGCCCGTGCGCCACAACTCCTGAGCCTGCGCCCTAGAGCCCATGAGCCACAGCTACTGAGCCCATGTGCCACAACTACTGAAGCTCACGTGCCTAGAGCCCATGCTCCGCATCAAGAGAAGCCACCACAGTGAGAAGCCTGCGGACCACAACAAAGAGTAGCCCTGCTCGCTGAAACTATAGAAAGCCCGTGCTCAGCAACGAAGACTCAACACAGCCAAAAATAAAATAAATAAATAAATTTATTTTTAAAAAGAGAAAAACATGGCTATTATTGTAGGAGGTTATTACTTAGCACATTTGGAGAAAAAAATGCATTTTGTAAGCATTCAGTTATTTCTGAATCTTGGAATTAGTCTTATTGGTGGCTGGCAATTCTCAGAATTCTGTTTACCATTATGCATTTTGTTAATGCTATTTCAAATGTCTCTCTATTCTTTAAGTAACAACTGGAGATAAGATATGCTTTAATATAAAATGACTGTTTATAAGGAATATATATCATAAGATTTAATAAAAAATCATCAATATAAGTAGCATAATTTCTGTATCCAGTTGAATAGTGTGGGGTTAAAAATGATGTGAAGCTCATTTAATATTTCAAAGGAAGATGTTATTATGTTTCAGGCATTCCCGCACAGCACTCTCTAAGTGTTTTAACTCTTTTAGTCCTCAGCACAACCATTTGAGGTTGGCCTCAATATTCCAACTTAATAGATGAAGAAACAATTTCATTTAGATTAAAGAAGTTGCCCAAATTAAGTGATAGATCCAGAATTCAAATTCAGACCTACAGGAAAGCCCACACTGTGCTCAATCCTTCAAGCCATTTCTCTGTAATTATATGTTCAACCATGTTGTTTATTACCCTCCATGAAGAAATGATCTGACAGCTTGGTTAGAGTTTGGCATCTCTTTCTATGCATCTTAAAGAGATTAATTAGGAAGCTGCTGAGGTGTCTGTGGGACTCGGGATGGTTAGAGTAAACATCTTTTAATCTTATCCTCAGGCAACAAAGGCATTTTGTTTGTCTAATTTTGTTTTGTATCCCTCTGTCTGGCATTATTCCCTGGTTAGCACTATTATAGAGACAGTGTGGTGTTGTAGGGGAGCGGAGGATGGACTACGGGTTTAGATAGACCTCAATCCCAGCACCACCATTTCTAGCAGTGATATTTAATAAGCTACTCCAACTCAAAGGTACTCTTTGGTTCCTCGTGAGGATTAAGTATGTGCTGTCTATGGAATTTACATGTTAATCATGGCTCATTAGTTGCATTATATTAGACTCTTAGTAATCAACTTTATGTTTTCAAAACATTTTCAGACAGTACCATCTTTAATTTATTTTGAATCTTATTAGCAGGAATGGAACTGGAGATACACAGCTGAGAGGTTGAAGATACCAGTGAGAAAAGATAAGAAGGGATTTGGGTCTTATATACATCAAACATTAGCAGACTATATAGAAAATACTGATGTTTAACACTTCTATCCTTCAGTACATAAACTGTTTATATGACATCTTTCTTTTTGAGATTTTTAAAAAATTGAGGTGCATTTTAAAATACCATCGTAATGTTATAGATGTGTTGATGAATTGTTATAAATGGTTGATTCTCTCTAATTTCATGGATCAGATCAGCTGTGCTTGACTGATGGAATAGCAGTTCCCAATGGGAGTCCTAGGAAGTGGGCAAGAAGAGGGGTCTCCTAACTACCACAAGCTGAGATGCCTTCTTCACTTAGCTTTGTCAAGAACCAGTTGTAGGGACTTCCCTGGTAGCGCAGTGGTTAAGAATCTGCCTGCCAATGCAGGGGACATGGGTTCGAGCCCTGGTCCAAGAAGATCCCACATGCCGCGGAGCAACTAAGCCTCTGTGCCACAACTACTGAGCCCATGCTCCGTAACGCGAGAAGCCACTGCAGTGAATAGCCCGTGCACCGCAATGAAGAGTAGCCCCTGTCCGCCACAACTAGAGAAAGCCTGCACACAGCAACAAAGTCCCAACACAGCCAAAAATAAATAAATAAAAATAAATTAATTTTTTAAAAAAATGAGCAAAGTACCTTTAAAAAAATAAGAGCCAGTTGTAATCCTTAGGAGTCTCAAATACAGTTCCATATGTGGTTGTGAACCTCAAAATATTGCCAGGTAACCAGGTGAGCTGAAATTATTCTAGTAGCAAAGACTATCACTTTGATGGATGGATGAGTCAGAAGTAGTGCTGAAGAAGTGCTTTAAGATCCAAGCTCAAGTGGTTTAAGGTGGGTTTTTTAAAGTAGGGTACAGATTGGGAATGGGAAAATTTCATGGTATGAGTTGAGGATTGGTGGACACAGAAAAGCAAGGGTCATGAGGTAAGCTGTGATGAATGAAATGGTATTGATAAGAGAGCTGTTTGACCAGGGGAGCAGATTAGTGACTCAGATAAATTGGTAAGTCGGAGCTTCTAGAGCCAACAGGGAAGTTATTTATTAGTTTACAGTTTTATCTTTCCCAGGCAGCGTTTTCCTGGAACACATAATTAAGTCATGATGACATAGGTGCTCTACAGTTGTATCTAAGGTATAATGGCAAAAATGTTCTCAATTCTCAGCAAAGTCACACCAGATTCCAGAGAGGAAGCCAGCATTCTCAGACTCTTGTTCAAACTCCAGAGATTTGACTAGAGAAGGACAGTCACAGACTGTATATAGACCTCAGTAATCTGACACTAGGCCTCTAGAATGATCTCCATGTGAGAGGATGGCAAAATATAAAGAGGAGAATTAGGTGATTGATGAGGGAAGAGGTGAATGAGAGGCTGGAGACTATCAGGAAGAAGGAGATGTAGGAAGAATCATTTAAGCCTGGAGACAAGTGTTTGGGTACCATTCCCTGCACTCTGTAAGTTAATAGGGTGGGGAAAAAAAAACAAAAAACAAGACTAACCTCTTTGAATCCAAGCTGCTAGATGATTTTTAGCAAATGCCTTAGCTCTTCAAAATCATACCATATAAAACTATGTCATGTATTGAAACTTAGTCTCAAAGAGGTTACGATGGACTTTGTACTAAAGCTGGAGGTTCCTACTCTCAGCTGTTGAATGGATCAGTAAAACACCACTGTATACAAGAGATCCATCTTAAGTTCCTTGGCTATTACCTTTCTTTTAGAATTCTTCTAAAATGATAAAGATTATAAATTATAAAAATGTTATAAAGATTACTTCTTTGCTTTCAGTTATGATCTTATTTGTCTGCCAGACATATAAAATGGTGGATAAAAACTTGAAACTTCTGGTTATTTATAGACGCAAACTTTGGTTTCAAGTTTGATCAGGTTACCTTACTCTCACAAACCTTCTTACTTATTATTTAAGCAATATACTTATTATTCCTGTGAGTTTCTTATTCTATAAAATGATGCTTATAAGAACAACTTACTTATTTGTTGAATGAATCACAGGAGATAATGTATGTGAAAGTAACTAACACCACAATCCCTGTCACAAAGTAAACAGTCAGGTATTTTATTTCTTCTCCCTTTTCTCAGCTACCAGATTTTTCACAGGCTACAGCCAAAATAGGTGCATGTCATCTTCTTTGATCCTGTGCTAGCTAAGTAAGTCGTCTCAGCTGGAGAGATTTTTCCCTGTAAGGGACATTTGACAATGTCTACAGTTATTTTTGTTGTTACAACAGGAGAGATGGATGCTCCTAGCATCTAGTAAGTAGAAGCCAGAGATGCTGCTAAACATCCTGCATTGCATAGGACAGCTTCCTGCAACAAACAATTATCCAGCTCAAAAGGTCAACAGGGCAGATCAAAATTGATTAGATGATTATTTTATTTAAAAGAGGTTTGGAATTGAGGGAATCATCAAAATCAAGACCATTATTAATATCAGTAATGTTTATTGGCAACTTGTGCTAAATATGTATGTGTATATATAGTATATGTACATATATATGTATGTATATATATATCAATGTATTACTGTCATTATATCGTTTTGTTTTACATCATTCAGTAGAGCTGGTTATTTTATTTTTGTTTTGTTTTGTTTTGCGGTATGCGGGCCTCTCACTGTTGTGGCCTCTCCCGTTGTGGAGCACAGGCTCCGGACACGCAGGCTCCGTGGCCATGGCTCACCGGCCCAGCCGCTCCGCGGCATGTGGGATCTTCCCGGACCGGGGCATGAACCCATGTCCCCTGCATTGGCAGGCGGACTCTCAACCACTGCGCCACCAGGGAAGCCCGAGTTGGTTATTTTATACCCATTTTTATAGGAAGCTTGGTGATGTAATATAACCTGACCCAAGTACATGCAACTAATAGTTGATGGAGAAAAAACCCATGTGTCTCTGACTTCAAAACCTATGCTTTAAACCACTAAGCAGTGTTGTCTCCCATTGGTTAAATCCTGGCCCTACCACTTAATGGTTTGGATCTTTAACCAAGAATTTTATCTTGTTGAGTTACAGTTTCTATTCTGGGAAAAAAAAAAAAAGAAAAAAGCAAGTTTACATTTCCATCTATGTTATGGAACCAATGTGAGCATCAAAGTTATGAAGTCAATGAACACACTTTAAAATTTTAAAGTACTGTAAAATGCAAGCTGCTGTGCCTCCTAATAGACAGATCCATCTCATCCCAGAGTATATGTGGGGAATTTCAGCTTTCTGTTTCTGAGACATGTTGATAGCTCCATGCAGAAAGAGAGATAAATGAAAATAAAAATTCTGTCCCATTGTGACCTAACTCCTGTTTGGATAAGTGACATTTCTGACAAATCATTAAGAGTAGAGGGACAAAAAAAATTGTCTAAAAGCCCCATGTTTCCTTTAAAAGTCCAACCTGTTGTATTTAGTGATGGGATTAGATATGATTGAACCAAAATAGTTGATACTAGAGAAGAAATTGAGCAGCCTGTTCACACAGCTTTACCCACACAACTTTCACGTTTTCTGTGAAAAATAAATCCAAGAACAATCAACAAATACCAGGACTCTAAGCTTAGAGACCGACATAACACGTGTATTTTCAATAGAAGAACACCTATTTCTGTGAAGATTTAAAACTAGGTTAATATCACAATATATTCAAATAAAGTTTCCTTATTAATGCTACATTTTATAGAGTAAAAATTGATGTATTCTGGTTCTTACAAAAGTAAATATATAATATATTAACTAACTTTTTATGAAGTTTTTGTTCTTGATTAATGTCTCTCCATGGTGTAATATTTTTTGATTCCCTTGCCTAGATCAGGACAATTAACTTTCACAAAGATGTTTCCTTTAATGTTCTTATTGATCAAAAATGTAATATAATGGTATTCACTACATATTTATTAAGCAGTTACATCAGTCAATCATTCAACACATATTTATGAAATATCTACTCTGTGCTCATCATTGTGCAGCTGTGTGCAAGGAACCTTGGAAATAAAAGAAGTCCACTTTCTGAAAATGAAATTGAAATTACTGATTTAATAACTTTTTCTTCCAGGAAGCTCAGAGCCAAGCATGAAGCTGCATTATAGCCGCTCTGTAAGTCTTTAAGTTCCTCATATTTGAGTTATTTACTGAGTCATAACAGTTTCTTTTCTCTTTAAGCCATCTTTTCACAGTATTATTTCTCTGTTAGATTCTTTTGTTTCACTCATACTCCTTGAGGACATTTCTGACCTGTTAGGAGTCCATTCCTATTAATTCTGAGTCTTAACAATCACATTAAGATACAAGATTAAATGCTAGATTCATAGTCAACATATACACCTCAGCCTATAACCAATGCATATTTATGAGATCAGTGCCCAAAGAAAAATCAAAAACTTAAAAATTCCCCTTGTAAGATGGCTCAACTTCTGTATAGAATGAGAAATGGTGTCAATAAATTAAATATAAATATGTAGAGACATTCTCTGAGTGAATAGCCACTATGGACATTGTAGCTCTGTTGACAACATCCATGCCTTTGCTTCTGCACAGTGACACCTTAATGGAGTTTGGGTTGCACTCACTTCATAGTGAACCTTGAATGACCAAAAACTGGACTTTGTCCATTCTTGCCACAATAAAAGATTCAGGTAGCCCAGGCCTAAGGTCAATACATGGTATTCCTCTGTCCACAGGACTTTATTCTGGGATAATACCAAGATAAATACCCCCAATACCAAGGAAGTATGCATCAGACACCACCCCAAATTAAATCCACATAACCATTGTGGGTTATTTTTGTTTCATGGCTTCAGAGCACTTTAATGCACAAATTTTCCTTGGTGATTTTTACTTCTGTTAAGTTTACAGGCCCTTGCGAGAGCCTCCCCTTGGTGAGTGTATTTATGATGCTAGGAAGGCTCTTTGAAGTGACTCAGGAGGAAATTACTAAGGCACAGAAACCCGCCAAGGAGTTGTGCCTTTCCAGAAAATTAGCTTTGAATAGAATAATATGTCAACACAGCAGCTAATTCTACACATGACATAATTTATCAACAACCCCTCTAAGATTCTCTGTGCCAGAAGAGAACCTTCCATAGAGAACAAACATGAACAAAACAGGAGAATTTACTTTTTGGCTATCCTAAGCGGCCTGAAATACCTTTTAAAGAATGCATCAAACTAGAACTATCTATTTAGCTTTTAACAGGTCACTTTGGAATGGCTTTTCACTGTGTTTCTTGCTTTTCCTGGGAAGTGAGACATTTTTATATGACTTCATTACTGATCTACATACCTGTCTGTTTATCAGTTATCTACAGAATTGCATTGATTCTTCCCCTTTTCTGTCTTTTCCTCTATCAAGACATGCCTAGTTTCTGCACCTTATAGTTCTAAAATCAGCCACACTCTGACAGAGTTTCTGACCATGATAAGAAGCATATTTGGAGAGACTCCAAAATATTTTGACTCAGTTTCAAAATCTTTACCTTATTGCTTTGACCAACACCCATTTTCCTTGCCTGTCCTTTTTCTCTCATTTGTGTATATTTCCTCCTTCTTAAATGTTTTTTAGCTCCCACCTTGTACTACCCACCAGTGGCAGCAGCCTCCTCTGATTACTTGACTTATGGCTGACCATGCTGACCCCAAGCAACTCACTTTATTCCACAACAGACAGCTGCCAGGGCACCATCAAGACAAAATGTCCCAATTTTGATAGGCCTTAATGTTTACGTCATCAGAAACTCAAAGAAACCTTGACATTTTGAAGGAAGAAGGGTGTATTTATTTCTAGAAAATTAAGAGTAATGCTTTAGCTTCGTAAAAGGAGTTGAGAGCATTTTAATTAAATAAATTTTGCATGTAATTGTATCCTGACACTTTTAGATTAGGATTCAACGGGTGTTTATAGATTTCAGAATAACATATGCAGGATGTTCTTTCTTGCAAAGCTGGCCAGAGGCACAGGCTGTAAAAAGAATGGTCAGTAGGACGAGATCTTTGAGATTGTGTAACTTTGAATCATGTGTTCAAGTCTAAGCGTCAGCATCATTGTACATGATGGCAGGTGCTACAGATCTACAGTGTTCTAGATGAGGAGGAGAGCTGTTCATGGCTTACACTTGCCTGAAACAAAAGAATAGAGGAAATTTAGCCCCCAAGTCCCGTGATGACATGGCTCACACTGACCTTTATAACATCATCCAAAACTACAGGAATATTTTTCTTTATTAATTCCAAACTTCTTACAATTGTGTGAAAATGTGATATTTTCTCACACTTCTGTTTTATATGCATGTACTCTTCTCTCTGGTTGAAGTGATTTCCCACTCTCTCAACACCCTCCTTCTGCCAGCTAAATTTCATTAAGAGAAAATCAAGTGGCACATTTGACTTCTATTCTGTCTAATTCCTGTTCCTCTGAGGCCCAGTAATCCACTCTGATTATCTTTATCAGCTTTCAGGAACATGTATTAAAATTGATGTTGTATATTCAACTTTTCCTATTAGCCTGTGAGAACTGTGGTACCACAGGGGTTGATATTTTATTATATTTCCTTTCCTTAAGTGACACAATATTTGAGATATAATTGGCACTTACTGAATGTTTACTGGGTAAATGAGTGACTGAATGAATGAGGTTTGGGAGCTCTTTGACTTTATTTCCATCTGCAGTGTGGTTTTCTTCTCTTGTTGCCCATCTTTTTTTTTTTTTTATGTCGGTTCATTGGTTTGTTTATTTATTTTATTTTTGGCTGTGTTGGGTCTTCATTTCTGTGTGAGGGCTTTCTCCAGTTGTGGCAAGTGGGGGCCGCTCTTCATCACGGTGCGCGGGCCTCTCACTATCGTGGCCTCTCTTGTCGCGGAGCACAGGCTCCAGATGCGCAGGCTCAGTCGTTGTGGCTCACGGGCCCAGTTGCTCTGCGGCATGTGGGATCTTCCCAGACCAGGGCTCGAACCCGTGTCCACTGCATTAGCAGGCAGACTCTCAACCACTGCGCCACTAGGGAAGCCCTGCCCATCTTCTTTATTCCAACACCAAACTTTCTGTCAGCCTGCCTAACCCTCTGCTTCCTCTATCGTTACCTCTTTGTCTTCTGCCCCCACATTTACTTTACTTCCAGTACACAAAATGTAAATCTGTATCATGTAAAAATTATTTGAGATCTAACTTTTAAAAATGCTGTTCAAATTTGTAGTTATGTTCAAATCCATCCTCCATCCTGCCCTGACACACATTAAACAATCTCTCTCCTTCAGGCTTCTGAGGGCACTGGCTTGAACACTAGAGAACAGAAGGAAGAAACCAGGGGATTTACCCCCCTCTTTCTCTGCATGAGCTACACTCTTTCCTCAGTCCCACTTTGCTACTGACAAATGGATTATACTTTCAGATTTGACCCAGATATCCCATGCCTTGATTTCCAGTAACACTGCCTCTTCCTGTTGTCACTCCATTCCAAGAGAACATGTTCTTTCCTAATGTTATTCATTTCCGGGTTGCTTCATAATTCCTTGTTTAGCTCCTCTGCTTTTCCACAGCCTGAATATTTAATTCACTGACTTAAATTTTCTTTATTTTTTAATACTTAGGATAGTTTTTTGTTTTCATGCTTGGATCTTCACTAATAAAATAAATTTAGAGATAAGGGCAGAGAGTAGCCACATTTTTCTTGGTATATTTTTCAATTAACAATGAAAATTACATGTTTTTTGAATAACTACAGGGACTCTGTATAATTAGTCCACATTATATTGCTTTCAACGATTACTGGAAGCTGTGGAAATTGAAATAATAGCAAATGCAAATGAAAGTAAGAAATGAACACGTTTATCATTTGATACTATAATGATTAATACAGCTTCTTGGTCAAAGACCTAAATGCAGCCAGAACAAGTATTATTTAATGATTCTAGAATCTCAGGGTTATTTTGCTAAAAGTAAACCATTACATTTAGTTCCATATAAAATTATTCACGTTTATTAAAAAGATCAAAATTAAATACTCTTGGTTCTGTTCTGTGAAATGTCGGAAAATATATTTTCTTCAACTACACAGGGCAGGGGTGTGGGTCATGTAGGCTGAAGTGATAAAAATAGATTTCCTGGAAGATAATGCAAGTTACTCAAAGAGAAAAATATAGTCCAGTAGATTTTGTAATATTTCCAAGTAATAAAGCTAGAACATTTAGTTCTCACTTCATCAGGAACCCAGTTTATTCAGTAATTTAAATGAATTAAATGATTATGAAGCTTTATCAGGTATTCTTGTGTGAAAAAGCTAGCAATAATCTCTCCAGCCATGTGCCTAGGTAAACATTTGGCACCATATAGTCTTTGAAAGAAGTCCAGGGAAACAAACAAAGGTTACAACAAAGACAACAATACCAGGATCTAGGAGAAATTAATGTGCCATCTGCTCTAGTTGTGTTTTTATAATACAAAATAAGGGAAGGACCTTTATTTTGATACTTTTTTGTGTGATAATCCTTACGTTTTTACCAGTAGAGGAAGGACACTTGTGATATTGTTCATTGTATTAGTCTGCTAGGGCTACCATAACAAAGTACCACAGACTGGGTAGCTGAAACAACAGAAATTTATTTACTCACAGTTCTGGAGCCTACAAGTCTGAAATTAATGTGTTGGCAGGGTTGGTTTCTTTTGAGCATTTCTCTCCTTGGGTTGTAGATGGTTGTCTTTTCCCTCTGTTTTCGAATGGTCTTCCCTCTTTATGTGTCTGTGTCCTAATTTTCTCTTCTTGTAAGGAAAATAGTTATATTGGATTGTAGCTCACCCTAAGTATCTCATTTTAACATAATTACCTCTTTAAAGGTCCTATCTCCAAATACACTCACATTCCGAGGTACTGGGGGATAAAGACTTCAACATATGAATTTTGGAGGACATAATTCAGTCTATAACACATATAGTAATTGAATTTGTCTTTTGAATTTCTCTTAGTATTGGTACTAAGGAAGAAATAAAGGGGGAAAATAGGAGACAATCAAGTAAAAAGATAAAAAGAAAAGGAGAATTTCTTCTCACTGTGCTACACCCACACTCGTACCAGTGTGACATTCTTTTCTACGTTTGTACACATTTTCTGTCAATAATAATTATTTCCCCATTTTCTACATAGCTAATTCCTAAACATTCTTGAAGAATTAATACCATCCCCTGTAGGAAACATTTGCTCTCTCCCACTTTTATTGATTTGAATTCAGTGGTTTTCCTTGTGTTGCTTTAGCACCTGGATGTTTATCCGCACTGGTAGGAGTATCATCTTGTACAACGATCATGTACATTCCCTCCATTAAAATGAGAGCTCCTTGAGGACTAGGACTAGCTGTTTCATCCCCATATCATCAATCCCTGGCTTGGTTGTACATAAACATAATTTCTTGATCCAATAGCTGCTGTTCAGCATCCTCTCTGTGGCAGACAGAGAGGAGACAATGATGAGAAAAATCAGACAGTCTCTGTTTTACTAAAACAGTTTAGTCAAAGCATCTCAGAAGCAATGCATCCTGGACACACCCCCATCATTAACGAAAAGGTATTCTTTATACCTTCTTCTCTAGATAAGTAGATTTTTATGAGGAACATTATATTCTTTGGGCAGAGATTTCCTTCCATTCTTAGTAATCCTGTCTAGGACAGATATTAGTGGCCCAAGACCTGAATTTTGTAGTGAGTCAAATACTGTGAAATGTAGGGCTGTTTCTCAAAGCTCAGGTGGGAAGCAGAAATTCACATATGACAACCTTTGTACTGAATAAGATGCACGAACAATTACAAATATAAAAACCTAGAGGTAAAATGGTTACAATTCAAAGGATGGTACTGATGAATGTAATACATGTCAAGTAAACCTGAAATTCCAACTGAGTAGCCTACTTCACAAGCTTTACAGTGTAGGGGAAATCCTGTCAGTGTCAGCCCATTTTTACTAGAATCCTTCTGGGGAATAAGGAAGGTAGTTTAAAGACATTCTCTGTCTCTCATCTCTGGGATGAGGTTCATGATCAAATACAGTTTTATAACTAGATGTTTACACTGTGATTCATCAAATCCCTCTATGAATTATCTAGGAGGAATTTTTTAGTCTACCTCTGCAAAGTTGCTCAACTTTCAAACTGAAGTACTTGCAACCTCTTCATACCTGTCCCCCAATTACTCTGAAATCTCTCTCCTCTCTTATTCTTCACTTCCCCTTTCCCTGTGGTTCAGATGTTAAAGGTTTATTAATTAGAATTTATTCATTAATTGACTTTAACACTACTATGGGGCACTTATTATATGCCAGACAGTTCATATAATCCCTGCCTTTATGGAACTTAAATCCAAGCAGTTAATAATTAATTCAAATAACAAATGTAAATATTTCTAAGTATGGAGTATTCAGTGGTTAGTATTTTTTAAAAACTTTCATGTATAAAGTGCAAGTTGAGTGTGTATAAGAACCACCTTCCCGGACTTCCCTGGTGGTACAGTGGTTAAGAATCCACCTGCCAGTGCAGGGGACCACAGTCCGATCCCTGGTCCGGGAAGATCCCACATGCCGGGGAGCAACTAAGCCCGTGTGCCACAAATACTGAGCCTGCGCTCTACAGCCCACGAGCCACAACTACTGAAGCCCGCGCGCCTAGAGCCCGCACTCCGCAACAAGAGAAGCCACCGCAATGAGAAACCTGCACGCTGCAATGAAGAGTAGCCCCCTCTCGTCACAACTAGAGAAAAGTCCGCATGCAGCAACGAAGACCCAATGCAGCCCCCCCAAAATAAATAAATAAATAATTTAAAAAATATATAAAGAACCACCTTCCCACATATACACCAAAATCTGCAATGGTTCAAACTAAATTTACCTAGGATTTTCCAACAGGCTTCAATGTCACCAAAAGTTTTCCTTTGAAGAGCACGTATCAGAATAGATGAGTTTCTAAAATTCTAACTGCTTGATGTTACCTAAAATATTGTGCCAGAAATCCATCACTAATGATTTATATTACATGGCAAGTGTTTCATTCCATAGAAAATTTATATTCAGAGATCCTTATATTTTTGCATGAACATTAAGGAAACATCTTAAAATATTATTTTTCTGCTTTATCAGTTTCCTTTATTTTATCCTTGGTTCAGCAGATAGCTTAAATGTCTTTAAAAAATCACCATCAGCTAAGAGAGTATAAAATCACAATCATTTCCATAACGTTTCCCTCTTCTTTTGAAAGTGAAGGTCAGGAATTTCTTTTCAAATTCGGTAGCAGATTAGTCACGTTTATTGTGCAGGTAGTTACCGGCTAAATTTGCCAGTTTCCTTGCCCTTCTTTATGGTTCTCCAGTTAATCTTATTGCACCTCTTTACTCATGTTTCCTTCTGCTGGGTCTACTGGGCAAAAAGTCTGAGATAAAAAACTTCTGCTTACTCTCTCTCTACAGAATTATGTAACTCCTTTTGTCTCACTTTGTTCTTTCCCTTTGATTTCTTGGCATATAAACCTTGGATAATATACTAAAATGAAAATTGAGTAAAGAAACTATTTTAGAGCTCTAAAAGAAATATGTGAATAACTAAGAGTAAAATTAAGCACAGTACTAGTAGCACAAAGACAAATCATTGTGGAGAAGAGAACAGACCTAGATTCTATGGTAAATATATGGTCTGGAAAGGAATATGAGAAAATGAACATTTACAGAAATTTACCATGTGCCAGACTGTCATAAGCACCACCAAAAATATAAATAGAGAGTTGGTTGTTTCAAATGCTTGGTCCATGATCAGAGAGCAATGGTGCAGTCACAGAGCTGAGACTGAAGGCAGGTAGATCTGATCTCAAAGAAAGTCCACATTCTTTTCAAATTCCATTCTAATGGGATTGATAGTATCAATGTCCAGTCCGTGGCAGTCTCAAAATCTGCAATGTGGAGGTAACATTACCTACCCATGTGATTGTTGTGAACATTGTATGAAATAATGTACCCAGTCCCGCAAGGATGGTGCCAAGCGTATAACTCAATCACCACATATTTGTTCCCTCCAGAGACCTCTGTGTAACAGGTTCTTCACAAGCAGAGAGAATGCACATGAGGATACCAAAGCCCCCTTTCACCTATGAAATTGTATCTACTGGAGTGTTGAGCCAAAGATATCAGTTTTTACATATTTATGTAATACTGGCTTATTGGCTTTTAAAAATTCTAAATTAAGAGGAGATTGCTAGAACTAATGATCTGAGGGTAATGTTTGCTGTCACTGTTGGCTGCCAAGGAAGTTACAAATCTCCTAGTTCCAGATGAGGACAACCACAAACACTGAGCCACATTCAGCTGAGGATGTTCCTTTCCTAAATGATTTCACCCACAACATGATTCTCTCCATAGTCCCACTCACCATGGTAGAGGCTTAATGGACCTGGAAGGGAGGAAAAAATAAGTCACTGTGAGAATATGATGCAGACACAACTGCAACAACGAGGACCTGGTCAGAGCACGTCAAAGGAAAAACTATTCCACATGCATAGATATGGTATTTCCCACAACTCACAGGCTCAGAATCTTGTGGGGAGGTTCCCTTAACTCTTACACACTCAATTATTAAGTAGTTAGACACTGGCCAAAAACCTATTTGTGGTCTTTCAAGCCCAACCATAGGCAACTACAAAGACTTTACCTGGCAAACCTCACAGAGGGAAACTGCCCTCTTTGCACGGGGATTTGGTGCACAGCCAGTGCACTGCAGTCTTTGAAGAGAGTGCCAGTCAAGGACCTTGCTCTCCCTCGCCCACCAAGCTGGCCGTCCTCTTACCTATAGTCTGTATTCCTAGAACTGGCACCTCCATTGGAGGCCTGTTTATCAGGGGCCTTTGGCAGAAGACTTTCTCAGGCACCTTTGCCAAGGTCTCCTTATTGGAGGTAAGAGAAGGGGACCATTAACACATTTTCTCCGTTCTGCCTCAGGACTCAGTGTTTGTCTACTCACCCTTTCCCCACTCCCCTCTCCCCTCCCTCTTAGGGCTCTCTCAGCAGTGAGGTAATCCCCACACCTGTGCTGATCCAGCTGGCCCTAGATCAGCACTCTCTCATGAGGAAAAATGGAACAGGGGAGAGCCAGTGCTTTCTCCACTTCAGCTTAAACTAGTTTTGCTTATACTACTGCAGGGAGTGATTGAAGGCTTGAAAGTTACTTTTCCTTTTGGTTTGTAATCTTAATTGGCTACTTCAGCACCTGGTAGCTGAGGTCTCTCCAGCTCATCTCCAGCTCCTGATCTTCATTTTCTTTTTTTTTTTTAAATTAATTTATTTATTTTTGGCTGCATTGGGTCTTCCTTGCTGCACACGGGCTTTCTCTAGTTGTGGCGAGCAGGGGCTACTCTTCGATGCGGTTTGTGGGCTTCTCATTGCAGTGGCTTCTCTTGTTGCAGAGCACGGGCTCTAGGCATGGGCCTCAGTAGTTGTGGCACACAGGCTCAGTAGTTGTGGTGCACAGGCTTAGTTGCTCTGTGGCATGTGGGATCATCCAGCACCAGAGCTTGAACTCATGTCCCCTGCATTGGCAGCTGAATTCTTAACCACTGCGCCACCAGAGAAGTCCACCTGATCTTCATTTTCAGTTCCATACTTTGTGGAAGAGTTGTCCAGAGCAGTCACAGAATCTGGAGTCAGATGGCTGGATTCAAATTCACACTATGCTACTTTTTAGTGTTTGACAGTTGTTACGGGCTGAATTGTGTCTCCCCAAATTCATATGTTGAAGTTCTAACCCCCAGTACTTCAGAGTATGACCAAACTCGGATAAAGTCTTTAAATAGGTATTTAAAATAAGGTCATTAGGGTGGGCCCTAATCTAATATGACTATTGTCCTTATAAGAAGCAACTAGGACAAACACCCAGAGAAGACCAAGTGAAGATACAGGGAGAAGACAGCCATCTATAAGCCAAACGGAGAGGCCTCAGAAGAAACCAACCCTGTCTACATCTGATTTTGGACTTGTAGCATCCAAAACTGTGAGAAAATAAATTTCTGTTGTTTAAGCCATCCAGTCTATGGCACTTTGTTATGGCAGTCAAAGAAAAGTGATACAAGAGTGATCATGTTACTTTTTCTGGCCATAATTTTCTCCTGTGTAGACTGGGAATAAACTGATTATTGTTACAGCAGCATTTTAAAAATAAGACCATTTAATAGAGAATATTGTAAATACCCAAGAAATATCAGCTCTTATTTTCCTTTGTTTTTAGCTTTGAAATGATTAGCCTTCTTGTTCTAGGACCTCTGACCTAATAATGGTCTACATATACTGGAAGCTTAATCTTTGATCAGATCACTTACCTATGCCAAATGACTGAACAACTCCTAACTTTCCTGAGGCCGTAATTTAAACTTCTTGATCTGGATCTAAAATCAATCTGCTAAAATGGCCCTATTTTATTTTTTCTAACTGTATCGTCTACTATTAGCCAGAAAAAATTTTCCGATTCAGTTACAATATATACAATCTTCTCTCAGAAGCCATGGATTTTAGTATTTTGCCTTTGTACATACTTCATTCTATGCTTGAAATCTTCCTCTTTTTTTCTGTTCTTCAGCCTTCTCATTCTTTAGTGATTAAGTTGAGGAAGCATTTTCTTAACATTCCCACTCTTAGCAATCTCAAAGCAGGTGAGGAATAGTGGTTAGGAAATGAGGGTATTTATAGATAGATAATGAACTCATTTATTCATAAAACAATTACTGGGAATTCTCTATTTGCTAAGAATTGGGATATGTTTGGATATAAAAAGTAAGAAAAATACAGACCTGTCCTCCAAGGTTTCATAATCTAGTGGGAGAAGGAACTACATTACATGCTGCTAAATACTCTGTTTGATGTTTGAAAAGGATGCTTTATACACATAGGAGGATATATGCAAATAAAAGAAGGACAGAGCCAACTTTCAGGAGTAGAGAGCATTTGAGCTGAATCATGAAAAATCTGGAAGCATAAGCTAGGAGAAAAAAGACAAACTTTTTTCTGAAAAAGAGACATGTTCAATACACCTGGAGTGTGTAAAGAAGAGAGCAGTAGGAGATGGGAGGGAGGAAAATCTCAAGACAGGTGAGAGACACATTTGGATAAGCAGAATTCGCATAAGCCAACCTGAAACCAACATGTGTTTTGTTTTCCTTACTTCCTGTCTAGTCTGAAGCAGATATATTTTATGGGTGGTATATCTGTACCTGCTGGCAAATGGTTGGCATTTATAGATGGAGTCTTGACATAGGGCATATTACTTATTTTTATGTCTAAAAATCTTCTACTGCAGGAAAATCAAAACCAAAAGAATATTTATAAAAATTTAAGAACTTCAATTATACAAGAGAAGAAAAAATGATTTAGTGAATATTATCCAGGACAAATAGCTTTAGTATTCTCTTTCCTTTTTTCCCCCTAAGCTCCTTCTGCTGATTTTTTTGTCACTCTTTATTACATTGTCATCCTTTCTTTGATCTTTGTACAATTAATAATTTAGAAGTATAATGGCACCACTTAAAGAAATTTAGCAGAACTTTATATAAACTTAAAAGCATTATAAACTTAAAGCATTATAAACTTAAAAGATTACTTTCAAATACCATTTAGAGACTTTGCTGTACAATTTTATGTTGTTTTCCTTCTAAAAGTATTTAAGGTAAATATTCTTTTATCCCCAGACAGTCATTTATAATTCTGAAAATTTCTGAGCAATACTTAAATGTGAGTGTGCTTTCAAAGCTCTGGAAATATAAGAAAGGGCAAATGGGAATATTAAATACTAAGCATTTATCTGTTCTGAGTATTTATAACTTTATCTTATTTAAGCCTCATAAAACTGAAAAATAGGGATTATTAAGTACATTTTATGGATGAAGACAGTAACCATTAGAGATATTAAGTAATTGACCTTTGCTTCATACTTTTATATTACAAAATTTCAGTGTTACCCCAGGCATTTCTGTTGACAAATTCCTGCTCTTTCCATTAAACTAAGGCTAATTAAAAAGTGGTGTGGGAGAAGCAAAGGATGATAAACTTTATAATGTCATATGTTTTTCTGTGTGTTTTTTTGTTTTGCTTTTTTGTTGTTTTTGAATTGCTGCTGGACTAAGTTCAGAAGGATTTAAAATTATGCATTATGGAAAGAAAAGTCCTACACCACATAGGATCTACTAATTCATGATGAGGAGCTTCGTAATAACAAGTGATAGTGCTATTTTCAAGATTCTCCATGTCACAAATGGTAAAACAGAGGCATAAGAGGTTAAGTAGTAAATGTGGGTGACTGATAACTATTAAATTTATTGGTGGGAATCAAATCCAGTTGATATAATATCAGACTCCCTTCTTTGGAAACTCCATGGTTTTCCAGCTACAATATTACGAAAAGAATCTCATCTAAATGATTTTAACAAAGAATCTGTGGCTCATGTTCCATCAGTAGAAGCTTTAATATATTTTTCTGGTTGGGCTCTGATTTTTCTGAACAAATTCTAAAAATAGAGAACCCATGATATAAAAGGCTTCACAGTGAGCCCCACAGACTAGCATATCTGAAAGTAGGCACATGAATTGCTAAGAGAAGATCTGTTGTGCACAAAGAATTCATATTTGATAAGAAAATGTTCTCAAAAATATACATAACTTGAAACTGACACTGTCCTAGAGAAACATCACAGTCAGGCCCTCCCCACAATATCCTTTAGTAAAATATGTATCTTGAGAATGTTTATCTCTTTCTTTGATTCTTGATGACATATTATCTGGGTATAAATATTTTAGTGACAAAATTTCTCTATACTTCTATACTCATATTTTTTGAAGAAGCCACCTAAGGTCAGTTTGTTTCAAAGTTTGTTAGGTGTCATTATCTATCTATCTATCTGGCTGAGCCACACTGACTCCATTTTGTCAGCTCCATCTCAGGCTGGCTGTCCTACCCCCTCCCCTTTCTGAGTGACTGAGCTTTAGCCTACTCACAAGGACTGTGCCCAAGCCAGATAAGCTTTCTATCAACTTTTACCTTTGCCTTCATCTGATATGAAAACTGGAAGAGTGCCTTTTGCTGATGCAGGTGGTTAATGGTCATGAGACCCCTAGGGGAAGGAAAAACCCCCAGTTCCCAGAAATGTGGACTTGCTTCTTCCTAGTGGTCAGATTCTATTTTTAGCTTTGGTGCCCTTAAATCCCCCTATACCCCTTTCAGCTGTGTGGAGTGCAGGTGTGAAGGCCTCTGGATCATTGTTAGCCCAATCCCACCAGTATGTAAGTTACCCACAATAAATTTCATAAGTGCACTTTGTGGAGTTGCCTACTTCATTTTTCAGTCTTAAAGTTCCTTCTAGTTCAGAGGATGTTATTCAATATCTCTGCCTCCCAACACTGTCAGGTTATTTTGGCCACTCATAAGAGTCTTTCTTTATCCTTAAAATGCAGCCCTTTAATTGGTATATATCTCATGATTGATCATTTCATATGTTTCCTTGGGACACCACTGCCCTTTCAGACTACATATTTTAGGTTTTTGTTCTCTCCATCTCCCCACCTCAAAATTTTTTCTTTTCTCAAAAGTCTTTGAATACTTTTTTCTATATTTTTTCTAGTTTATTTCAAGAATACCACTCTAGGAAGTTGAAATACTTTTATCTTTTAGTTGAATAAGTTTCTCTGTAATCATTTTTCTTTTGTTTGTTTCCATTTTATTTGCTCATTGCCTGTGTCTTTCCTACAGTTCTCTCCTTTTAATGTCTCTTTGCTGTTTAATTATATTTTCCTGGATTTTTGGGTCACCACTGGAATTATAGCACACAGTACAATGCCTGCCACATAGTGTAGTTTCAACAACTATTTGTTGAATATATTAAGAATAAAGGAAAAAGCAAGACTTTTCTTGCTTCTTTGTCCTCTTCTCTTAATGTTAGTGGTGAGTGAAAGGAAGCTCATTTTCATTGATTTTATGTGTTTCATTTGTCAACCAAGCAGAATAGGCAAGACTATTATTTACTTAGTAAAATATTTATTGATAGTGTAGTCTGCACATGTTTCTGTAGGCCATAATATATGGTAGTTAAAATTGCAGGCTAAAACACAGATAGATCTGGTTTCAGGTCACAGTTCTGCTGGGTAATAACTGGGAGAGCGTGGTAACAAGGTCATGTTGTTCCTCCATAACTCCAGTGCCTTATCATGGTATGTTTCACAAAGTAGGTCCTCAACAGATATTTCTGGAATGTCTGTTGGGTGAATAAATTTACAAAATTATGGAGGTAGTTTTTTTTTTTTTCAGTTTCTTAGAAATATTATAATTAATAAATTTATACATCATAAAATACCATAATATATATCAAAATTTCAAACAAGACTATGGATTTAAAAAATATTTAAAGCCAAGTATAACTGTCCATTGATTTAAAAAAATATTACCCACTGTTTGATTGTGTTTGTTCAGTGACATAGGAAAAGAATGGCATTATTTCTTTCAAGCGGCTGAATATCAGGTATGTGTTAGAGCTTGAAATGGGCATGGAGAAAATGAAGCTACCTCAGAGTTGAGCCAAACTCAGCTAATGATATCCAAGTAGCCAAAAAGCTTACAAATAATTAATTCTTTATGTAACATAGGTTTACAAGGTAAAAAAAAATATGATTAAAATAGTGTCAGAGGACAGCAGATTATCCTTCCTGAACTGCTTTTTCTTTTTCTTTAAATAAATGATCAAAATTAAAAAGGACTTCAAATTCCAGCTTCCTGACACAGTAAAATATATATATATATATATATATAGGTAGAGATGAGATGCCTGACCTTCTTTTAACTTTAAATGTTGAGGCCCATTGTTTATAAAATGCTACAGACACATCTCTAAACCAAAGAAATCCATTAAAATGGATTTCCTTCAAGAAGATAGCATTAGAAGTCTTCTTTACTTCTTATTTTGAAACAGTCAGGAGTTAATGTTTTTCTCTAAAGTCAGCATATTGGTCAAAGATTAGCTTTTTCCCCGTGTAACTCTGGAGATCTCAGGAGACTGGGTGAATGTTCTAGGACAGCAGATTTGAATTTTATAATGGGGGGGCTTTCCGACATCCAGTTCAATAACTGAGGAGTAGGAAATGAAGAGGAAATTAATACGTGAAGTCTAATAAACCTTGAAATACTTCCCTCTTCCTCTCCGTCTTAGCTAAAGAGCTTTAGAGGTGAATAGATCTTGCTTTTAATTCTGGTTTGGTTGCTTTCTAGTTGCAGGACCTTGGATGAATCAGTTAACTTTTCTGAAGCTGTGTTTTCTCTGATTTATAAAAGGGAATAACAATATATTCTTCACTGGCTTGGGGAAGATTAAAATACAATAATGTACATACAGTGCTTAGCAGAGTATGTGTCTAAATACACGTGTCCCACACAAGGGAGGCTTTGCCTGCTTTATAAAAATGTGTATTTTTATGTGAGCAAACAGATGACCCTTAGATGCACTTAGGAGCCTGACTCATCAAAAGTGCCTAACACAGGTATCATGCAGGTACCTTGAGTTATGCCACACTTCTCTATCCCCAAAAACTGCAAATAAAAAGGGTCGCCTAAGGCTCTTGTCAACAATGCAGATGCCTAGACCCCACCTCAGAAATTCTGATAGGGACGATCTGGGCTGGAACCTAGTCATCAAAATTTTACCCACTATTCCCATGTCTGAGGAAGGTAGCCTGAGGCAGGTAGTCCCCCTTCAAGGAACTCTGGCTTCATTTTTCTAGGTGAATTTGATATTATTATAACTTTTAGCTCTTTTCAAAACAACACCAAGACTTTAATCTGAGACGAGACTGTCTGCATACAGGCTATTCTAGGATCGTAGTGCTTATATTCAAGTAGGGGTCAGTTTCCCAAGGAATAAACTCCTGTGAAAAGGATACACCCCTCAGGGGTCTTATTTAGCCATTGTTTTTAGATTAAAAAGCACCTCCCACACTGCTCTATTTCTATTAGGATTAACCCCCCCGTTACAACACGTTTTCAGTAGCTTATTTAAGGTGTTTGAAAAATGCCCCCACCTCATTCGTGTAAAGGTAGAATTGGTTAACCTGACAGCCATCCCCTTCCTCCCGCTACAGGTCATCTCTGAGTCAAAATGATACTCTTCGCTTCTCTGATTTTTATTACCTTTGGGCTTTGATGGGTATAATTGGTCAGCTTGGCTTCAAAGTGACTCAGATGATGTTTCATCTCTGTCACTTGATGGACTGACCTCTCCTTGTACAGTAATGGGCTCTTGCTAACCTCTGCTGAGGTCACCTACATGTTGCCAAACCATGCTCTGAATTAAAGCAGCCGGTTGCTAACGGGTCACATCACGAAGTAAGTTTGTCCTCTAGTGGCCGCTGTTCAAATTGCGCCTTCAGGGCTTTGGTTCTGCCTTCACTCGCAGGGGTCGGGGCAGGAGCAGTTTTAGTCGGAAATAAATTAGTCCACACAAAGAATAGATGTCTCTCAGTTTCACCAAATAATAATGTTATTAGTGTGAGAATTTTTCTCAAAGCATTATTTTGGATGAGCCGACACGAATAGTATTCAATAAAAATAAGCAGTTATTAAGAAATGCTTTGAAAATGTGCATGTGTTTAGTAAAAGAGTATTTCCCATCATATAAGTGGAGGAGGAAGTGAGTTGCAAGATAGAATTGTTCATACTATACCTAGACTTTTTATATTAAGGAATCAGTTTGATTCCCAGGATATCTGAATTCTTGTCTCATCATCTCCCCACTCTTGTTAAAAACCCTTCATTGAATTCTTGTTGTCAATACATTAAAATATAAACTCCTTAGAAAAACAGGCTTTCACAATTTGGGTCAAAACAATTTTTAAAAAGTTTTTGCTACTCATTCATTTTTCATTCTAAGATTCTGGCCAGATCAAATTACATGTATCTAGACAAGTTACATCCATTCATATTTCTTTGCTTTTCCACATGCTGTTCTACTTGAAATGTCCTTCTTCCCTTCTTCCTTTCTTTCCTCCTTCAGAGACTTGTCCAAACACAGAATTTCTTCTTCTTAAGTATTGTCTTCTTGTAAAACTTTCTTGACTCTTCCTTTTCCTAATTCTGCCTTAAAAATTCTACTACATCATCACTTAATATAGTAGACTGAGTTTTTGAGGATTTTCTTAAAGCCTGGTAGTGTGCCTGTGATCCAAAACATACTCAGGTCACACATTTCTATGAATAAAAGATTGATTTAATGTATAAATAAGCTTCATTGTGTATCCAGGTGTAAACTGGTAGACATACTCTGAACTTAATTCTACCTGTGGTTTTCCTTTTAAGACACTGATGGTGGCATCTGTCATTATTGCAGCCCAGCATCCATTCCCCATTATTTTAACAATGACTTCCAGTCCCATTGTTGTAGTAATGACTCCCAGATTCTATTTCTGTACTTCCATGCACTCCCATGTGCTTCCAGTGATGTTGACTCCATTCATTCTGCTTCTGTTAATGAGCATGTGGTTTAGATCTGACTAATGAGAGCACCACATTCCTCTGGCCTTGGTGATTGACTCAAGGATGCACAACATTAAGACATTGCTAATCCTCCTGGAAAAGAGACTCATAGTTTTCTACTAACTATGAATCATGAAAGATGAGAGGAATGGAACTTCTACCATTATCTTGCTACCACACGAAGCCAGCGTTTTGGTAACAGAGCAGAAAGGCACAGAGATTGGAATGTTGGTGATGTTGTTGAGAATATAAATTGTCATGACTCAATAGAGCATATTTTCGAATGTGATCTAGTTAATATTGGTTTTTCTACCTTCCTGGAGTCCAAAGAGTCATAATTGATTATATGTATTTTACTAGTTATCCTTACTCAGACCTTACTATTTATCCTTACTTATTTGAGCTCAAACAGAAAGCAAGCAAGCATCCATCAATGGATAGGTCTTAATAGTTGTCATAAAAAAAAATGCCATGGTTGGTTTGGACCTCAGGTGTACTAATTCTGAGATATTCAGTTTTGCACCTGTGTCTCAGAATTCCCCAGGTGCATGAAACTCCAATTACCCATGGTAGTAACTTTCTGGTTAATATACCCTTTATTATCTGTCTTCCCTGAATCACTTCCCCACTTTTCTCTTAGTGTTCTCTGTACCTCCCAAGCAAACTATCTGCATTTGAAATTTTGTCTCAGAGTCTTCTTCTGGGGGAACCAGACTAAGACTCAGACTCTGTGTGTGTTGTGTGCACGTGAGTGTGTGTTTGTGTGCTTTTATGAGATGTGTGTACTATATCCTGGGATTTGTATAATAGGACCCTTTTATAATGTTGGGAGGTTTGGGTTTTTTTGTACTTTTTTCTTTAGTAGATTATCTGATCCCTGTGTGTGTGTTTATCTCTTTTTGTTGGCTGTCGAGTAACTCAGGGACAGATTTGTTGCCAACTTCTAATAACATTAGATTACCCCATAGCCTGCCTTCTACATATTAATTTCACTTTTGATTTCATCTTTTCCCAATAATATCTTCCTTTTGTTCTGTTTCTTCTCTACTTTTAAAATCTTACCATGTGTATTTGTTCCTTTCTGAAAAAGACAAGATTTTTTTTTAATTAAGAAGTTTAATTTACTATTCCTAACATTATGTAGGTCACTTTGTGCCATTAAAATAGAAGTTGATTAAGATGACTAAATAAAATTGGAAATACAAGAATATATCTCCAATCTATCCAGTTGAAAGCAATACTTATCATGTATCACTTCAACCAAGCATTAAGGGAAAATTCAGATTTCAAGAAGACCCAGTAGTCTTTAATTTGAGGGGACTTTTGAAAAAAAAAATACAAAATTACAAACATAGAATTAGAAAGTGAATGAGAAAACAAAAAAAAAATTATAAATTTTTTAAAGGTCACATACACCGAAAACATCACAAAACTCAGAAAAATAACATAAGGTATGTCTTAAGTAACTACCTGTCACAACTCTCTAATTACTTTTTGACATTTTGACTACTTGCCCTTTGAATATTTTAATGCATTTTTATAACATTTTCTACAGAAAACAAAATTGAAAGACAACTCATTGCTTCCTCCAAAATAGCTATCAAACACTTTAAATCATTAACGTTGTTTTTAAAATTTTTGTTTCACAACTTACTGCCATGCAAATTTTTATCAATTATGGGAAATCCCCTTTTAATTCCCCTTCATATATGAACTATGTGATGTCATTATATTTCACATTTTCTTGTGCAGGAACTACTCTTGAACCCTCTTTGAATTGATGTCATATACTAGTCTGTTAGCATATCCATTTCTTAAGAAACTTCTAAAAAATGACAATGTGACCGTGTTTTTAGGGTCCCTCGCTTGGTCTTGGAAGGTCCAGGGAAAATGTGGGCTCCTGGTGCTTAAGGTTTATTAGCTTCACTATGTATAAATATGCCCTGCAAGCAAGGGCAGAAGTACCATGTCTTTAGTTAATTACTTAAAGCATTAAACATTTACAGTTGACCCCTCTGTATCCACGGGTTCTGCATCTGTGGAATCAACGAACCATGAATCAAATATATCCCACAACCCCCCCCCAAAAAAAAAAAACTCCACAAAGTTCCAAAACGGGAAAATTAAATTTGCTGGCAACTATTTAAATAACATTCACATTGTATTTACAACTATTTACATAGCATTTACATTATATTAGGTATTTCAGTAATCTAGAGATGATTTAAAGTATATAGGAGGATGTGTATAGGTTATATGCAAATACTATGCCATTTTATATAAGGAAGTTGAGCATCCTTGGATTTTGGATTCCGGGGAGGGTCCTGGAACCAATTCCCATGAAAACCAAGGGACGACTGTAGTTCAACATAAAAAGCAGCTCGTAATTGCTACTAGAAATGAGAACTAGTTGAGCCCACGTCTTCCTGGAAGGAGAAAAGGATTGACATTTAGTGAGGGCCTACTCAGGCCAACCTGTATCACGTAACTGTATAAAAATGAATCCATTTACAAAACTATTCAATAAATACTTAAAAGCACCAATTCTCCAGGATACTGGAAATCTAGTTGTCAAAGAAGACAGATCCGCACCTTAAATTCTAATAGGGGAAATAGATAATAAAGATTAAATAAACAAATAACTACAAATTGTATGAGTACTCTGAAGGAAACAAATAGAGTGCTAGGAGAAAGAAAACTGAGAGATGGGAAACCAAGTTTAGATCTACAAATCTCTAAAGTACTGTTTAAGCTGAGACTTTCAAGATGAGATACACCAGACACAAGAAAAATGAGAAAAGTTGTCCAAGGGTGGGAACAGTTTGTGCAGAGACACTGAGACGTAAAATACCATGACCTATTTGGGGCAACTTAGAGGAGATCACTGTGCTGACTCGAGTGGGTGGCACAGGTGGCCCCCAGATCACTGCAGCCTTGGAGGCCAGGGCAAGGAAGGCTCTGAGTGCAGCAAGGAGCAATTTAAGGGTTAGATTTAAGGCTGACAACATACTTGTCATTCAGTCCACTGTGTGCAGCATGGAGCATATAAATACAATACAGGGAAGCAGGGAGGGCAGGTAGGAGACCCTCCAACAGCATGGGTAAGAGGTGATGGCTGCTTGCACTAAACAAAGATTGCAGATAGGTGGAGTGTAAGAAAACAGATGCTAATTGCTGTTGAGTAGAATGTGAAGCAAAATGGGAGAAAGAGGATTCAAATTTGATTCCCTGGTGCTGAACACTTTTACTGATGTGGAGAAAGATTGGGGAGGAAACAGATTTCATTTACAAGCCTGTGGGGTAAGTGTTTTTGTGATTATGGATAATGAGAGAGCTTTAACTTTCCCCCCATTGTTCAATGCAAAAGTGGAAGAATATAAATCAGTTTTTCCTGGATTTATTACCTTCAGAAATGCACATTTTGAATACTGATCTTTCTTTCTCCCGCTTTTTTGAATGTTTGGCCTAGCTGGTCTGTAAGTATTGGTATGGTATTCACGCCTCTGAATGTAGAATGGCTGTTCTGTTAGTGCCGCCTTACCTTCAGAATGTCCACTAGAGGGAGCTACTACAATGTTTTTTATTCATAGCTTTTGATAACTATGGTAAAGTTAGTATCTTCTGGTCACCCAGACTTAATAAAGATTACGTTGTTATTTTTTATAAAATTGTATGCATATTTTACATACAAGATCCTGGAGTGTTGATCAGAAATCTTTTGGAAGGAGAAAATGTAGGAAATGAAGGGGAAAAAAAGAAACTCATTTAAATAATTGGCAACAAAGCATCTAAGTTAAGCTGTGATTGAGGAAGAATCTGAAAATATTTTAGTAAGTAAGGCATACAGGGTTATATAAAATTTAATAGAAACCAGTGTTATTACCTTAAGATGTGTAAAATTATTCACTGTGCTGTCTTTATTTTTTATTTTAAGTGAATAATAAATATTTAAGAACAATTTAAAAAGTTAGCTTTTACATGGTCCCCAAATCTGTTTTTCCTCTAAGGTCATATGTTACTGAATATAAAATTTTTCTACCATAGGAAGGTTTTAGAGCACACGAGTCACATAGTATAAATATCTCCAGTTAAATAAATAACACAAAATAAGCATAAACATAACAAAAACAACAATAATAGCAACCATTTGGGTGCCGCTTGATCTGCTAATAATGTTATGTATAGATTCTTATTTAATCATTTCCATTAGATTGGAAATGTTGCTTTCAGATATAGTACAAGACAGGCCAACCCTGGGGTGTCCCTTCCTTTTGTTGTGTGCTGAACCATGAAATGCTGCTTGAGGACAGTAGCAGCAGGGTAGCAGCAGTCCATGCAAGGGCATGAGCGATAAAGACATCACTCAAAATGGAGTTTCTTAGGTGCCAGTAGATAGATGAGTGCCCTTCCAGTGAAGCATGTGTTTCTAATTTGGGATTGCCCTCCTCCCAAGGATCTAACACGTAATGTGTTGTGAGTTCTGAAAGTGCCTTGGATTTTATTTGTTACCTCCTGGTATCAGATAAAGTGGTAAATACCACCTTTTTAACTGGCACTGTTCTATCCTAACCGATGGCCATTAGCTCAGCCTGCTGGGGAATTGGCCTTTAGCTGTCTGTCTGAAAATAAGCAGGTCAGCTCTGCACAAACCCAACTCACGATGAGAGAAATAGTCCAGGAGGTTTGAAAACAGCATGTGACAATAAAATCTGAGGAAGAAAACTTTCTCAACCACGAAAGATATGCATTTGATATATCTTAACATTTTTTATCCAGAGCACATGAAAGAAATCATCATAATTTAATGATACAAAGACCTGGGATGTGTTAATACTTAGCTCAGTGGTTCTGAATTCTGGCTACACACTGAAATCATTTGGGAAAATATTAATTCTGAATTCTGGCTACACACTGAAATCATTTGGGAAAATATTAATTCTGAATTCTGGCTACACACTGAAATCATTTGGGAAAATATTAATTCTGAATTCTGGCTACACACTGAA
The DNA here is from genome assembly GCF_003031525.2 of Neophocaena asiaeorientalis asiaeorientalis. Lineage (NCBI taxonomy): Eukaryota > Metazoa > Chordata > Mammalia > Artiodactyla > Phocoenidae > Neophocaena > Neophocaena asiaeorientalis. The sequence goes on from NW_020175186.1 coordinate 6,538,575, forward strand.
ATCGTTTGGGAAAATATTAATCTCAGATTCTCAGGCCACACTTCATACCAATTAAATCAGAATTGCTGGGATTAAAATCCAGGCATTAGTCATTTTTTAAGTTTTCCAGGTGACTCCAATGTGCAGCCAGTTCTGGAAATCATTGGTGTAGTGTAGTGTTTCCCAGATCTTTATATTATAGGAGTCAACTTGGGATCTTGTTAAAATACTGATTTTGATTCAGTAAGTTTTGTGTGAAACCTGAAATTCCCAGAAGATGGCGATGTTGCTGTTCACATACCACTGCTTAGCCTGGGTACCAGGCAATGTGGGTGGGCTTTCCTCTCCACTATAAACATAGAGCTCCTAAAATGCCAGGAGTCTTTCAACTTATTTGGTGATATTTATTGTTGCTTGATGGTGTGGAGGCTTTGGGATATTTGACACAAACCTCAGCCCATGGTCTGAGAGTCTTTAGCTTTGCTCCAAAACCCACTAAGATTCTCTGCTTAGATTATTTTTTTCTTTCAGGAAACCTGGGCAACAGATATTCAGATTTTCAGCAGGAAGGAGTCTATAAGCAACAAAGTATATATAAATTAGTGGAAGCACAATGAGTTTGTGGGCAATACATTACCGACCTGATTATCGTATCACTAGTATAGTAGGTAAAATTAGGTCTGTGGATTTTGAGATGCTTTTCCACTGAGTCAGAAATAGAAATACAGAGAAGTTAAGAAACTTACCTAAAGTCACACAGTAAATAATTGGTGAAATCAGGATTTAAACCCAGGCAGTAGGTGTTTCTAAGCCTTTGCTTCTAACCACCATTTTATACAGCTTTGCAATAAATCTGATACTTAGGAACCAATTAATAGATGAGAAAATTAGAGCCCTGAAAAGTAAGTGACTTATTCTATTATCAAAAAGTGGTCAATGGCCAGGGATGGGTGGAAACTCAGATTTATTTTCTTTCAGTTGTAAAGTCCAAGTTGTTCTCCATGTGGCTTCTGAAACCCAGGGAGAATCTTGTCAAATACCAGAAAATACTGACTTCTGAAGAGTCATGAAGACCTCCTTTGGATTCAATTTCCCTTCCATTTTCTTCTTCATGTATGTTATGGGCTGTCCACACTGCAGTGTGGACACATCATAAAATTAATCAAATAATTATGGAAGGCAGAGAGTGCCCTCCTTCCTGCCGAGAATCTGAATATCGCCGAGGAGGAGACTAAGTACCCAAGAGGAAAGGGGGTGGACTCAGAAGATGCCTTAGTGAGATGGGCTGGCAACACTCTCCCCACAACAGGACAAAGGATTTTGAGGGGTAACCATCAACCTGCCATATTCCTAGCTTGCTTTTAAGATCCAAAAGTGGAGGTTTACTTCAAAGATATCTATTGTTGCTCATGTTTGAGGGAGTGGTTGTTCAGAAAACGTCAAGTGGACCCCATGTCAGTGGACAGTAAAAGTGGGATTTTCTGTTATTTTTTTTTTAATTGTTCTAAGAAAGTACATTCAGGAGAAAACATAAATCTTGCCTCTTAAATTGTCACTATTCTATGAGTGGGTAGAAAAGGGATTCCCAGCCTTATTATTATTATTATTAGTAGTAGTAGTTCCAAATAGGCTCAGTAAAGCTTGTCATTCTAGCTTCAGTAATAATGAACCCAAACAAGGGTGGATGAACGTGCAGACTTTCCCTGGCCTCTGCCCTCCTTCCAATTTGAGACCAACACTTTGGCCATTGTGTGCCTGGAGCAATAAAGAAAGAAAACATCTGAAGCAGACTGTTTCCCTCTTTAGGTCTGTACCATGTCCCAGAAAGCAGCAAGTTAGTAGGAGAGAGGAATATTGCTTTGCCAGCTATATACACTAAATTAGTCATCGTGTGTTTCTAAATTGAAGAAATTAAATGGTGCCCTGGATATAATATGCAATATCTATATGCCTGCCAATGGCCTCCTGGGAAGCTGCAGTAGGACTATTAAGCCCAATACCCAGCCATCAACTTTATTACAGCACCGAGTTTGGTTTTCTGGTAGATTTCAGTCTAGTCAAAGTTTAATAATAAAAATTCCTAGGTAATAGATTCTATTACCTATTCTCTCCCCTATTTCTTATTACATTTATTCAACAACTACTAAGTCTCTACTATCTGCCAGTGTTTCAAGCCTTATGAATATAGTGGTGAACCACTGCTTAGGTCTCTTTTTATAGACACTACATTTTAATAGGGGAGAAATAAACAATAAATAAGTAACCAAATAAATAAGAAGATGATTTTATATGCTGATAAACACCACAAAAAGTAAAACAGCTTAAAGGGACAGAGAATATTAACTGGCAAGAACCAATTTCATCTAGGTTAGTCAGGGAAGGCGTCTCTTTAAGAGAGGACTGAATCTTGAGAGGGAGTGACTCCATGAGGAACTGGAGAAGACTGTGTTAATAAAGGTGACAATAGAAACAATGACCTTGTGGCAGGTATGAGCTTACTGCGTTCCAGGGACATTAAAAAGGTCATATGGGGAGAGCATAGTAACCAGGAGGGAAAGTGGTGGGAGGTGAGATCAGAGGGGTGAGCGTGTGTCATTAATGTCAGTCTTTGTAATCCAGCGTAAGCAATTTTATTCTAATTGCAATGAGAAGTCAGTGGAGAATTTAAGCAGTATTATCCGATTTAACTTTTAAAATAATTTTGTAGCTTCTATGCAGGGAATAAGTGGTAAGGTAAAAACAGAAAGAATAATTAAAAGTCTTTTGTATTAGTCTGGTGAACTATGATGCTGTTTGGGACTAGAAGAACGAAGAAGGTGTTGGGAGATGGGCAGAACCAGGATGTATTTTGGAGGTAGATCTAAGAGGATTCATTACTGGATTATATGGGGACTGTTCCAGTTACCTCTTACTATATTAAACTACCCCTGGAGTAAAGCCAGCAAGGTTTTTGGGTCAGGAATTCAGGAAGGTCTTAGCTGGGCAGTATATGTCTGATCAGTGTGGTTCCCTGCTGGGATGGCTGGTGCTGGAAGTTTCACTTCCAAAATTACTTTTCCACTTCTCTCTTTCTTTCCACAAAATGTTTCATCCATTGGAGCCTCTCTTCATGGCTTGGGCTTCTTACAGCATGGTGGTCCCATGGAAATCACACTTTTCACATAGCAGATGGTTTCCAAGAGTGAATATTGCAAGATAAAAGAAGTGCCTGTCTCTTTCCATCTACCGCCTGGGCCAGTAGGTTATTAAATCTGTACTTTCTCTATCAGTTAGTCACAGAACTCTCCCAGACACAAGAGAAAGAGATGTAGACCTACACTTCTTGACAGGGAGAGGGTCAAAGAATTTGTGAACATTTTTAAAGTGGCACAGGCATGAACAGTAGAGAAAAATTCACCAAATATAGATTATTGGTGAGCAATTTAAGACATGGTTGTGCCATTAACAGAGATTAGAAGGTAATTTAAATATGAGTTGTTCTCATAGAAGAGATCATCTCATTACTTCAAAGAATAAATTCTATACAGAGTTACGTTTCTGTTGTAGCATAGACTAAGGGTCCCAGGTCAAACAAAGTGTATCTATAATCAGATAGTACCAATGACTCTTCTCATGTTGTGATAACCCTTTTATATTCATCTGCTTTTTATAGGCCTTTATTCCTATAATTCCCCTTTATTTATCTTGTACCATTGATTGTCTTCTTTTACTGGGTAAGACTATTCAGCATACAGATATTCTAAAACGCTGCAATAGATTCCATCATTTTTCTTGAACACATGTCCTGCCCCAGCTATACGCTAGTTTTGTTTTTCTTTATAACTAAGAGCTCAAAGATCTTTATAGACACTCCTTCTACTCCTAACATTTCATCTCCTGCCATTGTCTCTTGATTCGATTCAATCAGGGTCCACCCATCATTGCACCAAAACTGATTTATTTTCAGATTTTACAGATAAGCTCTATATTACTAACTCCAAGGCTTAATTTTCAGTTCGTATCTTATCCAGCCTAGCACAATATCTGACATAAGTTGGCATTCATCTTTCCTTCTTGAAACACCTTCTTCACTGGGCTCCCAGGACATCGCATTCTATTATGCTCTTTCCTCACTGGCTAATTGTCCTTCCTTAGTGTCCTTTGATTGATTTCTCCTCATCCTTCTAATTTCTAAATGCTAGAGAACCAAGACCACTGGACTTTGCTAAGAACTGTGATTTGTGACAATGCCATTGCTCTGACAGGTAATAGAATGTGAGCTTGTGTCTTCTTGTGTTTTAAAAATTTTCTGTTTTAATTTTGAATACAGTACATATTAGTAGATATTGCCCACCTTAAAAAAGACATTTTAAGTCTTCAGTACTTTTTTAAGAATGTAAAGGATTCCTGAAAATAAAAGCTGAAAACTGCTGCTGCACGTCTTCTCCTTCAGTCTCATGTCTTTCAATATCTTTCTTTGATTCCGACCTCTCATTTAAATCCCAAATTCACATATCCATTGTCTACTCAGCATCTTCATTTCGATTTTTAAAATATTTATTGAGATATAATCCATAGCCATATAATACACCAATTTAAAGTATACAATTCAATGGGGTTTAGTATTCACAGAGTTGTTACCACCATCAAAACAATCAATTTTAGAAGATTTTCTGCCCCTAAAAGTACCTCATACCTGTAACTTCTGATCCCTCCACCCCAGTCTCTCCTTGACCCCAGCCCTAGAAAACCTCTAATCTACTTTCAGCCTCCATAGATTTTTCTACTCTAGATATTTCATGTAAAGGGAATTCTATAATGTGTAGTCTTTGGTGACTGGCTTTTTCATTCATATAACATAAAAATTTCAAGGTTTATCCATGTTGTTTTATGTATCAGTAATTCAGTCATTTTTGTTGACAAATAATGTTCCATTGTTTAGATATACCACATTTTACCTAACCTTTGTTATTTCTTTTCTTCTTGTCCTAGTTTGCTGCATATTCTTACAAAATTTCCGGAGATTTTAAGTGAATGATGTTTTATATATATATATATATAGTCATTTAAGTGTGTTTTGCTGGGGAGAGGCAAGGGTCCATGGAATGTCTCACACTAGCACTTGGATTTTCATATGTATCTAGGCATCTGAAACATAACACATATCAAACTAAACTCGTATTTTCCCCCAGTATCTTGCTTTTCTTTTCCCCTTCTCTATAGATGTTAATCCATTTACCCAGGTGATTAGAGTAAAACTCTTTTAGTCATTCTCGACACCTGTTTACTCTCATATCCCATATCTGTTCCATCAGAAAACACTGTCAGTATGCAAAAGTGAAATGAGTTCAGGGAACTACAAACAGGCAGTTGTTAATGAGATATCTAGGAGCCAGACCATCAATATGTTACATTACAATGGCATTTGGAAAATGAGAGTACATGGAGCACTTGAGCCAAGACCCATTGTCTCTCTACCCCTCTCTCCCAAAACAAAACGAAACAAAACAACTCCGCATTACGGAAGCTCTGTTCTGAGCAGATGCAGCCAGGAACACAGGGCTGCCTCTCCAAATGGCTCCCAGTCTAGAACTGCTGTATCTCCCCAGGAGGGTGAGGTGCCAGCACTCTTCCTCCTAAGCTTTGTGTTGAAAAAACTCTATTTGAGGCAAGAGAACCTGAGAGATTTAGAATTCCATCCAGCCCCCACTCGAAGGTCAGAGGCTCTATATCAGGTGTGGCAGGCCAAGAAAACTGTGTCCCAATCCTAGAAACGACAGGGACGTGAAATGGTCACATATAAATGTAAAATACAACATCATAATCACTGCCTACATGCAGCAGGGATTGAAAGGATTTTATCCTCAGTGTAAGGGTGACTATTAGGTGACATTTTAATAATCCAAAAAATATATAAAGTTCTAAGCTAACACAATAGAAGCTAAGCTATGTGTGAAAAGAATGAGTGAGTTAAATTAATATATCTACAAGTAATGTCAGTGGAGGATGAGAGGTCGGTGATATGTTTCTTTTGATGGATGTGAAAAAAATGTCAACTTTAATGATGAATATTCTAAATAAATGCTTTCTTAAACCATCTAAATTGGTTTGCAAGTTCTCTGATATCAGGACTAAGTCTCTGCACTCAGGACAGTGCCTGGATGCAGAGTGGATGAATAACAGATATTTGAAGAAGTGATTATCAGTTAACCTACCAAAGATACGTGTTATGTCTACTTTAACCCGAGGTTAAATTTTAGTGGTTTATTTGTGTAGACCTTGGTCCTTACAAAAAAAAAGGTCATATATTTTTGAGAGACAGAGTAATGAACTGCCAATGCAAGTGGTTGAAAACGAACATTTGTTAAAATCCTAGTTCCTCCACTCTACCCATGTGTGTTTTTAGACATGTTACATAACTTCCTTGAGCCTTAGCTTCTTTAGTTAGAAAGAGAGAAAACAAATCCTCTTTCACACATTTGCTGTAAGGATCAGAAGTAGCATGACAAATACTCAGCATATAGCAACCACCAATGAATGGTAGTTGATTCATTTCATAAATATCTATTGTGTGCCTTTCAAGTTCCAGATAGTTCTTGAAAATACAGGAATGAATGGAATATGGGTCTTGCTCTCCATGAATGTACAGTCTAAAGGCAAGACCCCTACAGAGAGAGAAAGAGAGAGACACTAAGATAAGGGCAAACAGGATGCTGTTTATCACTATTGTTATTATAGAGTTTGGCCCCTTTTTGGACCAGGCTTCTTTCTTCACCATGAGCTCACTTAAACAAACTAGTCCATTTAATCCTGAAACCATGTGCAGAGGACCATGATATAATGGGCTAGATAGTGTGACTTGCTGTAATAGAAACATGATTAGAACAAAACTGTAGTATCAGATGTCACACTGGCATTATTTTTATATTTGAAGGTCCCTCAACTAATAGTCCTATCAGATCTCTCTTCTCCTTCCCTGCATAAGGAATATTGTTTTGATTGAAGTGAAATGGATGAGAGTTCTTATATTTATCAGAATTCTGTTCTACTATAGAGCTTGTTTTGAAAATAAGGATTTGTTTCAACGCAATTGATATATTAGAGGACAAATGTGAAGTCTGCATTTACTTGTGCATGAGTCCATCTACAGAAAACACTAGGTGAACACAGAAAACTGCACCCAACTGAACCCAGCCAAATAGGAATACACAAAACACACACAATGCACACCCTCAAACAATTACCAGCTCCCTCACCCATCCTCATCTGCATCACAGAATTCCCTTAGATTCAGATAACACCCCTTCATGATCTACAACACTTCCATAAGCAAACTTTAGGTCTCTGTCAGTATAAAATGGCATGTTTGGGGGTGGAGTCAAGATGGCGGACTAGGAGGATGCGGAATTCGCGTCTCCGCACAACTAGGGCACCTACGAGGCACCGGTGGGGGACCATGGACACCTAAGGGGACGGGAGGAACCCCCAGCGACCGGGTAGGATGTGGGGCTTGGGGGGAGTGAAGGGGGAGGAGAAGTGGAGGTGGGATGGGACTGGCGCCCCTGAGGGGTGGCTGGGGGAGGGGAAGGGATCCCACACACGGAGGGGAAATTGGGGAACCATGGGAGGACAGAGGATCAAAAGGGAGTGTGGCCAGGTTTCCCCTGCCCGCTTGGACCCCCAGGAACCTGTTGAGATCCTGGGCTTGATCCTCTACCCACCTAGGCCAGCTCCAGCTGTGCGGGTCCTGAGGGAGTGGGAGGGAGGGAAGGGGGAGCAAACGTAAAGGCCGCGCTTCTGGGACCGGCACCCCTGAGGGGCGGCTGGCGGAGGGGAGGAGTTCCTAAACCCGGCGGAACCCACCCACGGTTAGGGGTCCAGTGGCAATGGGGGAGACCCTGGGGGAGACAGTGGGGGGGAGGGGAAAAGGAATGGAAGGGAACCCGGCCAGTGCTTTCCCCTTCCGCTTAGGCACCGGGAAGCCTCTTGGGCTCCCAGGCCTAATCCTCTGCCTTTGGAACCTCCCTCCTGCCACACAGATCCCAAGCCCCACCCCTACACCCCCACCCAGGGCCCCACCTCTACCCTTGGACACCCCCTCCAACGAGCTGGGCCTAAACCGCACCCACACACCCTCACTCAGGGCCCTACCTCCAAACTCCGTAACTCCACACTCCCCAGGCCCTCCTTTCCGTCTGCTGCCTCTCCCCTTCCCTGCAGATCCTAAGCAGAGGCCCCGTCCCACGCTCAAACGTCACCCCGCACCCACCTAGGTCCCACCCCACCCAAAACCCCACCCTGTAAGTTCCATCACCTGCCTAAACTCTGCCTCCATAGCCAAGGCTTTTATTTATTTATTTTCTTTTTTCCTCTTTTAAACTGGGGTTCTGTTTTACCTTGTTGGTTCATTGTTGTTGATTTCTTTATATTTTTCCTAATAAGTCTTATTTTTCTAATTTTATTTTATTCTTTACACTTTGTTAGTGATCTCTCCTTTTCGCTTGTTCTCCCCCTCCTTTTCTTTCTTTTTTTTTTTTTGTTTCTAAGTGATTTCAAAAGTATTTTGAGTCTTTTACATAAAGAAAATACAAGAAAAGGAAACACAGCAGATCCATAAAATATACGGAGGATAAAACTGTCCATAATTTAAAAAATTTTACAGTCCATAAAAGTCATCATAAAATTCTCAAAAACATGAACCTCAATTTTAATATATGGCCTACTAGAAACGAAATTACTGTTACTAAAACTACTGATAAACTGCAAACGTATTTTAAACAAACATCTTATTATCCATTTTAATGGCAAACATACTAAGTTTTAACTTGATGTCCTCTACGGATTGCAGATAATTCGAATAAATACTTTCAAATTTGAAAAGTAGCTTTTGGTAGGAATTTGAACAATCCTCCAGATTGGCCATGATTGCAGCCCAGCCTTGGTGTTGAAGATGTTCATCATGGACCAGACCTTCACAGAAAGAGCAAAGTTTCTTGGCAACTTCATACATTTCCACTGCATGTTGTGTCCTTGAAGCAACAGTGTGAAAAACTGCAGGCATCATAAGGGACTCTTCAACTTTTATTTCCATGTCATTTTCTGTTGAAAAGGTAGTTTTAGGAATAGCAGGTAGACGTTCAGATAAGATCATTTCCTTGTTAAAAAGAAAAATTGGATTTGTGCCCGTCCCGGCGCCGTAGGTGCACACTCTCCGATCTGCAGCCATGCACTCTCCCCGTTGACCACCAACACCTGGTGCTGAATAGCGGTCTGTACTTGCCGTGGATGGCATGCTTCAGGTCAGCCACAGTTTGCACTGTAAGTTCAGTGTCAAGTGTCAGGGTGGTTCCAGTGTTCACCAGAAATACATACAACTTCATGATGATTTCTCTGGATTCTGTGAGCTTATACCTCACTCTGATACGATTACGGCAGGCACTGTGAAAAGGATTACCACTTTTCTTAAAAAGCAGATTAAAAGTGGCTTATGTTTGCTTTGCTTGATATTGGCAACTGAATGGCGTTACTGGTTAAACTCGGTGAACGGGCAGCGCCTCCTCCTCCGCCGGCGGCAGCAGCAGGGCCCGGGGCTCCCGGCACCATCTTCCGACGTCGCCGTGTCCTCGGCGGCTGCGAGGACCGTCCATAATACAAAATCTCGGAAACAGAATGGAGAAAATACAAGAAACATTTAACAAGGATCTAGAAGAACCAAAGAGCAAACAAACAGTGACTTACTATTACCAAATCATATGTCATTCATCTTTTGGAGATTCAAAGAAAGTCCTCTTACAAGCAGTTCACAATCTAATGTAGGGAATGGAAGATAATAAATTACATTAGAGTAAAAGAGAAATATGAAAGAGTAGTTACAGGGATATTGAGGAAGAGCGTGTGGCTTTATCTTTGATGGGAATTTTGCATTAAAGGCTTTACCAGAGAAGTTAACATAAGCTCCACATTGAAGCTTAAGAAGCACTAGTTGGCAAGAACTGTACTGATCAAATGAACAGTTATGCAAAGATTTTGAGTTATAAAGAACACTGGGGAAATGTAAACAGGTAGGTAAACCTAGAGCATGGAACTTTTGTGGGGAAATAGCAAGGGATGTAAGACAAAATTTGCATTCATATCTAAGGAACGTTGGTCTGTTCTATAGGCAATAAGATATAATTTCAACACTGTTAAAGGGATGAATGCCATGACTGAATTTTACATTTTAATGAGAGTGTATTGACAGACTGTAGAAGAACAGTTGGTGGATCGCTCATGTTAATGACCCTTCTAGGATGCTGGCTAGGAAGGAAGGAAAGAGCTTTCAAAAAAATAAGAGGAATAGGTAAACTTCTCACTCCATTCAGCAGTCAATGACTGCATTATTTCTTTGTCTGGTTTTCTACCATCCTCTCCTATCGACTATCAAGCAACTATTTTTGTAGTTAACTAATTCATACCCAATTTTGGACAGAAGGGATAAAGTACATTTTAATAATTCAAGTTTAAGATAGTTTAATGTGGCAGTAATCCAAGTGTGAGGTAATGGGGGACCTGAATTAAGTTAATAATGAAAGAAAGGAAAGGGGATAACAGATGCTGCACATATTGGAGATGCCACGGACGAGATTTGGCTGTTCATTGGATATGAAAGACAAAGGAGAAGGAGTCACTGATTTATGGAAGACTGTTTTTTTTTTTTTTTTTGCGGTACGCGGGCCTCTCACTGTTGTGGCCTCTCCCGCTGCGGAGCACAGGCTCCGGATGCGCAGGACCAGCGACCATGGCTCACGGGCCCAGCCGCTTTGGGCATATGGGATCTTCCCGGACCAGGGCACGAACCCGTGTCCCCTGCATCGGCAGGCGGACTCTCAACCGCTGCGCCACCAGGGAAGCCCCTGGAAGACTGTTTTGACTGGGCTCCGAGATAACATGAGGGATAGGGAAGTCAGAAGGAGGAGCTGCTTTAAGTGTCTAGTCTGTGACTTTGATTCTGTACGTAATGTATCAATGTGTCAGCAGACTAGGAGATTACAAGTCAAGTTTTGAATGAGTAGCCCTGATGTTCCATGAGTCTCTGATGAGTAGTTATCAAAGACATAATTAAATGTAAGTATTATAATTCATTTGAGAAGCAATTCCAGGGAATGAGAGTAGGGAAGTAGAAAAGTAAGACAGGGAGTGGAAGAAGTTAATAGAGTAATAAAGTCATCAATGTAGGTATCTGTAGCTTAGTCCTGCTTGGAATCCCAGGTGATTTGGAAATGGTATAGCACACATGCCTCAGATTTATCCCACCCCAAAGGTGAAGGACCTGGGGTATTTATCTACTAAGACCCCTTAATCATTGTTTGAGGGATGTTCCCAGGGATGCTAATTCCCTAGAACTCCTAGCCTGCCTTTCACATGAACAGAATAGACACAGATGATGAGAAAAACCCTTTAGGCAGAGACACACAGATGCTAACAGCAAAATTCAGGAAGGCATGTACTAAAATTGCAAAGGCAGGGCACTGCTACAGCAATCTTTAGAGGTTATGTGTTCTGAGAATGCCAAATTCAAATATTATAACATTATTTGCAAACACGATTAATACTTAAGTGAAATTATTTGTCTTTCAAGACGTGATAAAGGCACATTTTCATGCTAACACACTGACATCAGCTCTGTTGCTGGCATGCAGGCGTGATAATAGTCACTGGAAATAGAATAAGAAAAACAACATGCTACGAGACATATAGAAACCAGAGCAACAATTATATATGGTTAGAGAAAAAGTCAGTGTTTTCATCATGTACCTTATAACTTAGAGTGTGCATTGTGATGTGTTTATGTGTATGAATGGTATATGTTTACGATATTCAAGTTACTGCTAAAGCAATTGTACCTGATGGTTTCCACCTGTATCAGAAATTTCCTTTTTTTCTTCACTGGTAAACCCTCCTAAAGACATATTTTTCTCAGATATTCAGCTGGATTATGTACTACTTATTAAAACTGTTATGATTCTTTTCCATATCCTTATTAAATGACTGTATTTCACCTTCTGTCCAAATGTATGTATAACCATTATTACAAATCAGCTGGTTTCTTTACTGATGATAAAGGATTCTCTCAAAATAAGTTTATCATCTAAATGATTTATCTAGGGCTTTTCACTTGTGCCATGAAGCAAAGCATTGAAAGAAATACAAATTGAAATAAGATAAAGAAATTTGTGCTTGTCCTGCTTGAATAACAAACTCTAGTAATATAATACAAAATTTCAAAAGAAATAGCCTCAAAACTGGAAAACTAGATAAGATAGTTAAGAAAAAAAACGATGTGATAAAATATTAGCCATCACAGTACTACTTACAGAGATATTCTCTCCATGCATTAATATCGGCGGGTGTATTTGAGTGATAAGTGTTTAGATATTTAGAACAAAAAATCTATTTTTCTCAAGAACAATACATTTTATTTTTTCTATTAAAGTGATCATTAAATGTATAGTTAAATTGTAATATCATCTTCAGAAATTGAAAGTTTTTTTACATACATGTCTACACAAATCAAAAATTTTCAGATAGAATGTCTGAAAGTTCAAGAAGTATGATCATTGATACTCTGAAGATCAAAAACATTTTACTAACATAGAACATGAGTCAGAGTAATGGATCCTTGACCTTGACCTTGAGAATGAGAAATGAGTTCTAAAAATCACTTACATAGAGTAACATCTCAATCACCACTCAACAACTCTAATGATTTACCTTTCTCTGGGCAGAAAAGAAATATGTCTTACATATTGAACCATGCTAATTCCAGTTTGAGAATAAATTGATGACATGTTAGGTCATTTTGCTTTCCAAATACTCAAAGTAGGCTTAGGTCCTATGGTTTGACATTTTGCACCAAAAGATTGGGAAACACCTCTTGTCTATGCAGTGTGCACCTATTCCTATGCCCAGAGATGGCCAGAAGCAGGAAGATAGAGTAAGAAATTAGTAAGAAGTCTGTTTTCCCTGAATTCCTAATTCTGTGCCTCTTCCACTCCATTTTGTATTATTGTATAATTTTTCCCAATATAAACATAATATGTGCTGATTGTATAAAATTTTTTAAATACAAAAATATATCATGAAAAAGCAATCAAAATTAACCCATAAGCCAGACATCCCCACAATCACTGTTAATATTTTAGGATATACCGTCACATTGTATTTTTCCTGCACAATTATGTGATTAGAAATATATCTTAGTGCACCTAACTATTGCTTTTATTGGATTACTTTCACAGGATAAAGTCTCAGAAAAACGATTATCCGTTGAAAGGGTATGAATAAGGAGTGACATTTTAGTGGTAGATTTTGGCTATTGGCAAATACGTGGCTGCCTCCTTCACCAAAGCAAATGATCCAGTCCTATTTACATGAATAATACTCTAAAGCTCCATTTCATGAACCCATCCTACTGCCCATTTTATTTTACTCTTTTTATGAGTAATTTAATAATTTTTTATCATGAATTTTATACTCAATTATTTCAATTTTCTTATTTGTCTGATTGTTGCATGGGAGTTATGACTCAGGAGCTTAGTTTGGCTGAAAGAACAAATTTCAATTAACACAGATTAGAATTTATTGACCTTGGTTTTTCATGACAGACAAATCAGTCAGTTAATGACTAAAATGTGCTTTTGACGTATAGAGAAATCTTCCTAGAGTATAGACATAAATACGCCAGCAGTGACTTACGATTATCTTCAAAGCTGAGTCCAATCCTTTTTATCTTGGCCTTCATGGTCCTACTCAATGTGGTCCTTATTTCCATTTCTAAATTTGTCCTTAGGATTTTTCATCATGTTATAATATATGACATTTTTGAGAGAATATGGGCTTTATAATTAGCTTTGATTTCAACTTCTCACCAGAATACATGTTTTCTCTGTCATCTTGTCAATTATTTATTTTTGTCAAAACTCTAATAATACCCACTTCACTGAGTTCTTGTAATGATTAAATAAAATGTACAGCAAGGTGACTAGCACTAAAGAACACACTCAAGAATGTTATGCTCCTTCTCTTTTCTTTGGTAAGACTTATACTCCAGCCAAACTGAAATTATATTGCTTCCGTGCTCTTCTACCCACTTCCTCCGCCACAGAATTTGCTCATGTAGTTCTCTCTGCTTTGGGGGATACTGTACCTACTTTCACAGTTGAGAACTTCCTGTCTTAGAGATCCAAAGCAAAACGTCTTCATGAGGTATTTGCTCACCTTGCCCCTATATATATGTATGTATATATATATATAATTTTTACATATATGTATAATTTTTCTGAAATTCCATCACAGTGCTTTATCTGTACTTCTGTTGTGGTCATTATTACTTTTTTCCTTCTATTATAATTATGCATATACATAGAAAGAAAAGCTATCAATTATTTAAAAGCATGAGTTTTAGAGTATGAGGGGTATGGCCTTTATTCCATTCTGTTAACTTCTTGTGTGTGTGTGAAGTGAGTTTTCAACCTCACTGTGCCTCAGTTACCTCTTCTTTAAGATAGTACCCATTTGTGAGGTTTGTGTGAGTATAGAGCTTGACACAATGGATCTAAATAGTGATGATGGTTCTGAGCTTTGTGAGGGCAAGTCCAATTTTATGAGACTTGGGAACCTCTGCAGAAGTGAATAACATGTATGTATTGAACACAGTAATAGGAACCAAGGGGCATGATGTTGTGTCCTGCTGCCATACGCTCCACTGTGTTCTCTCTGATACTTGTAACATCATGGGCTATCTCACTGTTTATCTCTTAGTGCCTTTCACATGTCTTCCTTTGCCAAGATGTTGGGAGTTGTTACAAATGCCCTGTAGCTGTTTGAAAAAATAATTATCATAGTGTTATCATACCATGCATGTATGTTTACTTGAAAACTTAATACCCATTGCCTTAAAATGTAACATGCTACATCACTCTCTTTTAATTTGCATAAGTAAATGCATCTATTGACATTTTTGTTCTTGATAATCCCTAGTTCTTACTTGCCTTAAAACTAGCAGATACAAACCTATAGCCAAGGATAGATAGATCTTAAAATGTTATGTAAGTGACATCCCTGGCAAGTATTAAGAAGAGGAAAATGTTCACGTTCCACTTCCATTGTGAAGTGTAAGAAAGAGAAGAGAGACAAATACAGAACAAGGTGGTGTGACACCAGGATTCAGACTTTCGTTTTCTCTGACAGGAACCTAAGTTGGAGGGTAGTATAAATATCTGTAGTGGTATGGAGAGTGTGAGAATATTTGTGCTATTGGTGTACATACACAAGCATCAACTGAGGATTCTAGGGGCCTCTAGGAAAATCCATGCTTTAATTTTGTGCCTACATATATGATACAGAGATGAAAAGGGGGTAGGCATGTAGATGGACCAGGAAGTGGTCCAAGAATTCTGTGATCTGTGAATGGTATGCAATGGATTTAGAACTTTCTGCATGCCCTGCTGAAGTGACATGGAGCTTTTGGAAGGTGCATTGAACAGCAAGTGCCTAAGAGGTCATAGTATGCCTAATTTTAAAATTCCCTTCTATTCACTAATTACTAGGGAAATAATACTTACCTTAAGTAAAATATTTAGTAACCAAAGCATCTGTATATATTGTTCTTGCTTTAGTTCTGTTCAGTGTTTCTCAAACTTAAGTGTGCTTAAGAATTATTATATAGGTTTATAAAATAAAAACTACGAACAGAAATATAAAGGTGCTTTCAAGGTCAGGTTGGCCCATAGGGGTTTGTTTATTTTATAGTGACTGCAGGAAGTAAGTCCCTTTAGCATTCTGCTGATGAACAAGTTAAAGCAGTAGCTTGAAACCGCAATTCCCTGGTGGTTTGATGATTTTCTTTAGTGTTACATTTGGGTTCCTTTCTCTTTGCTTTTTTGTGTATTGTAGGTTTTTGGTTTGTGATTACCATTTTATATGTATATGCGTGTGGGTATATATGTATATATATATATAAATATAAAAGATATATTTATCTATATAGAGAGATATATACAGATATATCTTTTAAACTGATAGTCATTTAAGTTCAAACACATTCTAAATGCTGTACATTTTTACTCCTCCCCCATGTTTTTTGTTTTTGACATATGTAACATATTTTTGTGTACCCCTTAACTACTGTCTAGAGCCAGAGCCCAACATGGGCCAGGGTTTCTCCTGGGATGTGCTGAGGGCCTTTATCTTGGTGAGAGTGTTGGAGCCAGAGGGGCTAGAGCTGGAGCCTAGCTCTAGCTAGGTGTATTGTAGCTTCTCTTGGGGCATGCTGAGGGTTGCTGCCTTGGCAGAGGGCTTAGAGCTGGAGCTGGGTTTGGGCTGGTGAGTATGCTGGGGCAGCCTTGGCAAGCCAGCTTGAGTTTCAGGCGCTTTTCTGTCTGCTGCTTCTGTGCCAGCATTCAGAGCAAGTAAGTTCATACTCACCTTTAAGAGGGGAGTCTTGGTTTCTTATAGCCCTCTGACTCTCCTGGTCATAGGCTCCACTGGTTTTCAAAACCAGTTAAGTGGCTCATTTTACAGGTGCCAGTCCCCAGGGCTGGGTGCTCAAACTGGGGCTCAAATCCCTCACTCTTTAGGGAGGATCTCCTAGTTTTTGATATGCCCTTCCTCTTTTGGGTTGCCCACTGGGGGTGTGGGTTCTGATTGCTTTCTTCCCCACCTCCTCATCTCAGTGTGGTTTTCTCTTTGTATCCTTAATTGTAGAAGAACTGTTCTGCTAGTCTTCAGGACATTCTCAGGAAGAGTTGTTCTATAGGTAGCTGTAGTTTTGGTGTGTGTGTGGGAGGAGGTGAGTTCAGGGTCTTCCTACTCTGCCATCTTGATCCCACCTCCTTGAAAATGCCTTTTAATATATCTCTGGGTTTTGTTCTTACAGATGCTATTGTTTGGAAATAATCCAGTCTGAGAAAACAGAGCATAATGGACCCTTTGAACCAAATTCCTCTCTCTTTTTACCCTCACCCATGCTTTCATCTTCTGTGTTCCTCATGGGATTGTTTCTCCTCCTGTTCTCACACTACAGAGCTGACACTATATGCATCTGTTTTTCTCAGCTTGGAAATTCTCTTGTGATAAGCACAGTCCAGTGCTAACTGGAAAGAGGGGTGGTAGAAAAAACAAACACAGTGCTGCCACTGCTCTTCATCGCCTAAATATGTTTGTTTGTTTTTTAATAAGGAAAAGAAAATGAATTTGTTTAATATTCTCTGTAATAGAGTGGTGGTGGGTAGCAAGATTATTTTTTTCTCTTGTAGTGGTAACTGATCCTATGTGCTCTGATTTATATATAAGAATGTTCTTGATACCTAAGGAAAACAAACTGTCATTACATGAATGGGTTTATTAAAACCTTACTGCCTTGGGCAAGTTAGCACTTTCTTTTTAAGTCCCTGAATGTAAACATCTCTAAAATAAGAAATGAGAAAATGTCTGCATGAGATGCCAAGGCTGCTCCTGACCCTAGGTTAATTGACCCTCCCTTTAATGCTTTGAGGGGGTGACTAATAAGCAACATGTTTAAGTCATTGAAATTCAAAACATTTCTCTTTTACCATCTAAAAAGGAGAAAAAAATTAATATGCTGTTAGGGTAGAGTCCTTCCAGTCACTTACACAAGTTGGATTCCTCCTTAAACCTGAGATTAGTTTTACTGTGAGATTTGAAGGTTTTACTGTGAGATTTGAAGGTTTTACTGAGGTTGGGGATTAGGAGACGAGAAGGGGTCAGTCATTCTTACTGTTGTTGTGTTAAGTGACAGAAAATCATCCCATAGGTAAGAAGCTGTAGATGCTTCTATTATATTTCACTGCAGTGAGTAATTATCATTGGTGACTGATAACAAGGGCACTGATTTGGCAAGCACTCCTATTTCCAAAACCAATAGAGCCTTAATAATTAAAAAAGATTTGTATAATTTACATGTGAACAAAGGAACCAAGATTTTACTGTGAAAAATATTTTAAGCTTCCAAGTCACATAAATGTGGGTTTGCTCTGAGTCCTTGAGACCAGGAACTGGAAGCTGGAACACTTAAAGATCATCTAGAATTCCTAATTATTATTCATGACTCTTTTCTAGGACTACTCCAATTAATGATCACTTAAAATATATTTGGGCATCTCTAGAGATGTAGGGAGCCACAAGAAAGATAGCTCATTCCATATTGGGTAACTGAAAATTATGTTGGTCCAAATATTTAGAAGGAGTTGGGTATCCCCTTTTCTACCTTGCTGATATCTATGAGCATTATTTAAGTTTGCTTTATAAGGGATGTGTTTTAGTAGTGAGTATGGCTGTTAATATCAGAAGTAACCAGTGAGTGTCACTGTTCTAACACAGACAGATATTTATGGGTTTGTTGTCATGTAATGATCAACATCCTTGCAGAAGCCATTAAAAAGTTGTAATTATGCAGAACACAAGTAGTTGGCTGGATGAATCAAGGGTTCTCTTTTTCCACCCACATCAGCTACTGTAGAAATTTTGGGCATTTACTGGTACCTTTTTCTTCTTCACGAGTCTACTTCAGTTTTGCAAGAAGATAATTTATTTGCTTTCCCTTCAAAATAAAAAACTAGTCATTTTCCCTAAAATGCTGTTCGTACAACTCAGTTGTTTATGGTCTGTAAACAACTTTCTCATGACTACTGGTAAATCTTATTTCTGACATTTATCCAATGGATTATTGATATAAATGGAACAATAAAATTCTGAGCATACATTTATACCAGGTTGCCCGCTAGTCATTCCCTGTATTTTATTTCAACTCCACAGTGATGCAGTGAGGGAGTCATTGTTCATGCCATTGTATAGATTAGAGAAAAGAGCCCGAGAGGTGTTAAATAACTTGACTCAGGGTGACATAGTCAATAAGTAACAAATCTGACATTAGAAGCCAAGACTGACTCCATAACCCCATTCTTTCCACTATACCCTTTTGCCCTCAGACTCTACATACAAAAATGTGAAGCTTAGAAACTAGTATCGCAATCCTTGAATATGTTGGGATTTTGATGGACTCAATAGATTACACCTCTCTCTTCCCTGCCTGAATTTTAAACCAGTTGATGAATAGAGCACTGGAGACTGACAGATGGCTATCAAAAGGTCAGCTGTATAACTGGTGAAAGCTAGGAGAATGGGACTTTGATGTGAGCAAATGAGCTTGCCCAATTTCCTCTTCTTCTGAACTTGAGACCTTCCCACCAGGTAACTGACACAACAGGCAACCTCCATAGTGTCAGACCCCATATTATGTGGCAGAAGAGAGGGGAACAGACCAAAATAGAGGATAAAAAATTGCTGAACCAAGCATTCCTAGCTCCTTTTTCCCCAAACTTGCAAATCATATAAGCCAGATAAACTAGATATTTTCCCCTGGGGAAGAGAGGCCAGGGGTGTATGCTATTGAAGTCCTCCACTTAGAACTTTTGTATATGCAAGTTTATAATTCATATATTATTAACAAATACATAAAACAATGAAAAGGAGTACTTAGCCTCCCCTTTCCATGAATCCAGGATTTTTTTCTTTAAACAGTTGACATTTATTATTGACAATAATAATAAATATTGTATTGTATTATTATTGTATGATATACTGTATATATATTGCATTGTATTACCAAGAGTGAGGTAATAGGTTTATAAAACATTTATAGAATTTGATATGCAAAATATGAAATTAGGAAGGGAAGTGAATTAAGACACTAGTAATAGAAGGGGAAACCAAAATTATTAGGGCTGAAAAAAGATGAAATGACAGCAACATTTTTAAAAGAGTGTAAGGTACTGAAAGTAGAGAGACATTACAAATGGCATGGTCAAATTATACATGCCCTGTAGTTCCACTGCAAGGATAATCAGGTGATATATTAGTCAGGAATAAACTCTGTAAGCATTTGTGCAGTGATGTGCTTTGAACTCTTAAAGATGCATTCACAAAGGAATGTGGAAAAACTGTCCCCTGAAACAGATGTGTTTTTATATCTGTAATGCCAAGCAAGATTATTTTCAGGCCTTGTTGTCATATATTAATTATAAAAATTTGAGATTTTACTCTGAGTGAAGTGGAAGTTCATTGAATGCAGGGTTTTAAGCAAAGGGGTCATATTAGCTGGATTTCATTTTAAACTCATCTGCCTCGTGTCTACTCACTCTCAATCCCAAACCTACCCCCATGCTCAGCAACTGTGATAGTAGAGAGACCAATTAGGAGACTTGCAGCAGTGGAGATGGTGAGAAGTCATAGTTAGATTCTGGATATATTTTGAAAGTGGACTGAATGTGGGTTATGAGAAAAAGGATTCAAGATTTTGGTCTCCAAGATTTTCCCCATCAACTGATATGGGAAAACTAAGAGTGAATTTGGTCTGGGAGCAGATGTCAGGAGGTTCATTTGGGAATGTTGTGTTTGGACATGATTCTTGCAGATCAAGTGGAAATGTAAAGAACACAGATATGTGGTATAAATGCCTGGAGTTAGAGAGAGATATCTGGACTGGAGATGTGCTTTTAGGAGATAGCAGCATTTAGATAATGTTTAAAACCATGAGACATTATGAGATCACCAAGGGTAGGGAATAAAGATAAAAAAGAGAAGGATCCAAAGACTGAGCTGTGTGCCTTTCCAAAGTTGATAGGTCAAGAGATGAGAATAATGCACAAAGGAGACTGAGAAGAAGCATCTAGTGAGGTTGGGGAAGAGCCATGGAAGAGTTGTGTCCTGGAGGCCAAGTGGGGAAAGTATATCAAGGAGGAAGGCACAAGGAATTGTGTCAAATGTCCCTAATATACCAAATAAGATGAAGACGAAGAATTGACCATTGACCTTGGCAGTGAAGAGCCATTGGTGACTTTGGCAGTCTTCCTGGAGCTATGGTACAACAACAATGACAAAAACCTACTGTGGAAGGTTTAAGAAGAGGAGTTATAAATAATGACTACTGACCCTACTTTTGTGGAATTTTGGAGCAAAAGGGAACAAATAAATTGGGAAGAAACCACCAGGAAAACTGGCGTCAAAAGAGGTTGCTTTTTTTTTTCTTTCTAATTTTTAGGAATTAAAACAGCATACTTGTATGGTGATGGGGAGTTATCAACTAAAGATAGGGTGGGGTGGGGAGAGAGGCTGGATTTGACTCTGTAAGGAGAGAGCATGGGAAAATTATTGGTCTGAAGTAGGTGAGAACGATGGAAACTACTGCGTAAGTAGAGGAGATGGACGGACTTAGTTGGGAGTGCAGTTAGTTTATCTTGAGTATCAGGCAGGAAGTCAGAATACATGGGTACAGATGCCAGTGGGTGGGTGGGAGCTGTGGAAGTTTTCTTCAGATTGCTTCAGTCTTCTCAGTGAAACAGGAAGCAAAATCATCAGCTGAGAGTGAGGATTGGGGAGGAGGTGTTGGAAGACAGAATTTGCAGTGAGGGAATAAAATATGAAATATTCTTCTAGGAGAGTGGCAAAATAAGATGACCAGGGAAATATATTTTGGCTGCTCGTAGCATTAAGGACCCATTCGAGGTTATTGTTATAAATTTTAAGGGGATCAGCCTACATGTTGACACATTTTTTCCTCCAGTTGTGGTTTAACTGCCCAGGTATATTCATTGAGTTGGTGTGATACGCACATGCGCACAGACAAACACGCACATGACTCATATTTTAAAGAAAATGTTTTGTGTCTCCCCTGTTCTATTCAAAAGAATATTTTTAATAATATTCATGGTCATGTTACAGCTCTATCTGAGATGGTATTTTTAAAAATAATAATACAAAGGCTTGATACCATGTCTCTAAAACAGTTGCTAATATTTTTCTTCCTTTTGTCTTTTTCCCTCTAGACATTGAACCTGATTTTAAAACCAAACAAAAATACAAACAAAAAGCACTACACCCCAACTAACATAACCAAGTATGTAAGAATTGAAAATTATTTTAGAGAGCAATTCCATTCCCCTCATTACAGATGGGGAAACTGAAGCCCATGGGAGAGGGATTGGCCCATAATACACAAGATTCCATATAATTCTACCCATAGAATTTCCCAATCAAACTACCTTATTTGTTTTCTTCAGAGCCATATCACAGATCAGATTCTGCCTTATGTTATGATATGGCCAAGGGGTATTACTGGTTTGGATTTTGGCAGTCATGTTGGAACAAACTTCTAGATGCTTTCATTATAGATCTTCTTCTGCAGAACAGGTGTGTAGAAAAAGGTCTGTGTTAATTCCTGGCAGATGCTCAACCTTTCTTCTCCTACATATGCAACAGCTCAGCTGAAGCAAAAGTAACCTATCCCTGCATAATATCCCTCACATTATTTTTAGGAAAATGGCGTTACTGTTGCCTGGTTACCTCTTTATTTTCTTAATTGCCTCTTTATAATGTGAGTTTCATAAGCTATAGCAACCTCATGGAAAATCCAGAATTGCAGATGATTACCATTGTCATTAACTTTCTCATTTCCACTTGGAATTAAAAGTCTAGATACCTGGATTCTTGTCCTGTTTCTACCATAGATTTGTAACCTTGGTTAAGTAACTGAACTTTCTGGGCCGCTTATTTTTTAACCTGTTAAATGAATAAAATGGACTTGATCAGTGGTTACAGTATTTTTAAAGTAGCAGCATCCAGGTTGTGTGAGAAATGAAAATGAAGTTTTTGTTTGTTTGTTTGTTTTCTTAATTTAAATCAGAGCTAGGATGGCCCAGTTGACCACTCTTTCAGCACCTTCCAACCTTCCCAGGTTTCCTTGAGACAGCTTCACAGAACCCAGGTTCTCCAAGGATCACAATTTAAAACTGCTAGAGGGTCTAATATCACTTCTGGTTCTATCATTTTATAAATATATGATGTTATGCTATGTGTGTGTGTGTGTGTGTGTTTGTGTGTGTGTGTGTGATGAAAATGTTCAGGCAAAAGATGCACCTATAGTTTGCAAAGACCCTTAAATACCTTAGACCATAGACCATAAACTTTTATTTTTCCCCTCATTGATGTAGCTTCAAAGGAAAAGAAGTAGGCTCAAAGTGAGATTGATGGAGACCTTTGCCTTCTCATCCCATTTTTAAGTTCCATAATATAGATAAGCTTACATCTGTTAGAAGAAGGTTCATGGTTAAGAGTGGTAGAGAGTGAGTAATGCCACAGATTGCAAAGTGGGGAGAAACTGGTGATTCAGCCCTGCTTAAGCTCCAGGTACTGGGCAGAAGCTATGAAGGCATCTGCCAAGATCCAGCCAGTCTGCCAGTTATCATGTGGTATCTGTCTCACATGATTCTTTACATGTAAACTGAATTTTACCCTAATCTTTGGAGAAGTGAGGAGAAAGGTTCCTTTGTACAGAAGTGGTTAAGGCTTAAGAGTTCATTTTCAAAAACCAACAAAAGTCAGAATACCTCTGATTATTCTAATGAATAATCTAAGGGCCTTAAACAAATACTACTTTCAAAATTCTTTTTATGTTTATATCACTGTAGAAGCAGTACAGATAACAAATTACAATCGCTGGAATGTATATAGTTCAGAGAAGAAAATAAAAGTCTGAAATATTACTACTTGAAGATTCGCAATTTTAATATTCTGTAACATTTTACTTTCAGCTTTTGTGTAGACATATATTAATGAAACGATAATGATACCATGCAAAAAAAGTGTTACCACCAGCAATATATAAAAGTACTTTGTGATAAGATTCTCACAAATATTAAATATTATCATTTTTAGCTTTTATAATATGGTACCCTATTCCTGTTTTTATTTCTTTGATTTCTGGTGATAATATTTTTAGTATTTACGTAATTTTTAATATTTTAAATGTGCTTTTAGAATAGAGCAAGCTTTCTCCTTAGGCTTTTATAGTGACTTAAATTGACCACTTTTAAAATAGTATGCTTAAGTACATGCAGCAGTGGCCAATGTGGGTTAACCTGTATATAATACTTTAGTGTTGAGGATTCATATGTTATATAACTAGTCACCAATGAGGAGCAATAATGCAGCATTACCCTTTTAATCCATTAAATTCATGTTAACTTATTGTGTTATTTGAAATTAATTTTCTCAAATTACAAATACATTATATATAATATGTAACATATTTATATTTATTTATTTAATAACATGTAAATCCCCCCATGACCTCCCAAAGCCACTTACCACAGGTGACCACTGTAACAACTTAACATATTATCCTTCCTTAGTCTTTCCAACTTATATAATACAGATACATTCATAAAATAGGGGGATTATAACTAAGGAGGTCATAACATAATAGTTTTTGAAACTTGCTTTGTTCCTTAAGAATATATAATAATATCTTTTCACATCAGTACATGTAGATCCACCTCATTCATTTTAATGGCTTCTTTATAGGATTGTAAAATTTTGAAAAGTTTTTTTAGGACTTGTTTTCAATTGTTCAGTGTTAGACATAATATGGTAATAAATATCACTGTGTGTCTGTATTTTGGCTTTGTACGTGTATTTCAGTAAGAGAGATTCCCAGAAGTGTAATTGCTGTGGTAAAGTTAATCTGTGTTTTAGTTTTTAAATTACTGCCAAACTGACCTTAAAATGGGATTTGCCACTTTAAAGTCATATCAACAGTGTATGTCAGCACCCATTTCTTTATACACTGTCAAACCTGGCTTTTATCAGTTCAGTGTCTTTAGATATATTGGCAATCTGATGGCCTTTTTTTTTTTTTACATCTTTATTGGAGTATAATTGCTTTACAATGTTGTGTTAGTTTCTGCTGTATAACAAAGTAAATCAGCTATATGTATATGTATATCCCCAGTCTGATGGCATTTTGTTTTAATTTGTGTTCTTTAATTGTTCCTAAGGTTTCACACTCTTTTTCAAGTACAATCTCCTTATATATGTTAAAGAATGACTGATATACAATTGTGTCTTGATTTCCTCTTTCATTCAATTGTTAATGTTGGATTTTTGAGAACTTTTATAATTAACTTCTAATTTTGTTGGATTGCAGTCAGAGAATATGTTCAGAGATACACTTATTTGGTCTCCTGAAAGTGAAATCCTATAGCTGTCTCTTTCTTACAGCCTGGTGATGTGCCCTGGTTGTGCTGCTAGTTTGGGGAATTGCAGAGACCAGGAGTTGCTGTGGGAGGACTTGGTATACTATTCCAACCAAACAAACGACATAAACAAAATACCCACTTTTGCATGGTTGTTTCATGATTGTTTAAAAGGTTTACCTCTATTTTCTATATCTAGTGTTCATATTTCTATATAGTAATTACACACACACACACACACACGCACATGTGCACACACACACATACACACACTACCACCTTTGAGCTAAACAACCAGGTAGTCTCTCCCCATCTCCTAAAAGCTTTCCTGCCTTAGAAGCAGAACTTTTGCCTTCCTATGTTTCATAAAGCTTTGTATTAATTTTCCACATGATACATATCTTCATTAATCTTTAAACCTCCCACAAATATACTTTTTAAGAAAATCTATTCACTTCAACCTAATGCTTAAATTTAATGCTTTACTTATAGCAAGTTATGTATTCCATACCTATATCCATATCCATGTTACAACTATGTGAAAAGTTAAGTTGCAGGGGGTTTGGTAAGAGACATATTGCCATCCCAGTTAAACAATTAGAAACTACCTAATTCTTGTTAAAGAGAGAAGGAACTTCAGATCATCCACCTCAATCCCATTTTACAGAGACAGAAAGTAAGGAAAAGTGAACTTCCCAAGATTATCTGCTTAGTTGGTCATGACTTACTTTCATTCTGAACTGATTCATTAGTTTTTGTTTGTTTGTTTGTTTGTTTTTGTTTTTGGCTGCACCACACAGCTTGTGGGATTTTAGTTCCCCGACCAGGGATTGAACCCGGGCCCTCGGTGGTGAGAGTGTGAAGTTCTCACCGCTGGACTTCCAGGGGATTCCCCATTAGTTCTTTGAAAATTGAAAAAAAATTCACACAAACCTTTGTAATCATGAAAAACAATCATAGGTTAAGTTGTGTTTCACCGTTGATGGTATATGATTTATTGTGGTTTAAAGAGCATCATTCAATGAATCAGTGAGTGGTTGCAAGCTTTTTAATTTAAACAAATTCTGACACTGGTTGTCTTTTCTTCTTCCATCTCTTTCAAGATTATATGTAGCTCCTTCAGTGATACTGGTGTCCAGATTTGTCGACTTATTTAAGCAATTTAAACAGACTAGTGTAGGCTTTCCCACTGAGTCAAACAACAGACATCATTTGTGCCTTAGTCATAAATCCTGATAAAAGGGGTTTCAGAGCAAAACCAAATTTGATATCTAATATTTAACAAGTAGTCTGGGGAGACTTTTACTTAGAAATCAAAATTTAACGAGATATTTCAATTCACTATTGCATTTCTGAAGATGAACTAGTCTGATGTAATTCTCTTCTTTCAAAGTTCTTTACTGAACTTTCTATAATTGTTTTTCATGCAAGATTTGAAACATTTGGCCAGATATACATACTGACACAGAAACTAGCATTTTGAAATTGATATGTATATACATGGTGGACAACCTCCCAAATTAACATTTAAGATATAGAATTCTCCCAAGATAGAGCTGAAAATACCATAGTGTTTTTGTTTTTTGTTTGTTTTTGTTTTCAAATACTCCACTTGTGGCCCTTTATTTCCTCATTGATTCCCTTTCTATCTTCTGCCAACCAGATGTGAGTATTGGCTAGGAATCTGTCTTGGCCTCCTGTACTTTTTTCTTCCTATATTTCTCTTCCAAGAGCTTTCTCCTTATATAGGTTCTGTTCTCACCTTTATGTGTATACCATTTCAATCTATGTCTCCTGCTCCTACCCCTCTCTCAGGTCATGAACACATGTACTGAATTGTCTCACATTCAACCCAAAGGTAGTGTGTCTGAAGTTGAACCTGTCATACTGAACCTGCCTAACCTTCTTCCATGCATCCTAATGTCGACATTGGAAAACTTGGGTCTCCTGAGCCTGAAATACTAGCATGAACTATGATATCCTTCTATTTCCATCTCTTCCCTTTACCTACTCTCCAGCCAATTGTGATTTTCTGGTGCTTCTTTTGTAATGTTACTTATGTGTCTTACTTCCTACTGCTACAACTTGATTGGAGCTTCAGCCTACCTTTAAGCATTCACAGATGATCTATGAGGATCTATACCATGACTTTTCCATAATCTTCTACACACAATTGCCAGACTAATCTTCCTAAAACTTACTTTTAATAATTAGGGCCTCTTCCTCAGTGTCCTTCAGATGTAGTTAATGATTTAGTGAAAAAGACAAGATGTTTCAGTTTTGTTTACCATCACATGATTGAATTGGACCACATGTTTTTCAGATTCCATATAATTATGGCATTTTCTGCATTTGTTGGGCTAGAGTTGTGTAAACGTGCTTCTCCAACCCCATCTTCTTCTCTTTGTCTCTCAGGACCCCTTTGTCTATTCTGCTTCCACACTTCTCTCATTATTTCTCACACTTGAAGTAACTTTAAAATATCCTTGGTCTATCCAAATCCTTTATACTTTTGAAGGTCAACTTAAATCTTATTACCTGAAGATATTCAGTTCAAAATTATTATTACCATTCTGAAAAAAAATCTGGCCTTTGCTCAAAATCATTTTAGATGTTTTATCATATTGATAACACAATTGGAAAATCTAAATACTCTTTTCCAAAGACATATAAGTGCTAGGTAAGAAAGAATAATGAAGAAACCTGGGTTTAAGTCTCAGCTCTTTAACTTCCAATCTACATGTCTCCTAACAAGCCCCTTACCCAACACACACTGTCTCATTTTGCTCATTTGTGAAATAAGTAGGATTGGATTAGATAGTCCCCAAGTCTCTTTCAGTTTATAATTCATAAACCAATATTTAAAGACATTTCATATAATATAGTATAAACTATACTATTATACATCAAACTCTACTATTATGAAATAGACTATTTTATTACATGTTTATCTGGTGATCATTAAATTTCTCAAGCCCAGGCCCTTATAAAAATATTCAAGCTTCAGAATCAAAATGATAAATTACAGGATAGTTGTTTTATTTTTATTACTGTATAAAACCAGTTTAATTCAATTGAGCTATTAAAATGTGGCATTACTTACTCAATAGTTTCTGATACTAATTCCAGTGTGGGTTATGGGAGACGTTTTCCACACCAGCAAGAAATTCTTGGGACACCACCTGGATATCCCACAATTCAACTCAATTCTGACACTGTCTTTCCAGAAATATCATCAGATTCCACAGGTTACGAACTCCATCCTACAAGACTTCTCCCCCCACCCCCATACTTCGCATGCTTGTCACAAGCCCAAGTTGTTACCTGTGCTCTGACTAGCTACAAATTGGAGGTTTCAAGGACCCCCCCCTCCTTGGTCTTCAGATGCTAGTCACCAGCCCAGGCTGTTACCTGTACTTCTGACCAACTGGCTATATATTAGAGGTTCCCATGAGTCCCTCCTTCCTTGGGTTTGATCAGTATTTTAGAGAGGCTCACAGAACTCTGAAAAACATTTTACTTACTAGATTACTGGTTTATTGTAAAAGGTTGTAACTCAGGAATAGACAGATGGAAGAGATGCATAGGGCAAGGTATGTGGGAAGGAGCGCAGAGCTTCCATGCCCTCTCCAGGTGTGCCAGTCTCACCAAATCTCCATGTGTTCACCGACACAGAAACTCTCAGAACCCTGTCCTTTTAGATGTTTATGGAGGCTTCATTACACAGCTGTAATTGATTAAATCATTGGCCATTGGTGATTGAATTCAATCTCCAGCCACTTTTCCTTCCCCAGATGTCAGGATATCAGGGGGTGGGACTGCAGTTCCAACCTTCTAATCACATGGTTGACTGTCTTAGAAACTAAGCCCGCATTCACAGGTGCTATCCATAAGTCACCTAATTAATGAAGCAAAAAATACCTTTAGGCCTCCCACACTTAGGAAATCCCAAGGATTTTAGGAACTCTAGGCCAGAAGTGGGGATGAATACCAAATATGTATTTCTTATTATAAATCACAACATCACACATATAATATACTAATTGAATAAGCTAGGGAACTTTTATTGGGAAAAAAAAGCTTGCTAAGTAAAAGTCACTGACAAACATCGATGGATTGGGAATGGGGATGAAGATACAGAAATGAATTCAAAGGTTTGGTATCTACATTCAAGGAACCAATTGTCTAATGGGGGAGGCATACAGATAAATTACTGTAATTATAAGCATAAGAAGCTGTTAATTGTTACCACTTATTGAATACTGTGAACTAGGACCTATGCCAGAGACTAACATACAAATGCTAATTAACATGCACAAACTATATTTTACAAGATTCCAAGATTATTATTCCTATTTTGCAAAAGAAAAAAATGAGATCAGAAATCTTAATCTCTCCAAAGTCATATAACTAGAGTGATGAGAATGTACTATCCATTACATCTTATTAGGTATCTTTTGAGGCTTGGAAATATTTCTGTAGAAAGGCTTATTCAAAAGGAATAATTATTTCTAAATGGAGGTGTCACTTAGAAAATTGCCTTTGAAAGTAGCCTTAGAGTTGAGTCTTATAAGAAGAGTAGATTTTCCATTGACTTGGTGGGTAGACAAGTCATTTTAGGCACAAAGAACAGATTGAATAAAATCCCAGAGGAAAGAAGTAGAAGTCATATTCAGGGAATTCTGGTGATTAAGCATATATAATAAGAAGAGCAGGGAGTGAGCAAAGAAAAAGATGCAGCTTTTGAGGTTGGATGGGCAGGATATTAGAAGAGTGTGTTACTTACCCAGGGCAAGTTAATTGTAAAAAGCCATTCTAAGTTCTTTCAAAGATGACAGCTCAATCAGCTTACATAACAGGGAATAGAATCTACCCACCTGCTTAGTTTCTAATGCAATTTGCTGAAAGCTGTGTCTTCCTACACACTTCATCATAACTAATTTGACCTATACCAGATAGTAGTTTTACAGCACCTGCAGTCAACATGAAAAGCTCTTTTTTTCATGATAATTTTCTACTCTCTTTCTGGTCTGTTGAGTTTCTAAGCAATTTTTTTCTTGTTCTTTGCTCCCTCTTGCAAAAGTTTTGCTCTTCTCATCGTGGGCTTGAAAATAGTGTGTGGGTTGCCAAAAGGCAAATACAATGAAGGTGAGTTTTGAGGTTGGTTTCAGGTGCTCCCACCAACCTTTTTCTTCAGTATAATGGAGGAGCAACTCCAGAGTCTTTGTGGGGTGTGAAAATTTAACACAAATTTCCAGGATCACATTCATATTATTAGTTATTATGTATTTTATTTAGTTTTATCCAGTAAAGCCAATCTACTGACACCAGGTTTTGGTGAAGGAAAGTGCAGCATTTATTGCAGGTGCCAAGCAAGGCCTATGGGCAGCTAATGACCCGAACTCCCTGATGGGTTTCAAGGAAGGGTTTTTAAAAGCATGGTGAGTGAGAGAGTCTCAGGGTACATGATCAGCACATGCACAATTCTCTAATTGGTTGATGGTGAGGTAACAGGGTGGTGTCATGGGGGTTAGCATCATCAATCCTCAGGCTCCAGCCAGTCTGGGGCCTATGTGCTCATGGTCATCTTGCAGTTAACTTCTTCCATCTGGTGGGAGTTTTAGTATCTGTGAAACAGCTCAGGAATGTGCATCAGATGCTATATCTGTGTCCTTCAAGGAGGAACTAAAGATTCTGTGACTCTGCTATATGGCTGATCCATTGTTTAAATTGATGCCAGTTCTCCTGGCCCAATTGCTATTTCTTTGTTACTACATGTTCATATTTTTCTAATCATTAATTTTTTTTTTTTTTTTTTTTTTTTTTTTTGCGGTATGCGGGCCTCTCACTGTTGTGGCCTCTCCCGTTGCGGAGCACAGGCTCCAGACGCACAGGCTCAGCGGCCATGGCTCACGGGCCTAGCCGCTCTGCGGCATGTGGGATCTTCCCGGACCGGGGCACAAACCCGTGTCCCCTGCATCAGCAGGCGGACTCTCAACCACTGCGCCACCAGGGAAGCCCTAATCATTCATTTTTGAGCCAGCCTTTTGTGACTCAGGGGAGGCCTAGGAGACTAAAGTTTTTCTACAAACAAGAGGTGGGCAAAGGACATGGAGGGGTCTGTTCTGGGAAGACCCCGTAGGATCCTGCTCAGTTACATATCCTTCTAGTGAAATAGCATTTACTTATAAGTGTCTAATACAAGAACTTACATATAAAAACCTTTGTACCACTTGTTTTTAAGAAACGAACTTACATTATAAAATAACTTGGTAATCTAAGTAAGTATTAGTAAATTAATCAGCAAAAAACCACTGTGTAAACAATGCGATATATACTTAGTTATATCTTTTAATGTGAGACATTTAATGTAGATTTCATATGGTGAGGGTTTAATTTATATATATGAATACACACACGTATCTACATATATAAGACAGCAAACTGCCCTAAAAACCTTTAACTGTTAAAAGTTAACAATATAGCAACACATAGTAAATGAAATCAGATAAATGCAAAGTATACTTAACGATCAGCTCCTTTTTGAAGTCCAATCATAAAGAGAAAGAGCAGGCTATTGGTTAACCAGTTGATTGGTTATTGGTTAATTCAGTTAACCAATTAAATTACCAGGTTTAGCTGGAGAATAGATCACTCAGAAGGTAGATAGTTCAAACAAGAAAACATAAAACAGAGAGACAAACATTGGCAATACTTTTTAGAGAACTTTGCTTAGAAGAATTTACTCTGGCCTAAGAGATCCCCTTACCCCCAAAACAAATTGAGATGTGTACATTGAGGTGTCATAGCTTAGTGCTATTAACCTTTCAAGTTATATAACTCACTTGCCTTGATTCTAGGCTTGACAGAAATCTTTGGGCTAGAATTTATTTTCCAGTGTGTGTGGTGTGAATGTGTGTGTTTTGGGAAATGCATGTGCTGGATATATGATATGACTGCCAGTCCTCAAAGCAGTACTGTTTCCTATGACATAAGAGTAATTTTATTAGTATCATATTGGTATTATTTTATTCCAGGTT
Source organism: Neophocaena asiaeorientalis asiaeorientalis (assembly GCF_003031525.2). Classification (NCBI taxonomy): domain Eukaryota; kingdom Metazoa; phylum Chordata; class Mammalia; order Artiodactyla; family Phocoenidae; genus Neophocaena; species Neophocaena asiaeorientalis. The sequence goes on from NW_020175186.1 coordinate 6,570,661, forward strand.
TACTGATAGATCATTGACGTATGTGTATTTTTAAGGTGTACAATGTGATGATTTAACACACGTGTATATTGTAAAATGATTATCAAAATGAGGTTAATTGATACCTCTATTCCCTCACAAAATTATTGTGTGTGTGTATTTGTTGATAAATTTTAAGATCTGTTTTCTTAACAACTTTCAAGTATATAATACAGTGTTGATGATTATAGTCACCATGCTATACATTAGATCCCCAGAACTTATTCATCTTATTGTTAGAAGTTTGTAGACATTGACCAACATCTCTCCATTTCCTCCTCCCCTATACCCTAGTAATCACCATTTACTCCATGTTTCTAGGAATTTGGCTTTTTTATATTCCACATATAAGTGAGAACATACAGTATTTGTCTTTCTCTGTCTGACTCATTTCACTTAGAATAATACCCTCAAGATCCATTCATGGTGTCACAAAAGGCAGGATTTCCTTCTATTTATGGTTGAATATATATACACAATGGAATATATCACATATCCCATCTTCTGTATCCAATCATCCATTGGTGGACACTTAGGTTATTTCCATGTCTTGGCTATCATGAATAATGCTGCAGTGAACATAAGGGTGCAGATATCTCTTTGATATCTTATTTTTATTTCTGTTGAATATATACCTAGAAGTGGAATTGCTGGATCATATGGTAGTTCTATTTTTAATTTTTTGAGGACCCTCCATACTGTTTCCATAGTGGCTTTGCCAATTTACATTCCCACCAACAGTGCACACAGTTTCCTATTCTCCACAGCCTCATCAATACTTGTTATTTCTTGTCTTTTTGATAATAGCCATTCTGACAGGTGTGAAGTGATATCTCATTGTGGTTTGTATTTGCATTACCCTGATGATTAGTGATGTCAAGCATCTTTTTATGTACTTCTTGGCCATTTGTATGACTTCTTTGGAAAAATGTATTCAAGTCTTTTATCCATTTTTTTTTTTGCTATTGAGTTATGTGAGTTCCTTATATATTTCAAACATTAACTTCTTATCATATAGGTGACTTGCAACTATTTTCTCCCATTCGTAAGCTGCCTTTTTATCTTGCTAATTGTTTTTCTGTGCAGATGCTGTTTAGTTTGATGTAGTCCCACTTGTATATTTTTACTTTTATTGCTTTCATTTTTTGCAATTCTCATCATATTCAAAAAACTGTTTTCAAGACCAGTATTAAGGAGCTTTTTCCTTCTGTTTCCTTCTAGTAGTTTTACGCTTACAGATTTTACATGTAAGTCTTTAACACATTTTGAGTTAATCTTTTGAAAAGCATAAAATAAGAGTTCAGTTTCACTCTTCTGCATGTGGTTAGCCAGTTTGCCCAGCATTATATTTGTGTTATTAATATATCCTACGAACTTTGTTACCCTGACTCCACCTTCAAAAAGTTTCTGCTTCTTTCTGTCAAAGTCACATTTCTGAGACCATAACTGAAAATCAGTCTCTCACCATTGTAAGTAAAGCCACCTGAGGATGTCCCTTGGCAACAGTAGACTAGCTTTTCTGTGGTATAAAGTTTGCTGTTGTCTCCTTTCTTTGCTATTTAACATCACTCATTATTTTGCCTCTATTTTTTTTATTAAGTAGTATACAGAAGAAATTATCAGAAATTTCTATGTACCTACAGAAAGGAAATTAGCAAGAAGAAATAGTGAATCAATGAAAACTCACATGAATAAAAACAGGCTCTTATGTAACATTAATGGCAATAAGAATGTTAGCAGGAACTGGTATTTATTGAGTTAGTCTATGTACCAAGTATTATGTAGCCCTTTGTGTAGGATCATTGATTCCTCCCAGCAACTCTATGAGACCAAGACTACTATCGATTACAGATTAGGTAAATGAAGATTGGACATGTGAAGTAACATGTTTGTGGTCTAGCTACTTCTGCCCTCATAGGGGCCTGAACCAAGACATGAAACCAGGTCTGTCTTTTGAAGAGCTCTTGAACATTCAGATAGTGGTGTGATACTAAAAATCAGTAATATACAAAATTTCCACCAACTGTGGAAATCAGAATTAGATGTATTGTTGGGAAGGCGAGTTGTTAGTTTGTCTTCAGACATATCCAAGAGAAATAATTCTTACATGATAAATCATCAAAATCCTGTGTGTAGATGAATAAATTATGGGAGAGGATAAGGATAACTTACTAGGTAACTCTAAGTTGATTTTATTTTTAATTCCACAGTTCCACAGATGTTTTTATTTTTACCAAAAGTGAATAATTGCACTTTTCACATTTAGATTCACCTGTGGTATTTATCTCAGAGAGGCAGCAGCAGTGAGTGGTGGCTTGAAGCGAGATCTTAGTTCCCTGCCCAGGAATTGAACCTAGGTAGCCTGGATGAAAACCGGGAATCCTAGCTACTAGACCAGCAAAGGCTAGAGGCTAGAAGCAAATTTTCCCTGGCTCTCGCCTCTGTTTGAAAGCAAGAATGTTTCAAGGAGGCAAAAACTGTAAAAACAGGTGCAAAGTTTATTATTAGAGGCACAGCACAAGTGGGAGAGCACACAGAGAAACAGTTTATTTAAGACAGAAGCAAGGCAGAGATGCACACCTGGCAAGAAAGGGCGTGGGCGTCCTCCCCAATGAGGAGGAGTGCAGTAAAGAGGAAGTTAAATCATTCATATAGGGCAGTTCTTCCAGGTCTTTGTTTACCTTTGGCCAATTATCTGGTTTCTTTTTCCACACCTGACCTGCTGTAGGACCCTGCCCAAACTGCATGTGCAACTTTTTGCCAAGATGGATTTCAGCCCAGAGGCCTATGGGACGGCCTTAGCATCACATATTATGGGGTGGTGCCCCCTCCTTTTGACCCCCAAGGAGCCTTTCTGCACATGTGCAGTGTTTCCCTAGTCCCAAGGATGGGAAATATATGACCTCTTGATCTTTTACTCAAACAAGGTTTATCCCCTTTCTGTTCCTGCCATGACTGTTATCTTAAGGTGTCCACAGGAAACAAAGTCCAGCTATTTACACTGTTGTTATTTCCATCTCAAAGTGCAAACAGGAGACTGGCTGTAAATATCTAGTCTAGAGCCCACCTGCCTCCTTCCTCAGGAAATGTAAACAGGAGGCTAGTTGTAAATGCCTAGCCTGGAGCCCATCTATCTCCTGCCTTAGTATTAAACGGCATGTCCTTTCTATCCTACTCTATGAAAGTTTCAGGTAGGGTTTTTATATCAAAAAATTTCCATTTATAATGAAGAAATTGACATCTCCAGGGGCTAACCTGTCTCCTTGTTAGCAAGGCTTAGGCTTCCAAGGCTTTCCTGCTCCAGGACCACATGGCCCTAAATCAGACCTGTCAGAGAAAGAGGACCTCTTGCCTCCTCTCTGATGCCCAATGGAAACAATCCTCTGTGCATTATACCTATTTTTGTATATTTCTTAGTGTCAAGTCAGAGTATTTACTAGTTTGTTTATTCTTGGGGGTGAGGGGCGAGTTTTGCTGTATTTGGCTTTTTATGTGTTGTTTTGAATTACTTTAATGCGGTATGATTTACATATAAAAAACTCTACTTAATGTTAACAATGTGATGAATTTGGAGGTAAGTATACACCTATGAAATCATCTCTTCAATCAGTGCCATAAACATATCCATCTCCTCCAAAATTACTCTCCTGCCCTATTCAGTCATTCATCCATTCATTCTTCCATGGTAAGTAGATTGTTGGTTACTAGGAGTTGGGGGAAGGGGAACATGCAAAAGTGTTGGTCAAAGGTTACAAAACTTCAGTTATGCAAGATGATTAAGTTCTGAAGATTGACGGTATAATTAATGTTATAGCTGTGTTATATACCTAAAATTTGCTAACAAGGTAGATAGATTTTATGTTGCATTTGTTTCAATGCCTTGTCCCTACTCCACTGCACTTATTTTTCTTCACAGCACTTATCTGATATACTATATTTTTTGTTGTTTTTATATTGTTACTTTTCTTCTTCCATTAGATTGTACCCTACATGAGAGAAGGAAGTTTTGCTTTGTTTAGTTTTTTGTTTTGATCACTATCCTGAGTGCCTAGAACAGTGCCTGATAAATGGTACGTTCTCAAAAACATTGCTGATGAAATGAACTACACAGTAATGTGTCTTTAATATGTAGAACTGACAGAAGTTTATGCAGTACTATATTAATTTCCCTGGGGTGAACTGTAGCATCAATTTGAGCTCCTCAGATAGCAGTCTCTGCTCTATGTGTCCTTCTGAAGATAGTCATTAGCCAAGTCCGTGACTAGTGTATACACATCCCTGGTGTGAGGCAGAGCACTAATTGCCTCCCACACTAAGGCTATATTGGTCTTCCAGTCTTAATTAAAGCCAGATTAGTAACCTGTGGGGAAATTCCTATGATTCTTCTGGGATGTTGGTCCAGATTTCCCCCTTAATATATTCAAAGTTTCTCTCTTAACACGGTTATTATTCTCCTGGACATGGTAGATGCTTAAATATCAAAGGAATATACTTTTCTTCCATTTTCTTAGGAAAATCTGTTTTAAAATAATTCCAAATCCTTTAGGGAGAATGTAATTTAATTTTCACTGTTACAAACCAGAAGTTGTTGTTCCTACTTACCATTTATTCCTAAACGACAGCCTAGAAAAGCCCAATCTTTGCACCTAGCCATTCTATCCTGTGAGTAAGAAGAGAAATCTAGAAGATCTGTACAAAAGTATGTGCAATGGAGTGATCTTCTTTTATTAAGACATGTGCTCACTCATTTATCACAGCATTGTAGTGGTTCTTTTAGCAACAGACATTGAGCTAGGTGAGAAAGCACATGAAGAGAGACTGAAAAGAACATTAGATTCAAAATTAGAAGAACCAAGATTGAGTCAGAATGGGGCATATAATAGCAGTGTGACTTTGGCAACTCAAATTTCTTTGAGTTTCATATTTTTTATTAAGAAAATGAAGGTGTTAATACGTACTTTACAAACTTGGATTTTCTGAGCACTGAAAGAATTACTGATTACCTTAAAACAAAAAGTTTTTATATGAAATTAAATATTATCATAAAAAGTTTCATAATATAATAAGAAGGGGGTATATAAGAAAGACAGAGAGAGAAAGGGAGAATGACTGCCAGGGTTCTTTTTTCAACATAAAAAATTCAGCATGAGAAAAATATATAAATGTTTGAAGTAAAAAGCAACTACATGGCATTGAAGTCAACTACATGGGCTTTAGAGTCAGATTATCTGTGTTCAAATCTAGGTTATGCATTGCTCTCACTGCATGATTTTGAGTATTTACTTAATCCCTTTGTTCTTCAATTTCCTCATTTATAAATTTGAGATAATAGTATTGGTCTCATATGGCTAGAGTGAGGATTGGGATAAGCGTTTAGCATACCAAGCTCCCATGTTATTATTTTACGTATTAATGTTATTAATATTGTAAGTGGGGCAGCACGCAAAATTCCTGTTGCCAAAAGTGGATTTTCAGGTATGCCATGCAGAGATGTGAGGTGGTCCCTTAGTATGATAAAGGAGAATGGAAAGTTGGCCATTTTTCTCTTCCCTCTTTTTCTCTTTCTTTATCTTCTGTATATTGATGTTTCCACTTTCCAAAGCTTTGGTTGTCCAGGGCCCTTGCTGGAAACCCATCTGGTGCTCAGAGACCTTGGCTCTTCCCTTTTGGGGACTACAGTGTGCAAGGAACAGGGAGTACAGAGAGTAAATAAGTGACAGACTGACCCAAGTCATATTAATTATGACTTACTGGATTTTTTCTCCATTTTCAACAAGAGATGGTCAGTGAATAAAATGAGTGAAGAAGCAAAAATACAGACTCTATCTGGGTATTCTCATGACCTCCCAAACCAAAAAGCATGATCTATAAATATAGACCACCATCATCATCATCATCATCAAGCCATATAACATTTTATAATTATTATAGTTTAAAATCACATTTACTGATTACTAGGTTTGATCCCAACAGTTTTATAGTTAAATAAATATTATTGTTTTTATTTTACATGTAATCTTTGTGTCCTTTTTATAAATTCTAGACAGGTCTGTAAGTATGTTATTAAAAAAACAGCTGTAGATGATCACACTCACCTATGGTATTCAGATGAATGGTGAGCAATGTGATCTATCAGTCCACAATCATTTAGTAATTATATATAATTTCCTACCTCCCTATATGTTATTTCCTATCTCAGTCTGTAAAGATCCACTTCAGTTGGGTAGAGTCCACTCTTTTTTTCTAGTCTCTATCCTTTTTCCCTTTTAAAATCTCCTTAGTTTTTCTAAGCCTCTGTTCTCCTTGTTTCCAGCACCGCTCTGAAAATCTTCGCTGCAAGCTGCTTGAAGGGGGTTGACATGAAGCTCAAAAAAGCATCTAAAATATTTCAGGGTCTTGGCAGGACCTGTGGGTGAATTAGGCAGGCAGTTTATAATATTACAAAGGGAATGATGAATGAAACTAAACCTCAACTTCAGGAGAAGTGTGATGACTTGGAGAGAGAATGAGAGAGGAGGCACTGACAGTTCAGTTCCACTTGACCCTTGACAAGTGATAATGAAGTTTCGGTTTTAACACGTCTGCAGTTTTTCAAGAGAAGTTGCAAATAAGGGTATTTATCTAAATATCTCAATTTAGAATATTGGCAATACTTTAAAATCCTTAAAAAAAATACTGTGTAAGTCTAATAAAATGACCCCAAGACCAGATTTGTTCTTTGTCTATCAACCTGAAACCTCTGCTTTATACCCTTCAGAAATTTGTGAGGGGACAATGTAAAGAAAATGTAGCCCTGTTAATATCGACTGCCCTTCATCAAGCAGCTGATGAGTTATGCCAGCCTGTCACTTTATTCTGTTTGACTAAAGACCTCTCCTCTTTACTAGGGGCGGGGTTGAGAACAAAAAGGGTGAGTAGAGAATAAAATTATCTCCTGCTGCTCATGAATTAGGTATCTATGGCTCAAATATTTGCTCTAGATGTTTGCCAGGGACAGTCCCTGTTTATACCTGCTGTCCCACCCAGTGTAATAATTTATAGTTCCCCTTTCATACTCAGAAGTATGCAATTAGGTAAATAAATTATGTGGTGACATCAGTGCTGTTTAACACACGTGTCATAGCTATTGACAGACCAAAATTACTTGAATGAAGAGAGACAAGTAAATATTTGCTGGTTACTATATGAGATCAAACTGTTACAGTGTCTAGACTCAAAGCCAGGTTAGCTGACTCTAAAATCAGAAGTCTTTCCATAATCCAGGCTGTTTTAAAGTTTTACATTAAGCTTTAGAGACCTATTTTACAGATACTGGAACTAAGGCTAAGAGAAAATGTGCTCAGGCACATCTCTTAGGAAGTAACAGAGCACAGATTTTAACTAAGATCTTTTGAGGTCAAGGCTGCGTACTTTCCTAACTGTCTCCCTATTTAGAAACCCAAGACCAGTCATTATACTATACATGACAGTCACTACACTAAAGGTACAATTTGGTGATGCATCTGTTAAGGGAAATAGACTCATGGAATAGGACTAATAATTGGGGAGACAAGACTAACTGGCATAAAAGAATCAGAGAACAACTCATGATTCTATATAATTAAGTGCTGAATTATTTAGTAAGGATAAAGAAGTTCAGAAGAGACTCTGTGGGCTGGTATATTCAGGGAAGAGGTGGCACATCAACTACGCCTTGGAGAACTTGGGTGATGAACAGCAGGTGGAGAACATTCCCACAAGAGAAAACAAAGAGTATTTTTGGTTGTTTTTGTGAGGCAGATCAAGGAAATATATTCTGACCCAAAACTGAGAATTTGTGCTGGTGAATCAAGAGAAATCTGGTGGATAAATTAAGTTGGGCCAGATTATAAGATTTTTTTAATGTTTAATTTTGTTTTAGCCATACATACACATAACTTTACATAAATGCATAAATGTGTATTCGAATGTATAGTTATACACACGCTTTAGAATGTATAGTCATTTTTCTTTTCTCCCTTTTTTGGCTTCCTTCTCTCCCTTTCTTCTTCTATCCAGCTGTGTTTATCCACCCACACCCATGTTAACAAACTAGTATGTAGCTTTGTATATATTTTAACCCTATTCAAATAATCAGATAGACTTCACGGTAGGATAAATCATAATTTACCATATTGCTGCGTCTGAGTTTTGTTTCCAGTGTTTTTTTTACCAATATCAATGATGCAATAAAGACCCTGACATACAGGTCATTATTTATGGCTGCTATGTTTGTATGGGATAGACTTCGAGGAGGTGGATTATTGGTTAAAATAGGCTCTCATATATCACAGTTCCAAAGCAATGTATGAAAGAATGCTTTCCCCAGCATCCCCTATAAAAATGGGTATCATGGCTCCTTTCCGTTGTTGCTAATGTGAAGGGCTTAAAAAATATACCTAGTTATTTTAACTTATATTTCCCTGACTGCCGGATAAAATATTTTTCCCACTTTATTTATGATGTTTTTAGATTATGATCTGAGAATGTGGTCTGTAAATACTCTACATTTTCATTTTTTTCTGTTGTGTCTTTTTTTTCCTCCCTCCCTCTCTCTTTCTCTCTCTTTTAAGTTTATCAATCAGGGTTTAATCAGGGAAGCAGAATGAGAAATATTTTAAGTATTACAGAATAGGGATTTATTTTAGAAATTGGAATTTACCTAACTATAAGAGATTTTGATAAAAATGGTCCAAAAAGGGATGTCGGAGTATCGGATAAAAGCTACTAATCAGCCCTTCTGTATCGCTCGTATGGCAGACAGTCAGGGAATTTGGAATGGGACCATGATGAAGCACTGGTGGAGCAGCCCATGGAAAAGCGATTGCCGCTGCACCTGCTGGTGGCATGGCTTCTCTACAGGAAAAAAAAGCTGGCTACAGTGCCAGGAAGAACAGGGGTTACCTAGAACCTATGTGCACCTCAGTGTCATTCTCTCATTGCTTGTAAACACAATGACCTTCAGAGTGCAGTGGCTGCTGCTTTGCTTCAGCTTTCCTAGCCATGCACAGATTTCTCTCTTGATTAGCTTTAAGCTGGAACCACACAGGGAAGGCAATTCTGGAAAACATAGTTGTAGCTTAGTGAGGTTGACAAAAAAGGTGATGTGACAGTTTGTTCCGAAATACAAAGGTAATGCATGTTCTTACAAAATTCTGTTAAATTAAATGTTCATTGATTGTAGTAAGTCATCTAGATCGCTCTTTGTTTACTTCGGTCTACTATATTGTTTAAATTTTTACAGCAGTATCCAGTCTCTTCCATTACAATTGCAAATTTATTAATTTCTTGATTTTCTAATAGTTTTTATGTTATATTAAAATCTATACAATCTAAATGGGAAAATAACTTAAAAAAGAGGAGATACATGAATATGTATAACTGGACCATTTTGCTGTACACCTGAAACTACCACAATATTGTTAATCAACTATATTCCAATATAAAATAAAAAGTTAAACAGATGAATATTAAAAAACAAAAAGTATATATATTAAAGAAACCAAAAAAAGCTGTACGGATTGGTACAAAAAATATATGACTTATGTTTTATTTATAAATTATACCTTTATCTTTACATAATATGCCTCTGACACTTTAGTCATTGTAATGTGAAATTCCGTCTTAACTGATATTAATATGCTAGATTTGCTTACTTTTTTATTAGCGTTTACCTGGAATCACTTTGACCATCTCTTTATTACTTTGCCTTATATATTTATATTTCTTAGAAAATGCATATCTTGCCTTTAATCCAATACACCTTTCTTTTTCTTTTTTTTTTTAACATCTTTATTGGAGTATAATTGCTTTAAAATGTTGTGTTAGTTTCTGCTGTATAAAAAGTGAATCAGCTATATGTATACATATATCATCATATCTCCTCCTTCTTGTGTCTCCCTCCTACCCTCCCTATCCCACCTCTCTGAGTGGTCAAAAAGCACCGAGCTGATCTTCCTGTGCTATGCAGCTGCTTCCCACTAGCTATCTATTCTACATTTGGTAATGTACATATGTCAGTGCTACTTGCTCACTTCGTCCCAGCTTACCCCTCCTCTTTTCCTCAAGTCCATTCTCTACGTCTGCGTCTTTATTCCTGTCCTGCTCCTAGGTTCATCAGAACCTTTTTTTTTAGATTCCATATATGTGTGTTAGCATACGATATTTGTTTATCTCTTTCTGACTTACTTCACTCTGTATGACAGATGCTAGGTCCATTCACCTCACTACAAATAACTCAATTTTGTTTCTTTTTATCGCTGAGTAATATTCCATTGTATATATGTACCACATCTTCTTTATCCATTCATCTGTCGATGGACACTTAGGTTGCTTCCATGTCCTGGATATTGTAAATAGTGCTGCAATGAACATAGTGGTACATGTCTCTTTTTGAATTATGGTTTTCTCAGGGTACATGCCCAGTAGTGGGATTGCTGGGTCATATGGTAGTTCAATTTTTGGTTTTTTGGGTAACCTCCATACTGTTCTCCATAGTGGCTGTATCCATTTACATTCCCACCAACAGTGCAAGAGGATGCCCTTTTCTCCACACCCACTCCAGCATTTATTGTTTATAGATTTTTTGATGATGGCCATTCTGACTGGGGTGAGGTGATATTGTAGTTTTGATTTGCATTTCTCTAATGATTAGTTGATGTTGAGCACCCTTTCATGTGTTTGTTGGCAATCTGTATATCTTCTTTGGAGAAATGTCTGTTTAGTTCTTCTGCCCATTTTTGGATTGGGTTGTTTGTTTTTTTTTGATATTGAGCTGCATGAGCTGGTTGTATATTTTGGAGATTAATCCTTTGTCAGTTGCTTTATTTGCAAATATTTTCTCCCATTCTGAGGGTTGTCTTTTCATCTTGTTTGTGGTTTACTTTGCTGTGAAAAAGCTTTTAAGTTTCATTAGGTCCCACTTTTTAATTTTTGTTTTTATTTCCATTTCTCTAGGAGGTGGGTCAAAAAGGTTCTTGCTGTGATTTGTGTCATAGAGTGTTCGGCCAGTGTTTTCCTCTAAGACATTTATAGTGTCTGGCCTTACATTTAAGTCTTTAATCCATTTTGAGTTTGTATTTGTGTATGGTGTTAGGAATTGTCCTAATTTCATTCTTTTACATGTACCTGTCCAGTTTTCCCAGCACCACTTATTGAAGAGCCTGTCTTTTCTCCATTGTATATTCTTGCCTCCTTTGTCAAATATAAGGTGACCATATTTGTGTGGGTTTATCTCTGGGCTTTCTATCCTGTTCCATTGATCTATATTTCTGTTTTTGTGCCATTACCATACTGTCTTGATAACTGTAGCTTTGTAGTATAGTAAGAAGTCAGGGAGCCTGATTCCTCCAGCTCTGTTTTTCTTTCTCAAGATTTCTTTGGCTGTTTGGGGTCTTTTGTGTTTCCATACAAATTATGAAAGTTTTTGTTCTAGTTCTGTGAAAAATGCCACTGGTAGTTTGATAGGGATTGCACTGAATCTGTAGATTGCTTTGGGTAATGTAGTCATTTTCACAACATTGATTCTTCCAATCAAAGAACATGGTATATCTCTCTGTTACTTTGTATTGTCTTTAATTTCTTTCATCAATGTCTTATAGTTTTCTGCATACAGATCTTTTGTCTCCTTAGGTTGGCTTATTCCTAAGTATTTTTGTTGTTGTTGTTGCAGTGGTAAATGGGAGTGTTTCCTTAATTTCTCTTTGAGATTTTTCATCATTAGTGTATAGGAATGCCAGAGATTTCTGTGCATTAATTTTGTATCCTGCTACTTTACCAGATTCATTAATTAGCCCTATTAGTTTTCTGGTAGCATCTTTAGGATTCTCTATGTGTAGTATCATGTCATCTGCAGACAGTGACAGTTTTACTTCTTCTTTTCTGATTTTGATTCCTTTTATTTCCTTTTCTTCTCTGATTGCTGTAGCTAAAACATCAGAAGCTATGTTGACTAATAGTGGTGAGAGTGGGCAACCTTGTCTTTTTCCTGATCTTAGAAGAAGTGCTTTCAGTTTTTCACCATTGAGAACAATGTTGGCTGTGTGTTTGTCATATGTGGCCTTTATTATGTTGAGGTAGGTTCCATCTATGCCTACTTTTTGGAGAGTTTTTATCATAAATGGGTGTTGAATTCTGTCAAAAGCTTTTTCTGCATCTGTTGAGATAATCATATGGTTTTTTTCCTTCAGTTTATTAGCATGGTGTATCACATTGATTGATTTGTGTATATTGAAGAATCCTTGCATTCCTGGGGTAAACCCCATTTGATCATGATGTATGATCCTTTTAATGTGCTGTTGGATTCTGTTTGCTAGTGTTTTGTTGAGGATTTTTGCATCTATGTTCATCAGTGATATTGACCTGTAGTTTTCATTTTTTGAGACATCTTTGTCTGGTTTTGGTATCAGGGTGATGGTGGCCTCATAGAATGAGTTTGGGAGTGTACCTCCTTCTGCTATATTTTGGAAGAGTTTGAGAAGGATAAGTGTTAGCTCTTCTCTAAATGTTTGATAGAATCCGCCTGTGAATCCATCTGGTCCTGGGCTTTTGTTTGTTTGAAGCTGTAATCACAGTTTCAATATCAGTGCTTGTGATTGGTCTGTTTATATTTTCTATTTCTTCCTGGTTCAGTCTCAGAAGGTTGTGCTTTTCTAAGAATTTGTCCATTTCTTTGTGGTTGTCCATTTTATTGGCATATAGTTGCTTGTAGTGATCTCTCAGGATCCTTTGTATTTCTGCAGTTTCAGTTGTTACTTCTTCTTTTTTCATTTCTAATTGTGTTGATTTGAGTCTTCTCCCTTGTTTTCTGGATAAGTCTGGCTAATTATCAATTTTGTTTATCTTCTCAAAGAACCAGCTTTTAGTTTTAGTGATCTTTGCTATGATTTCCTTCATTTATTTTTCCTTTTTTTCTCTTCTGATCTTTATGATTTCTTTCCTTCTGCTAATTTTGGTTTCTTTTGGTTCTTCTTCCTCTAATTGCTTTAGGTGTAAGGTTAGGTTGTTTATTTGAGATTTTTCTTGTTTCTTGAGGTAGGACTGTATTGCTATAAACTTCCCTCTTAGAACTGCTTTTGCTACATCCCATAGGTTTTGGGTCATCGTGTTTTCATTGTCATTTGTTTTTAGGTAATTCTGATTTCCTCTTTGATTTCTTCAGTGATCTCTTGGTTATTTAGTAGCATATTGTTTAGCCTCCATGTGTTTGTGTTTCTTACATTTTTTTTCCGTAATTGATATCTAGTCTCATAACATTGTGCTCGCAAAAGATACTTGATGTGATTTCAATTTTCTTAAATTTACCAAGGCTTGATTTGTGACCCAAGATAAATCTATCCTGGAGAATGATCCATGAGCACTTGAGAAGAAAGTGTATTCTGTTGTTTTTGGATGGAATGTCCTATAAATATCAATTAATTCCATCTTGTTTAATGTATCATTTAAAGCTTGTGTTTCCTTATTTATTTTCATTTTGGATGATCTGTCCACTGGTTAAAGTGGGGTGTTAACGTCCCCTACTATGATTGCGTTACTGTTGATTTCCCCTTTTATGGCTGTTAGCATTTGCCTTATGTATTGAGGTGCTCCTATGTTGGGTGCATAAATATTTACAACTGTTATATTTTCTTCTTGGTTTGATCCCTTGATCATTATGTAGTGTCCTTCTTTGTCTCTTGTAATAATATTTATTTTAAAGTCTATTTTGTCTGATACGAGTATTGCCACTACAGCTTTCTTTTGATTTCCACTTGCATGGAATATCTTTTTCCATCCCCTCACTTTCAGTCTGTATGTGTCCCTGGGTCTGAAGTGGGTCTGTTGTAGACAGCATATATATGGGTCTCGTCTTTATATCCATTCAGCCAGTCTATAGTCTATGTCTTTTGGTTGGAGCATTTAATGCATTTACATTTAAGGTAGTTATCCATATGTATGTTCCTATTACCATTTTCTTAATTGTTTTCCATTTGTTTTTGTAGGCCTTTTCCTTCTCTTGTGTTTCCTGCCTAGAGAAGTTCCTTTAGCATTTGTTGTAAAGCTAGTTTGGTGGTGCTGAATTATTTTAACTTTTGCTGGTTTGTAAAGGTTTTAATTTCTCCAACGAATCTGAATGAGATTTTTTCTGGGTAGAGTAATCTTGGTTGTAGGTTTTTCCCTTTCATCACTTTAAATATGTCCTGCCACTCTCTTTGGGCTTGCAGAGTTTCTTTTGAAAGATCAGCTGTTAACCTTATGGGGATACTTTGCTGCATATTTCTTTGTCTTCTCATTTTGCTTAACTCACTGTGTTTGGGGTCTCCTTTTCACAGGCTGCAGGTTTCTAGTTCCTGTGGTTTTTGGTGTCTGCCCCCAGTAGGTGAGGTTGGCTCAGTGGCCTGTGTAGGCTTCCTGGTGGACGGGATTGGTCCCATGTTCTGGTGGGTGGGGCTGTGTCTGTTGGTGTGTTTTGGGATGTCTGTGAACTTAGTATGATTTTAGGCAGCCTCTCTGCTAATGGGTGGGTTTGTGTTCCTGTCTTGCTAGTTGTTTGGCATGGGGCATCCAGCACTGGAGCTTGCTGGCTTTTGGGTGGAGCTGGGTCTTAGCATTGAGACGAAGATCTCTGGCAGAGCTCTCACCAATTGATATTACTTGGGGCCGGGAGGTCTCTCGTTGTCCAATGTCCTGCACTTGGCTCTCCCACCTTGGAGGCTCAGGCCTGACACGAGGCTGGAGCACCAAGACCCTGTCAGCCACATGGCCAGGTACGTGGGGATTTTCTTGCCTTTTGGGAAGTCTGAGATCTTCTGCCAGCGTTCAGTAGGTGTTCTGTTGGAGTTGTCCCACATGTTGATGCATTTTTGATGTATTTGTGGGGAAGAAGGTGATCTCTACGTGTTACTCTTCCGCCGTCTTGAAGGTCCCCCTGCAATAGGAGACTCCACCAAAGACGCCAACCTCTGCAAGAACTAGTGGTGCAGAGGCACTTTTTTCAGAGGGTTTGCAGCTTGCTTTTTTATTTTTCTTTTCCTTTTTGCTTTGTCTAGTTTCACTTGTACACAGGGCGCTTTCTGCGGAGACCTCTCACCTGGCACTTCAGATCAGAATGCCTAGTGAGAAACGGCTGCACTGACACCTCAGCTCGGTGGAAGTGAGGAAGTGCTGCCCCTGACACTGCAACTCAAGATGGCCAATACATCTGTTTTTTAATGGGAAAAATGAGTTTGTTTATATTTCGAATATTGGCTGATATACTTGATTTTAATCATTTCATTTTGCTTTGAATCTATTATTTATGTCCATTGTTGAGTGCATATTTTCCTTTTCCTTATTTTTCCTGGATTGATCAAGCTACAATATATTTCATTTGTTTTCTTCTTGAACAATTTACTGTTCTTTACCCATTCATTAAATACTACTATCATCTCCTGTTCTCATAATCAGATGCTTTAACCCAAATTATTTTGCCTATTAAGGTACATGCTTCTCTTTGCCTCTTGTTTTATCCCCTCCTCAATAAAAGAAGGTCTTAAGATTGTTTTCACTTTTCACTTTTCCTTTCTCATGCTCCCTTCCCTCATTAGACTTCTGTAACATTTTTACTTCCCCCACTCCCAACTACCTGGACTTGTTGAAAGAAGTGATAACTAACTAGAATTTATTTTATAGTGTTTCCTTTCTTTTAAATATATCTTAATTGCTCTTATATTAAATATCCCAGGAAATTGTATTATTATTCACTTGAATACAATTAGATAAATATATATAAACATGATACTACTATATTTTATTCTTCTTTTATCTTGAGGTATCTCTTCTGATTCATCTTTTTTTTTTTTGTAGTAGCATCTTTCCTTAAGTGTTTAACCAAAGAAATTATGTAAGTTATGTATCCCTCAAATTACTGCAAATCCTTAAATGTCTTCCTATACTTAAGAATAAATTATATCCTGCCTAGATATGTGATTTTGGTATGAAGTGATTTCACCATCAGTCTGAAGAAACGATTCTAGCTTCCAGCATTGCTGATTAGAAAGTCTGATGGCAGTCTATTTTCTGTTTTCCTTGCTCAATATTTTAGCAGTTCTTAGTGATAAAACTAATTTGGGAATTGGAATATATAGTTACTAGCATTAACAAGAAAACTTTCCCTAAAGGAACCATGTGCAAATTTTTGTTTTTATTGGGTAAAATGTAGCACTATAATTTTTTCCAAATGTTCAACCATTGTTTTACGATAAAACACCACAAACTTGGAAGACTTAAAACTTCAAACATCTAAGGTTTATACAACCATTTGCTATCTATGCTTAAAGTAATTACAAAGATGTACTGTTTCTTCCCCTATAAAGCTTGCAAAGACTAATTATATATCCCTACTGAATTTGGCACATAGATTCCAGTATATATTTGTTAAATGTACTGAAAAGAAAATATGTAGTTTTCTCCTATTACTTGTAGAAATTACAGGAAGGGAGGAAGAAGACCTTTATTTGATATAAAATATGATTTACTGAATATTTTCAAGGTGATATAATGTAATCTACTATTCAGTGATGCTAAAATATTTTCTTTAGATTTATTTAACGAATACAAAGGCTCTAATTGACACATTGATTATTGATTCATAAATGGTTTCAAGTAACCAATATTCATTTTTAAAGTAAATTCAGTGGTGTCTCATTAGTTAAAAAATTAACTCAATAATTTTTTCATCCTATAACTTTTGTTTTGGCAAACTCTGTGTCTCTTCATTACATTACAATGTTCAATTTCAGATCTCACTCAAGTTCAAGTTGCACGAAGCTTCTATTTGTAGATTTACAACAGTGAAGATTTTCTGTACTATTTCCACTATTTTCCTTCAGAGGGGAAAGAAGGCCAACCATATGGATTATATTTCTGAAGTTATAGCACATGAAATTCTCTTCCAGCAGACAAGAATCCTGGAATATGAGGGGCAGAACAGACCTTAGGGAGTACCTAATCCATCAATCTTATTATAGATGAGCCACCTTGGGCCAAGAATGCAAAGCGATTTTCACACTGTTAGCATGCCAATTTATACACCAGGGTAAGTGTGTAGGCTCTAGACTCCCAAAGCAATGCCCTCCTTCCACATTTTTCTGCTAGGTTAAAAAGGGGGCCTCCATGGCTAATTGGCGATTTTTTTCCAACTCCAAATCTGTACTATTATTGGATTCAAATGGCATAATGATTTTTTATATCCAGCTAATTTTAAAATACTTGTTATCATTTTGTATTTCATTTTTATATTTATTTTTCTAACATAAGTAATACATATTTGATGGTTAAAGTGACTGCATAACTTACTGTCCAAGACAGGACACTTTTTTTAAAGTTTGAGGCTATTAATAATTACATTATGACAAAAGGCAACCTAGAACATAAGGTCACTCTAGGAATAAATGGAGAATAAGGTTAAAATATCAGTAAGTAAAATGAAAAAACCTTCGATTCATTCATATGTCCTCCATGTAGACTTAGCTGTATTTTGAGTTTCACCATTATAGATGTATCTATGCATACATATGTTTTTGCAAAAGCTTATCTCACACTGAAATATTATTTTGCAGTCTGCTTTTATTAATAAAAGATGTATCAGGAACACTTTTCCAGTAAATAAATATTCATGCACACTATAGTTTTAAAGGATTTCTTAGATTACATTGTTAATATCTTTGGAGAAATAACAAGGCAGCAGACATATTCCTTGCTCAGCAGGACTGGTAATGTTCAAATAGAGACCACAGTTTGTTCACAATCAGTCACCCCAGCTTCCCAGGAGTCAAGCATATATTATCTTTGAAAAGTAAATTGGTAATTACAAATTCTACCTCCATTTCCACATTCCTACTGGCAAACACCCAACAACCAACAAGGACAGGCCTACACAAGTCAGGCAGAGGCATCAAGCTATTAGAAGAGATTGTAGCCCCACCCAGAATCAGTACCACCACACGCAGAATACCAGCTGACTATCAGCTGTGTTCAAAAGCATGGAAATTCACCAAAATATAGTAGAGTAGTCGATATGACCAGAGTATCAGCTTAAGAACTTACAAAGATTAGCAGACATAGATAATAAATCAATAATTATTACATTCTTAAGTTTTCAACACAGCACAACAAAAGCAGTCTTTATGAAATTATCTGCCTGGAGTAAATAAAATTACAAAGGAAGGCAAATCCATAGTCTCGCATTCAAGTCTTGAAAGGTAAGGACTTATACTTAAATATCTTGTTATTAGACTCTTCTGACAAATATACAACAGTTGAGTATCAGAGAAAACCCTTTATTTGGCAAATGTGTATTTGATCAGCTTTTATGTGCCAGACTATCTTTTAGGCAATGTGAGAAATAAAAAAAAAGTGAGTCAATACAGTCTTCCCTGAAGTATTTCTTCTGAACTAGAAGAAAAGTATGTGCCTACTTTCAAAAGCTAATATATATAATGCATGGTAGACACGTGGCAAAAATGCCATGAAATGATGTTAATCATATTCTATAGGAACTAGAGGAGGTTAAATTCACATCTAACTGGCTTTATAGTAGGTGGATATGGATAAAGAAAGTCTTCATCCTGAAAATGGCATTGTTCTGGGGCCTTGAAGAATGGGTAGGGGTTGAAAAGCCTTATGAGTCAGATAGGAGTTTTAGGATGAACATTCCAGTAAAAGCAGAGAGGCCTATGAGGAAGAAATCCATTGTAGCATCAAAAGAGTTTATAAAGGAAAGCCTTAGAAACAAGTCTGGAAAGTGGTGAGAGCAGATCATGGAAATCCTTGAGTGGTAGAGCAGTGAACATGGACATGTTTCTATAGGCAGCTTGAAGAGGTAATTGTAAGCTTTTCAGCAGGGACATACAATATAAACTGTGGTTTAATCCATCATCACCTCCTTTGTCCCACATATCTGCCTTCTCTTGATGTTGTCTTTTTAAGCAAATCATTTTGTGTTCTTGTCTCTTGAAATTACTTGTGATAAGACCTTATCAGGCTGGATTCAGAGAAGGTGGAGGTTGCTGATTTTCCTCCATTGCTTTCTTTTAGTTACATGTATCCATCAAGAATGTTACTCCTGAATGCTTCTCTGAACATATAGTCTGGATTTGAGCAGGACTAATCTGATAAATTCTGTTGTTATATAGCCACACGTGGCCAGGCTTTTGGGAAAACAATTGTACCCCACGCTTCCATTTATCACAGTATATGGTTTTTTTGAAGAGCTTTTTTGTGCCTTTAATAGAGTATGGAGAGCAAGTAGAACCAAAAAAGTACTTAATATAGTTAT
>NW_020175186.1:6590043-6665773 GCF_003031525.2 Neophocaena asiaeorientalis asiaeorientalis
TATATATATATATATATATATGTGTGTGTGTGTAAAATATATTAACTATTCTAAAATAATTTCCCTAGGCTTAAGAAAGCCTAAGAAAGAAGACAACTGCTCAGTGCACTAAACAAGCATTTTTTTTTCTTGAAGGCACTTTACATTTTAAAATTCATTGCTTTCTTTACTTACTCATTAATAAGCATTTATTAAGCATGTGTGACAGGAAATACTCTGATCTCTGAAGAAGCAGATGCTGTACACTCAGTCTGCTCTCAAGGAGACCATAATCTTCCACTAATTGTGGCTTCCAGGGATATCTCGCCTTCTCTGTTGGTTACTCTTTGCAGATAAACCCATACTGATGTGACTTGGCTATTTCATTTTGCTCATTAATACCTTAAATAACTGGGTTCTAGAAAGGGAATAACCTCAAAGAGAATTTCTATCTCTATTTCTGTTTGCATTTAGGCAATGAGAAGCAGAATTGGAAATTTCAGTTTCAGTTAAGTGAGTTATTCAAGACCCAAAGAGGTAACAACGAAACTTGCTGTTTTCCTGTGATAGAGCACAGTATGAGGAAACTCACAGTTGGCTGAGATGAGCAGTCAAATTTCAGAATTCAAAAGAATAAAAACCCCTCTCAATTATGTAAAGAGCAGAGTCCCTTACCTCTCTGGGAGGCAACGGTTAGCAGGGGCCTGATAAATTAATTACTTAAAGAGGACAGGAGTCAGGTGGCCAGCTGTGCGAGGGCAAATGCAGCAGAAAGCTCAACAAGGAAAAAAAGTCAGGTTCCAAGATTGAAAAAGAAAGAAAACTTGGAGTTGTAGAAAGATAGATATGGAGGGATTTTAAAGATATGTGTATTTAATCAATATTATATGATTTGTAGCAAGCATGAACATGACAAACATACATGGAGGTATTAAAAAAATCTACCCTAATCCCAGCTTGATCCCAGACTTAATTATTTTGGTATGTTTCTTTCCAGTCTTTTTTTTTTTTTTACTGTTTTGCAAAATATAGTCAAGCTCATACTACATGTATTAATCATGCTCCCCCTCACTGAAAAAGACATAAGATAATTATTTCTCATCATTAAAATTTGAAGATAGTAACTTGCTCAGGAGCAGCCATCTAGCAAGTAAAGAAGTCAAGATTTAACCCCAAGCAGGCCAAGTCTGGCTCTGAACCTCTGTGCTCTACATTCTGCTTACACGCCTACGGCGAACATGTATCAGCCATTCTGGTATTCTTATTTTCATGATAGTTCCCAGAAGCGTATTATCTCCCTTCCTTCCTCTTTTTCTTGCTTTCTTTTGCTCTTTCATTCGTTCATTCATGTGTCCACATTAAGCACTGTGATTGGCTCTGGAGAATACAAATTTAAATAAGACACATTCCCCATTCACAGAGAGCCGCCCTGTCTAGAGGGAAGGCAGACAAATAAACAATTTCAAGATAGGCATGTATTTTCTCTCAGAAGATTTTGGAATCATTTTATTCAGCATATTTTCCACTTTGCATTAAACTGCAAGAAATTTTTTAAAAATTTGAAGAATGAAGCTTGAAACCAATAATAGTCATAAAAACCAAGCCAGCAATTGGTTTAGCTATCCCTAATGAGGCTATTTAATATTCATTCCTAAACTTTCTGCACTAGAGATGTCAGTATAAAATATTTCCTTTTATCGAATCACAGATTTATTTTTCAGGAAAGTCTTTGTTCAAACGCCTCTTTCTGCACTCCCCACTTCCAAACACACAAATTCTCTTTCTTTACACACCACATACACACACAGACACACACACACACACACAGCCTTTCCTGCTCTTTGCAGTGCTTTTCCTGTAAACCAGATGGTGCTAGAAATTTCCTGGGCCCCTCGCAAAGCTGTTCCTCTAGCAACCTTCCTTAAAAGACTGATTTTAAAACAAGCAAAGATGTTCTTTGAGTCCCTTGCTACTCAATCTGTCAGTCCAGCCTAAAATGTTTCTAATTAAAAGTTATCAGCTTTATGAGAAGATAATTTAATCATAGCTGCCCTGCAGAGGTTTGGATGCAGGGGTATTAGAAAGAATGCCAAACTCCTTTTTTGGGAAAAAAATAATGAGGTTAAATTCTTTCTAATGAGGTTCAAATTCTTAGTCAGTCTTAGCTCCAGCCGCACACATTCTTGCCTCCTGCTGGGCTGTGGTTGGAGAAAATCAGACATCAGCAGAAAAAAGAGGCTTTAGGAAATTGAAGATGTTACCTATAGCTGGAGTATAGGTAGAGAGAACCAGAGGCTTTTAATTCTTTCAACTGTTTTTCCTGATCATGAGTTGAATTAATGCTCACATTTCAAAAATATTTATGATTCAGATCCCAGTGATTTAAAAGGATTTGAAAAGGAAGATCGATCCACAGGCATCATAATTATAATAATAGTATCTAATATTTTGGGGGTGTTAGTTTCCTGCCATAAACTAGTCCTTAAATACATTGTCTAGTCTTTACCTGCGAGTTGGGTTGTATCAGAATGACCTGTGAGTTGAGTTGCATTGGAATGTTAACGAAACGAGCAAATATAACAAAAACATCCTCAGGCAAGTGATTTATTGCTCTGGGTTTCAGTGCCCTCTTTTATAAAACATCTCTAAAAGGATCCTTTGTGGAGATCATCTCTGAGGTTTGTTCCAAATCTTCAGTTGGAGATAAGCTCACATTGAGTTCATTCTTCTAACCAAGTATTTCTTCAGTGTCTGCATCCTGAGCTTTCCTATTTTGACCACTGTGACCTTCTAAAAGTGACTTCACGTCTTTAGGTGTCAGATGCCTTCCTTTGTCTCTCAAGTAAGGTGTTGGTTTACATGATCTTGAGAATTCTTTGTTGTGCTGTGCTTCCGTTTCCTTTATAATATTAGTATGATAATAGTCTACCCACTTTGTAGGGCTTTTATGAAGATTAAATTAAGTAGCATGGTTAGTGTTTTTTCAGCACCTGTTACTTAGTAGGTGATAAATGGTCCAGGGTCACTATCATATATGATTCAGTCCCAAGAGCTGAAATACAAGAGGAGAACTCAAGTGTAATGTGCAAGACATTTAATATTGTTTATCTAATAAAAACCATTCTACTGTATAAGTGGAGGTGATCCATA
Organism: Neophocaena asiaeorientalis asiaeorientalis; assembly: GCF_003031525.2. Lineage (NCBI taxonomy): Eukaryota > Metazoa > Chordata > Mammalia > Artiodactyla > Phocoenidae > Neophocaena > Neophocaena asiaeorientalis. The sequence continues at coordinate 6,593,173 of NW_020175186.1, forward strand.
TTTTCCAAATTCAAGTTTAAGAGGAAAAACAAAAACGTCTCTGCATCTGCAACTGCATTCCTCTCAGAGCAGAAACCAACTTTGCCCTTCTGTTAGGTGCTAGTGTTACAGACCAACTTTTAGGAAATCAATGTCTGTGCCTGGATATAGTAACCAGCCTCAAAACGAAAAAGAGGGAATTATTAGCGGTTCTAGAGATTTGCTCAGATTTATTTACAGTCTCTAGGAAATGTTCTCCCCTCCCACGCCCAGGATACCCCGCATAACGCCCACCCACACTGCGGCACTGGACACTCTGGGGATGCGGGGCTATTCCGCGAGTAGCCGCTAAGGGGAGCCGGACGCTGGACCGCCCTAGCCGTTGCCATGACAACAGAGGGCGCGCAGCCTAGGGAGCGAAGTGCTGGCTAAAGCAGGTGTCGGATTGCAGGGCGCTCGCGGATATTCCGGAATTGCATTGAGCCCGGGAGGCTCTCTCAGGGTACGGCTACAGGTCACCTTTCTCTCGGACAGCTTCCTAAGCCGGCGGGGACGCACTGAGTGAAAATGGTCCATCATTCAGGCTCGATTCAGTCCTTTAAACAGCAAAAAGGTCAGTCGGAATCTTGGTCCCCCCTCCCTGTGGGCGTCACGTACCGTCTGCATGCCCTTGCAGTTGTGTAGGAGCATCCTTTCCAGACTAATGCGACGCAGAGGTGGAGAACTCTGTGAAGTTTAAAAAATGTTCTTCTTTTATTTTTTTAATGCCTCTTCACTCTGCATCCGAGATGAGTCTGATCTCTGAGCCTCCGCACGGTCCCTAGGAGAAGCGGAATTCGTCATTTCGGGGACTTGATTTAATGTATATCTCTCTAAGACTGTGTCAATGCATTGCAGTAAACCAGCTTAGTAGGGGTTTTCCTACCAGCACCCTGAGGTTTGAAGACAGAGATATTGGACCGGGTTTGTCCCAGTCTGTGCTTCAGATGGCTAATAAGCTCCACATAAGTGTATCTCCTATTTGAGACGATTTCACACAATCCTAGGATAAATTAATTTTGGGACTGTTCCAGAAGTTGGCCTGTTGAAGGAGCTCTGAAAGTTTCTTAGAAAAATCCTATTTTTTCCTTGTCCTATGCTTGATTCTGGGTTTCAATTTTTTTGTTAATATTGGTAGGTTCCTCTTGTAGGGACGTTGTATTATCCCTCTTTGCTTCTCCTTCAAGTTTCTCCCTGGATGCAGTGATGAGTCTACATGTTCATAGTCAAATCAAGAATTTTTCCAAGTTATTCTCACCCTTTGGCCCTTGTTCCTTATTTTATTTAACAGGCTTTTAATAGACCACATATATTTTTGTACATATTTCCAGTTTTCTGGAGTTTGTCCAAAATTATTAAACAACATAATTGCCATTTAATTGAATTAATGACAGTAATTATGCCATAGTTGACCATATGGTACCTAAGATATGTGAATTCTGGAATGGTAAGTTTGCTCATGCAAAGTGAAGTAAATAGGGAATTTCCTGGTGGCCTAGTTGTTACAATTCCGACCTTTCACCGCCATGGCACATGTTCAATCTCTGGTTGGGGACCTGAGATCCTGCAAGTCGTGAGGCACGGCCAAAAAAAGCAGTGAAGTAAATATTTAGTTACATATTCCTACTCCCCCCAACCCAGATTTTATCCATATTATTTTGGTCAACAGTTTCAGTGTAGCTCTTTGCCTTTCTTTAAGCAAAAATTGGTGAACCCGCCAGGGATGATTTAATAGGGATTCCTGCATTAGGCAGAATATCGGACTGAGTGAGCTTTGGACAGCATAATTTTATACTCTGTTCAAATCCAAATTCTCTAGGTTACTTTACAAATATGTTCAATTGGGAGTGAGGTGAAAGACTGTCTGGGTAGACAAAACATTCAGGTAGTATGCAGTTCCACTTCAAGTCTGAATGTTCCAAATAAAATTCAGTTGTTCAAGAAGTTGTATTCTCTTTAATCATTATTTTAAGCACATACAAACTTTCAGAATGAAGGCAATTATAGGAACTTTGCACCAGCTTCATATGACTAATATCCTCCTCTGAGACATGGCTATGCGTAATGTATTTCTGGGACCTGGAATCTTCACATGCCCCCATATAACTTATTATGTATGGACACATACTGTGTTTTTAAAAGCAAATAATTGCCAGCTTTAGGACCAACTGTGATTGCTCAAAGTGACTGATAAAAAATTATACAAGTCCTGGAGCTTCATATTGTTTCCTTTATGATGCATTATGAGCCATTTATTTTCAAGTCTTCCTTTACTTTTTGGCAGAAAAGGCAACTTTAGCAGAAGGATAAATGTGGAGAGCAGGAGGGAAAGGAAAGGAAGCATCATTAAAGTGATCCTGGTTAATTGCTTCTTAACCCTGAGTGGGCATTCCAGAAAGACATGCCAAACTCAGGATTAGCTGTTTTAATTTTTACAAAGAGGGAGGAGTAAAATACTATTCTAGATGCTTTCTGACCCAGGAGGTATGAGACAGAAAACTTTTAAGGGTGCTCTTCATCATAACGTTAACCTGAAAACTGCACATTAAAGAGGAGAAAATTCTGTACTGGAACTCTGGAGTTCTAAATGCTAAGCTCGTCTTTGTAACTAGCTTAAAAACCTTGAGTGAAGTTTTTAACTTCTTTGGAATTTACTTCATATATAAATACGAAAAGAGTGAACACCTGACCCCTATGGTCTTCCTCTGTTATATGGGAGGGGCAGGTGCAATGAAAACAGAGATGATTTTTGTTTTCCCCTGGGCCAGATAAAAGGAAAGCCCTGCTTTTAGTTTGCTCTTAGGAAATAGTTTAGGTAAGTAAACCAAGTTATGAGGATTACTTTTTATCTTAAGCAAGTGATATGTCTTTTGTGATTTTGATTTCAACTTTATAATACCTAGAAATAGCCTGAGATATTCAGAAAATGCTGTTATTATAAAACTTTAAAAGTGTTCACTGACACTTGAAAAACACACTCTATAATTAAACTCTCAGCAGGCTTGGAGATGTTCCAATATACTTGAGAAATATGTAGTAATCAATCACTGATCCAAATTCCCTCACTGATATTACTCAGTGTTTTTCAATAAATCAATGTAGATGTCAGAGTAGTTATCTTGAAATGAAATACTGTACGTAAGACCAAATTTCTCAAGTTAATCTAGTATCTTCATTTTCAGCCTTGGATTTTAATCCTACATATCCTACTTACAAGTTATGTTCTTTAATATCTCTGAGCCTCCATCACCACCTCTGTGAAGTGAAGATAATATATATGTTGCAAAGTTGTAAAGTACTTAGCAGTTTGTCTGGCACACAGTTGGGGCTCAAAAATATAGTAAATAATAATAGTTGTTATTCTTCCCAGGCTCATCCATCTTTTCTGACTTTTTAGGAGTAAAAATAACTCTCAGTGGTTTCTTAACAATTGGTTGCCCTGTATTTTCCTTTGTCTCACTCAGTTTTATTACTTTAGGGTTTCTTAGGGAAAACTGGATTCCAGACCATCTAAGGATTCCTTACAATAGTCTTGAGTTACAGTCCCAAACTACTCAATTCATACACCCGTCCCTCAGGAAAACTTCCCCCAAATTCCCGTAAAGTAAATTTAGATATTCAATTATTTTCATAATTTTAAAATTCCATTGCAAATAACTTGCATCTATTCACTATCTACTCAACCCATATTTAGCAGGCTCTTGCTATAGAGAACTTTGTACAGTAGGAAGCCTGAGAGGTTTGCTAAACATAACCTTTATTTATAGGCAACTCTGCATTTTTCTAGGAAGATGTTGACATTTTGTTTCTTGGCCATGCCAGTTAAGTTTTATTTTCTGAAGAAAAGACCCACATATATTTTTGATTTTTTAATTAAATCCTAGATTTTTCCATTAAGTGGCATAATAAGTTAGGAAGTAAAAAGTGAGAATCCTCAGCTAGAGTGGGGGGAGGGTTGGGATGGGATTATTTCATACTTTATTTCTGAAGTCCCAAAGGTAAACTGGAGTGTAATATGCTTACAGACAACTGGGAGTGTGTGCTTGCCTTTGCCTTGGCACGTGTTGGAGGAACACATTCGCTGGCAAATCATCAGTGATTTCTGGTAAAAGTTCAACTGTGCTCCTCAGCCAGGCTTGCTCTGTTTCACTTGATTTAAAATGGACTCATGTGTCATACAAGAGTGGGTGAGAAAAGGGCAGTGTTAGTTCTGGCTTCTGGTGGCTGTTATTTACCAATACAGCTAGTAAGACTTTCAGAGAAGCCATAGGTCACATCAAACACAGCCTGTCCCAAAAGGCTTGGGTTTAATGGGATCAGCTGAAGCTGTTAAGTGATTCATCATTATCCTAAAGGACATTTGGTTAAACATGAAAAGAGTGTTTTTAATATTTCCACATAATCAAATACTTCCTACTCAAATAAATTATGTAATAATAATCATCTTTACACTTACATGGGGATTTACAGACTGCAAGCACTTTCATTCTCTTTTTCTCAAAATAAATTACTCACTTGTGCAGGGGGCCCACCTGTAGTGCCTCCCAGCCACCAGCCTGCTTTGTGCTACTTCATAAGAACTAGGACGGTGTTGGGGAGAATACCTGGTTTCAGAATCTCTGATATCCACTGTTTAAGTCTTCTTTTCCCTTCACTGATAATTTTAGGACCTAGAATCTTCCTGTACCCTTACCCTGGTGAAGCCAGGAAAAAATCTGAAGCCATTTATACATTGACAGAAATGCATTCACGCATTCGTATTAACTATCCCTGGTATTTTGACACTCTATTCTTTTATTTATGACTGAAGAAGAGAAGGCATTGTGTCTTGTTAAAATACTTCCCAGCTATATAGGGAAAACAGTTGGGGAAGATGTTTTAGGGTCAGAAATTATGCTGACTGGTACTTAGGTACTGACTGGTACTCAGGCTCACACTGAGTATCAACCTGTATCATCAGAAAGAATTGACCTTATAATCTAATTGAGAGCCTCTCTGGTCTTCTGATCTATTAATTTTCACCCTTCCCTTTCTTTCCCTTTCCACAGCAGACTTCTTAGATATTTATGACTCTTGTTATAGATAATCTCCTAGTAAGGGTGAGCCAAACTAGGAAAAGAATATAGAACACTACCAAATGTAAAATAGGTAACTAGTGGGAAGCAGCCGCATAGCCCAGGGAGATCAGCTCGGTGCTTTGTGACCACCTAGAGGGGTGGGATAGGGAGGGTGGGAGGGAGACGCAAGAGGGAGGGAATATGGGGATATATGTACACATATAGCTGATTCACTTTGTTATATAGCAGAAACTAACACAACATTGTAAAGCAATTATACTCCAATAAAGATGTTAAAAAAAATACAGAGATATTTCAATCCAAAAAGCAAATGTGTGTCTAGCATCATTTCTTAAAAAATGCTGTACACCTCAAATGGCTCAGAGGAATTATTACCATGTTACTTCAAAATAAGAACATGGATGTTTAAAATGATAACTTTTGAATTAGCAACAATAGTATATATTATGTGATAAATATATATCTTATATTAGGAATGAAGACAAGTGATAAAGTTTAAAAGAAATTGCATCCAAAATAATTATAATGTAAATATGTGTGTTTATTAAAGCTGTCTAGAAGTTCAGTTATCCAAAGCCTCACATTTCTTGAGGATTCTAGAGAGCTGAATTTTTCATCTGAATCTAGAATTTAACATTGTACTGTGCACATGAATGTTCCTGGACAAAAATATTGGGGGTTGATGATCACAGTTGTCCCTTGTACAACATGGGTCTGGCTTATGTGGGTCCACTTATATGTGGTTTTTCTTCAATAGTAAATACTACAAACACTACACGATCTGCAGTTGATTGAATCCACGGATGCAGAACCGTGGATACAGAAGAACCAGGTATTTAGAGGCCAACTATAAATTATATGTGGAGTTTTGACTGCATGGAGAGTCAGCACCCCTAACCCTCATGTTGTTCAAGGGTCAACTGTATGTAAATTAACTTATCAAGAAAAAGCCCCCAAATCTTTAAGAAAGCACAGAAAAGCTCAACCTTCTTCTATTTATTATTTTAGTATTTTATAATTGCTCAGATGTTTAGAAAATATTAATACTTGCAGATTAATATAAAGTAGTTGTGCCTTGATGGAAAGAGCATTGGCTCAAAGTTTCCTGTGACTGAATCCTGTCTTCACCTCTGTAACTCTGGGTATTTACATTTTCTGGGCTATAGGTTCCTTATCCACTGTTTCGGGGTAATAATCCTCATCTCTCAGGATTGTAGCAAAGGGTAACAACAACAGAAACAGCTGAGGCAGCTGATGTGCTAATACTATTACTGCCCACTGTTACAATAACTTAAAAGTACACTGCATTATTTCATACTTACTAAAGCTTTAGTAGTTAGACATATAATTTGTTTTTTATTTTCAAGGTGAGGGAACTATGGTTTAGATGTTACATGCATTGCAAAGTTAACTCTTAATGAGTTCAAAGCAGAGTTCTAAGATCTCTGAGTTTGATTGTGGTTAGGTTGCTATCCCTTCTGTGGCCTTAGTAAAATGAAAACTTTAGACAGAATAATCTCCATGACCCCTTCTGACTCTGCAGTTCATCAGAAGTTACAGAAGTGTGAAATCATATTCTAAACCTGACAGATCATTAGTACGACCAATCCAGCTGTCCCTTAATTTATTGCCTTTCCTCCAAAATTGCACAGAAAAGCAGCAATTATTTTAAATTCTGGTTTGTTTCAACTCAGCAGGCATGTAAGAAGCCTGCACCAGCTGCAGGATCCAGGTTCACCAAAAAATGAGGCCCCAAATTCACATCCTTACGCTAACTGAGATACAGTTGGCTATGGAGGAGAGGACTTTCTTGTGGGTAAATTGGACGGGTGTGAAAGTACATTGCTGAAAGTAGTTTTCAATTGCACTGTATTATTCATGGTACACTTCTTATTATTACGTTTCTAGAAAGTTAATAGGCTAACCGAAAGGCATTGCCCCAGAATAACTCCTAAGAGTGTATATACTTTATGTTTGGCTTTGGAGCGCTAGTAGCAGCAATTTGGGGGTGGAGGTGTGGCTACGTTGCAAATATATGCAAAAGTTCTGGCTTAAACACAGTTTTCATCACTCACTGGTATCTTGAGCAATTTGTTCTATCTACCTTAGCTCATTTCCCAAATATCCAAGATCTAAATAATGACCTGGAGTTCTTGTTAAAATGTAAATTCTTCAGTGCCTCCAGACTTATAGAATCTCATCTGCAGGGAAGGAAACTAGGAATCTGTGTTCTTTACAAACACGCATCCTATGGAATTCTTACAAGGACCATTTGAGAAACAATTTTGTAAAAACTTAATGTAACTGTGTAAGCACTGAGTGAGATAATGGATTTAAGTGAGTGGACTAAAGTAAGTTGTAAATAGATGATCTCTATTATTAGTAGAGGCAAACTATATAGATTCTAGATACACTTAGCTGCATACATGCATTTAGTACTATGAAAATATAACTTTAATGTGTTTCTAATATTAATTATAATTCCCCAATTCCTCTTCTTTAAGGTTTGATGAGGTTCCTAAATGAGAGTTACTGTCTGGTCTCCTTTACTGGATACTTCAGTAAAGGAGTTTTTATACTTGTAAGGAAGAACTCAGACTTTGTCTCCAGTTGTCTTATCATGACCTTTGTAAATACCTCAAATGCTGTCAATTTATTTTTTCTCCAGGTATTTTAATTCCTATTTTTTACTGTATAACTTTTTGCAAAAGAAGACACTTTGGTGAATATTCTGTTTTGGTGAATATTCTGTCTTGATGACGTGTCTCAACATGGCTTTTTTAAAAATAAAATATATAGTAAAAGTTTATAGTTCTCTTTGATTTATGTATAGGATAGATATGTGTTAGGTTTGTGTTTTTTAAAGAATTTACTGTCATAATTTAAAGTCATTGTGAGAAAGGCAATGTGTGCAATAAAAAGCCGCGATATGGAATCGCACAGACTGTGATAGCGGGTGATCGTGGGCAAACTAATTTCAGTGGATTTCAGTTTCCTCACTTCTGAAATCAGAATAATAATGTACTATTATTAAATGATTAAACACTGTTTAAAGTGTTTTGCTTGTAGTAACCCCCTTAATATTCATAAAGAGACATTTCTATTAACGTAATTTCATAGATGAGGAAACAAGGGCAGAGAAATTAAGCAAGTGTTCAAAGTCACAAAACTAGTAGAGGTGGAGCTAAATACCTATCTGGCAGGTAGAAATGTTATGAAGATTAGCACTTGTGTTCCTCCTATAGGAATTGCTATATAGTAGCCTCAATACTTTGTAAATAATGTTTTTATAAAACATCATTAACTCTCTACTCTGACTCCAAATCAATGAGATTAAATATTGTTCATTACTCAGCACAGAGTTTTCGATCTTTACCTATTTCCTCTACCCGCTTGGTTGCACCGGCATTTCCCAGTTCATTTTTTCAAATGATTCTCCCAAAGTTTAGCTCATTGCAAAGATTCAACTTCTTTTTTTTCTTTTAAGTAAAGTGAGTTTAATTTACTGACATTAGCTCAATTTAGACATATTCGAAAGACATAAAAATAGTTTTTGTCTGTGAACTGGTGGATCTCGCAGACACAGTGTTATATTTACTTGCAGTCAGTGGTACACTTATAGTCTATTTGCCCAAAATTACTTTGCATACAGACTGAACATAAGACAAGGTGGCCTCAGACTTACAATAAGAGAGAGATGAATGGTCACGAACTTGAGTGCAAGAGTCAAGAAGCTTGTGTTCAGATGATACTTCTGTATGATTTGCTATGTGTGATTGCATGATCTTTGTCATAATTTTACTTCTTTAAACTTCCCTCTTTCTCTTATATAAATTGGGGCTGATATGGTTGTTTTGAGGATGGCTTTTTGTAGTGCATTCTAAAAAGTTAATCCATTTACCAAATTGGCTCTCCCTGTTTTTGTTACTTTTTCTAATCTTAAAGATTCTAAGATATCCCAGTACTAGTTATGCTTGTAGTATAGATGTTCCTATAAAACGCAGATCAGGAAAAGTCGAATTTAACACACTTTCCTTACAGTTCAGTACTTATGCCGTGATTCAAAAGAAATCAGGCCAGGGCAGGAGTAAAGATGCAGACATAGAGAATGGACTTGAGGACACAGTGGGGGAAGGGGAAGCTGGGATGAAGTGAGAGAGTGGCATTGACATATATACACTACCAAATGTAAAATAGATAGCTAGTGGGAAGCAGCCACATAGCACAGGGAGATCAGCTTTATGCTCTGTGACCACCTAGAGGGGTGGGACAGGGAGGGTGGGAGGGAGGTGCAAGAGGGAGGGGATATGGGGATATATGTATACATATAGCTGATTCACTTTGTTGTACAGCAGAAACTAACACAACATTGTAAAGCAATTATACTCCAATAAAGATGTAAAAAACCCCAAAAAAACAGCCTATCTATGAATTTCAACATATAAAGGTTTAAATTTAGAAAATAAAATTATCTAAAAATAATCCATATATTGTTAATCTCTGAATTTGCATTTATTTTTTATGTAACATGTGTAATTTATGATTATTTATGATTTTTATTATGCTTATAAAAATTAGAGAGCAATATTATTCATGGATTGAAAGTATGGAAAATGGTAATGAAAACAAATTTTATTCACATAGGTTTCAAATTACATGTTCCTCTTCTTCATATTTTGTGTGTGTTATAATATGAAACAAAAAGATTTACGAAGTCCGTCACTGAAAATAGACAAAAAAATTGGGGGTGTACATGAAATTCAAAGTTCCTTACTAAGGAAAATAGTCTTCCGCGTAATGCCTCCTTTGGGCCACTAATATTTTGAATGATGATTCTCTATTTCTCACACGTTGCTCCGTGATGAGTGAGTTGGGGGTGTGCACAACAGTGTACAGCTTGCAATTAGTCATAACTCTTACCAGATGTGAAGAAATCACCTACTCAGAGGCACTTATGACCATTTAGACAACATTAGTCTAGAATTTTAATCATGGATAACAGTTACTTTAGTATACAGTTCATATAAATTCATGTTTTGCAAAACATTTTATATGCTCTAAAAACACTATGTAACGATAGAACTGAACAATGAATGTATATACAAGGATATTCTGTCTAAATATGTTGTTTAAGACATGATTATTACAATTTTCATCATCTAATCCAAGACCTGCATAGTGCTTGAGTACCACATTGTTTTTAAGAATGGCATGTTTTGATAGTAAGAAGTAAAAAAGGGATCGGGAAATTCTGAACGTTTCTCTGCTTCAGACCCAGGCTTGGGAAAACCTTGCATAGCCAACTGGAAATGCACTTTTTTTTCTATATTCTGACAGTGCTGCTTAAGATTGTCTTCTCTATCAATGATCCATTTTTTTCATGGGTAGATTTTTTTCTTTATTTCTTCAAAAAGCATTTTAAGTGTCTACCAACAAATTATTAGCAACCCTAAATTATTTCTTCAATTTGCCCAGCTCTGTTTTCATTTTAGCATGTTGTAACAATTTTTGAGAATCCTTTTTTTGTTGTTATTTAGGGGAAATTGCAGATGCTATCTGTATTTTGTTTATTGTAGCTTGCCTTGTTCAAAGTTTTACTCTTTTGCAACCTTTGAGACATATTATTTCCTCTTTTATTGAAAAAAAATGAATAAGCATTTTCATTAGTCCTATATATTAATTTCTAATTTTCATCCTAATGAAGGAGAGGTCTATCTATACAAGCCAGGTATTTGACCAAAGCAATTGAGAGGATTCTCCTAGTCATTGCTCTCTGTTATCCTCCTCCAATCAAATCTTAAAGTGGATGGCTGTGTGCTCTCAGTTCATTTGCTAGCTCAGTGAACTAAAATCTTGAGATGATTTGGGTAAGAAGTGGGTCTTTGGGCAGTTTCCTTTGTGCCATTTTGTTTTAAAGTGTTTAATCAGCTATGCTTCTGGCTACATTTACTAATGAAAATTTATTTTTGGCCTGGTTTCTACTTCAGGCAAATTGTGTGTTTTTGTCTAATTCTTTCCTGTTTCTGTTTCTCCCTGTATCAAAGTAAACCCAGGAGAACCAATGAAAAACTCCACTTTGAATTGTTTTTCTGTTTGGTATGGACCGACTTTCCCTGGGCTATCGCTTCTCACCTGTTAACACATAGTGATGAAGGGATGCTAAACAGTCTATTTGATCTGTCCACTTATCCTTGCTTTTCCAATCAACAGATATTAGTGAAATCAAATCAGAATCCCTTAAACTTTCTTCCAGTAATTTAGCACCAAATCTGACTAGATATCTTTATTTAATCTGGCTTTGTCTATTCCATAACTCTTTACTAGTTTCTAGCATTGAGGTAGGAATGAAAATTCATTCATTTACTTTATTTCTCCCTTTCCCTCCTTTCCCCTCCTTGGTCATTTAATTTGGAATTTCAGACAGAGGGAATTAAATGCTTGATCTTAACAGGTGACTTCCCCAGAATTCTCTTAGAAATTTAATGGAAGAACTTTACCAAAATATGAATTACATTTGTCAAAATGGATGTGCCTTGCCCTTTTTTCATCTTATCTTAGTGCTCCTTGGATATTATGTTTCTTTACCATTTCTTTTGCCTTCTGTCTTTGTTATATTAAACTTAGTTTGTTGGTTTTCAGCTTCCTCAATGATTTGGAAGGTATATATTCTGTTTCAAATTCTAATTGTCTGGTGGCTTCTGCCTGCTATTCAATAAGTATTAGATCATTCACACCCTCCCCCCTTTCATTATCTTGATTACGTTTGCCCATCCAAGAAGTTTTTCTATAAATTTGGAAACTATCCCAGTTTTGAAATTTCTTCATAACTGAACTCAGCCACCCTCCCCAGTTTTATGAGCATAATCACCATGAATTCTAATCTCTGTTTACTTGCTGCTACTGCCACCCACTAATAAACTATAACCTGTTAAGAACATGTTCTTATTAATTTTTATCACCAGAATTGGAATCCTTGCCTAACACACAGTAGATATTCACTTTTTATTTTATTTTTGGAAAATTGGCATGATGAAATTTAGACCTCAATTAAAATATTTTATTTAGTTATTTTTCTTTTTAACTGTAAAGCATGTTTTGCTGAAAATAAGTGATTCATCATGCAAACAGAGACTTATGCAGAACTGCACTGATTAGGAGGCATTGCTAAGACAACAGTTGCTGATTCCTTATTAAACATTTTTTAAAGAAATAAATTAATATATGTGAATGGTTAAAAAAGTAAAGGAATAGTGAGAAAAGACTTAAAAAGACAGCGGTGACTGTTTCACCCATTTGTCCTCCCCAGGCCCTATTCCCAGAAGCAACCTCTTTAGCTCTTAGTAGTCTTTGTTCTGGCATTTCCCTCTATATTTCTAATTTATTATACTTATGATGCAGTTTATTATTTGTTAAATTTAGATATCATCTACTGATTTCCTATTGAATTAGCTGAAATTTAACTTTTCACGCTATCAGTACACCACCGCCACAATCCCTCTTCCTTTATTTTCCCAATAAAGTGCATCAATTTTGATTAAATTAGTAGTTAATGAATATATTATTTTCATAGTAAAGTTGTTTAGTGCTTAGTCAAGTGGTAGTCAAATATTATACTAAGATTAATTTCCTTTCTTATGAGTTCTTATTTTTTTCTTAAATAACTCCTTGCTTTTCATTTGCTTTATTTTTATCATTAACCCTTCCATCATTTTTTTACTGTTCAAAAATAATATATCAAAGGCTTAGCAATTATTTTTCCTTATACTCAAACACAGGTGATTATAACTTTTTTTTTCTCTTGAAGATGTTACTCCATCTTACCCGTCTCCTTCTACTCCAATAAGGAATTTTTAGCTTTCAGGATTGATGCAGAGCTGTCATACTGGGACATCTCTTTTCAACTTTCTTATATTAGATCTCTTCTTGATCCCATGTCTTTCACTTTTTTGATTTGCTGCCTTATTTTACTAAGACATTCTCTAGTAGCTTCCTAAGAAAGGGTGTTTGAGGAGTTAATTGTTTGAGGCTTTGCATATCATAAAATGTCTTTTTTTTTTTTTCCTACCTACAGAGTTGATTAACTATTTGGCTGGATGAAGAATTCTAAGGTAGAAATTATTTCCTCCCAGAACTTTTACAGAATCATAATGCTGCTCACTTTAACAGACAAATTTGCTATCAAATAGCCTAATGTCATTCTGGATCCAAATCTGTTTTGTGATTTTTAAAATTTGTCTGTTTCTTTCTTTCCTTCTTTCTTTCTTTCTTTCTTTTCTTTCTTTTCTCTCTTTTTCTCTTTCTTTCTTTCTCTTTCTCTCTCTCTCTCTCTCTCTCCCTCCCTCTCTCTCTCTCTTTCTTTCTTTCTTTCTTTCTTTTTCTTATGTCTTTGCTTTTTCTCCCAACCTCTTGTTCCTCCACAGTACTAGCTCTTCTAATGTTTTAGGATCTTCTCTTTAACTCAGTATTCTGAAATTTCATAATGCTGAGCCTTGGCATGGTTCTACCTATTCTTTATGCTGATCACTTAGTAAGCTCCTTTTTTCAGTATATAAAATGATACCTGTTATTTCTGGGAGGCTTTCCTATATTATCTCTATAACAGTTCTCTAATTTTAAATTTTTATTTGCTTTTTTTCTTAAGCTACTATAAGATAAATTTTAGAACTTGTGGCTTCTCAAGTTTTATCTTTTCCTACTTTTCATCCGTGTGTATTTTTTCTTTTTGTTCCATTCTTCCATATCCACTCTATATATTATACATACATATATACATACATATGTATATATATTATGTGTATGCATATATGTGTGTGTATATATGCATATGGGTACCTGCTACATACATATATTTTTAATTTTAAAAGCTTAGCGGTATAATTGGCATGTTATAAACTGCACATAATTAAAGTGTACAACTTGATAAGTTTTGACTATGTACGCACCCATGAAACCAAACCTACAGTCAATATAATAAAATATTGTTTATCCCTGAAGGTTTCCACATAGCACTCCTTTCCTCACCTACCTGTCCCTCATGTCCCCAGACAACTAACATGATCTCTTACACTATAGATTACTTTGCATTTTCTAGAATTTTGTGTAAATGACATAATTTTATGTAAACGGTATATACTATTTTTGTATTTTTTTGTTTACTCAGTATAATTATTTTTATATTCACTTGTATTATGTATATCAATAGTTCATTTCTGAGCTTCCCTGGTGGTGCAGTGGTTGAGAGTCCACCTGCTGATGCAGGGGACACGGGTTCGTGCCCCGATCCGGGAAGATCCCACATGCTGTGGGGCGGCTGGGCCCGTGAGCCGTGGCCGCTGAGCCTGCACGTCCGGAGCCTGTGCTCCGCGACGGGAGAGGCCACAACAGTGAGAGGCCTGCATACCGCAAAAAAAAAAAAAAAAAATTTCATTTCTTTTATTGTTGATTAGCATTCCATTATATAATGTATTTATTTCCTTTTGCTGCTATAACAAATTACCACAAATTTATTCTCTTACATTTTTGAAGGTCACAGTCCAAAATGAATTTCACCAAGGTAAAGTCAAATTGTTTGCAGGACTAGTGTGTTTTGGAGACTCTAAGAGGAAAATCCCTTTCCTTGCCTCTTGAGCTTCTAGGCACTGCCTGTTTTCCCACTTGTGGCCCCTTCCTCCATTTTCAAGGTGTGCAGTACAGTTCTGGCTGCTGTCACCATATGGTCTCCCCTTCTGTAGTCAAATTTCTCTTCTCCTCCAGTTTATAAGGACATTTGGGGTTATATTTATGGCCCACCCAGGTAATCCAGGAGAATTTCCTTACCTGAAGATCCTTAACTTAATCACAACTGCAGAGTCCTTTCTGCCATATAAAGTTACATTCACAGGTTAATGAGAAGAGGACTTGGATTAATCAGCCTGTCACGCATGGATATACCAAAAATTGTTTATCCACTCACCTGCTGACGGTCATTTGAGTTGTTTCCAGTTTGGCGGTTATTACAAATAAAGGGACTATGAACATTGAGTATACGTTTTTGTATGGATATATGTTTTCACTTCTCTGAAATATCGAGGAGTCAAATGACTGCATCATCCTATAGATGTATTTTTAACTTTTTAAGAAACTGTCAAACTGTTTTCCAACATGGTTCTGTCATTTTATATTTCCACTAGCAGTATATGAGAGTTCCAATTCCTTCATAAATTCACCAACACTTTCCACTTTTAGCCATTCTAATAGGTGCTTAGTAGCGGTATCCCTTGGTGGTTTTAATTTGTGTTTCCCTAATGATTCATTATGTCAAACATGTTTTCATGTACTTATTTGCCCTCTACATACCTTCCTTAGTAAAGTATCACTTCAAGTCTTTTCCCCATTTTAAAAATTGGGTTATTTGGGTTTTTAGTTTGGAATATTCATATACATTCATATATATTGCATATACAAGTACTTTATTAGATATAAAATTTGCAAATATTTTCTCCCAGTCTGTGGCTTGTCTTTTCATCCTCTTAACGGAATCTTTGGTTGAGGAAATGTTTTTCATTTTAATGAAGTAATATTTTTCAGTTGTTATCTTTTATGGGTCATGCTTTTGTATCATATCTAAAATATATTTGCCTAACTGAATGTCACAAATGTTTCCTTTTATGTTTCTTTCTAGAAGTTTTTATAGTTTTAGGTAGTAATTACATTTATTTCTATGATCCATTTTACATAAATTTTTTTTTGTTTTTTGGGTTTGTTTTGCGGTTACACGGGCCTCTCACTGTTGTGGCCTCTTCCGTTGCGGAGCACAGGCTCCTGATGCGCAGGCTCAGTGGCCATGGCTCACGGGCCCAGCCGCTCCGCGGCATGCGGGATCTTCCCAGACCAGGGCACGAACCCATGTCCCCTGCATCAGCAGGCGGACTCTCAACCACTGCGCCACCAGGGAAGCCCTACATAAATGTTTTATATGGTGTGATATATGGATCAAAGTTTGTTTTTCATCTGAATAACCAATTGTTTCAACACCATTTGTTGAAAATAATATCTGTTTTTTCTCTGAATTGCTTTGGCAGTTTGTCAAAAATCAGTTGTCCATATGTGCGTGGATCTATTACTGAGCTATTTCCATTCCATTGCTCTATTTGTCAACCTTTACACCAATTTCACAGTCTTGATTACTGTAGTTTTATAATAAATATTGAAATTCAGTTAACATTACTCCTCATTTGTTCTTTTTTTCAATGTTCTTTTATCTATACTATGTTATTTGCATTTTCATATGAAACTTAGAATAAGTTCATTTCTACTTTATAAGCCTGTTGGAATTTTGATTAACTCTATAGACCAATTGGAGGAGAAATGGCATCATAACAATATTAATTCTTTGACTTACAAAATGGTATATCTGTTTAATTCTTGTAATTTTTCATTCATTATTGTGTTTGGGGTTTGTTGGACTTCTTATATATATGCATTTACAGTTTCTACAAATTCAGAAAAAAAATTTGGCCAGTAGTTTTTCAAGCATCCACCGTCCCCTTTTGTAGTCTCCAGTTACATATAAATTAGGCTAAATGAAGTTGTCCCAAAACTCAATTATGCTCTCTTCGTTTAAATTTTTCTTCTTCTTCTGTGTTTAATTTGGAATTGTTTCCATTACTACATGTTCAAATTCACTAATGTTTTATTTCTTCCATAATTATTATTAATCCTATTCAGTGTATGTTTTTTCTTACACAATTTTGGCTCCATCTCTAGAAGTTCAATTTGGGTCCTTTTTATGATTTCATGTCTCTGCTTAACTTCATGAACATGTGGAATAAAATTATAATAACTATTTTAATGTCTTTATTTACTAATTCTGTCATATGTGTCAGCTCTGGGTTAATTTTGATTAATTAAATTATCTTGTCATTATGTTTCAAATTTTCCTGGTTTTTTGAATGCCTAATAACTTTTTAAAATTAGAAACCAGACACTGTCAATTTTACCTTGTTGAATGTGGGACATTTTTATATTACTACAAATATCATTGAGCTTTTTTCTAGAAGGCAGTTAAATTACTTGGAACTACTTTCTTTTATGTCTTGCTTTTAAATTTTGTGAGATGGGACCAGGGCAGTACTCAATCTAGTTATTTCTCACTATGGAGCAAAACTTTTGAATCTTGAGGGGTTTTAGTCTAGCTAGTGGGAACACGCACTATTCCCTGGAATGTATGAGTCCTGTGTACTGTAACCTGTAATTCATTGGAGTGGTACCAGTTGCATATCCAGACAAGGTCCTGCATTGACATCGGTTTTGGTGATGATTTTTTGAATATGACACCAAAAGCAAAGGCAACAAAAGTTACGGGTTTACATCAAACTAAAGAGCTTCTATACAGCAAAGGAAACCATCAACAAAATAAAAAGGCAACCTACCAAATGGAAGAAAATGTTTGCAAATCATTTATCTGATAAGGGTTTAATATTCAAAATATATAAAAAATTCATGTAACTCAATAGCAAAAAAATCCAATTAAAAAAATGGGCAGAGGATCTAAATGGACATTTTTCCAAGAAAACATACAGATGGCTAACAGGTCCATGAAAAGGTATACAACATCGCTAGTCATCAGGGAAATGTAAATCAAAACCACAATGAGTTATCACATAATACTTGTCAGAATGGCTGTTATCAAAAAGACAAGAAATAACAAGTTTTCGCAAGTATATGGAGAAAAAGGAAGCCTGTGCACTGTTGGTGGAAATGTAAATTAGTGCAACCACTGTAGAAAATAGTATGGAGGGCCCTCAAGACTTTAAAAATAGAACTACCACATGATCCAGCTATTTCACTTCTGGGTACTTATCTGAAGAAAATGAAAACACTAACTGGAAAATACATATACACCCCTGTGTCCATTGCAGCATTATTTACAACAACCAAGATATAGAAACAAGCTAAAGGACCATCAATGGATAAATAGAATATTTTTCAGCCATAAAAAAGGAAATGTTTTCATTTGTGACAACATGGATGGACCTCGAAGGCACTATGCTAATTGAAATGTCAGACAAAGAAAGACAAATACCAAATTATCTCACTTATATGTGGAATCTTAAAAAAACAAACAAAAAAAGACCAAAGCTCATAGATAGAACAGATTGGTGGTTGCCAGAGGCAGGGGCTGGGGAGAGTGAGCAAAATGGGTGAAGGGTATCAAGAGGTAGAAACTTCCAAAAAAAAAAAAAGAGGTAGAAACTTCCTCTACTTATTTATCTTAATAAATAAGTCATGAGGATGGAATGTACAGCATAGTAACTACAGTTAACAATACTGTATTTTATATTTGAAAGTTGCTAAGAGAGCAAATCTTAAAAGTTCTCATCACAAGAAAAATTTTCTATGTATGGTGACAGATGTGTATTAGTTTATTGTGGTGACCATTTAGCAATATACACAAATACTGAATCTATGTTGTACATTTAAAACTGATGTATGTCAATTACTCCTCAGTAAAAAAACAAAAAACAAAAAAGAAAGTCCTTCATTAGGTATGTAAATGCAACTTCACCCCTAAATTTTAGCCTATTAAACTTCAAACTCAACATGTGACTACATGTTATACTTGTTTGCCAGAAGTCAGGATAGGCCAGTTTAAACTTAATTTGAGGACTGTTTAAACCACATCAGAGGTCAGTGCCTATAGCCTAGATAATGAAAAGCTGTTGTTTGAAATGAGAAGTATCCAGGTTCTTATGAGTATTTTGTTAAGAGTTCCATTGCCTTGGGAAAAAGGCCCATGGGTACTTTTGCAGGTGTTTTGTATTTGCAGCAGTTTGGGGAATATTAGATTTATTTTTCATTTCACATACCTGATGATGTTTTATTGTTTCAGACTTTGCCCTACATCACAGCAGAACAAAAAGAAACTGCACTTTGAAGAGATCTATTCTTTATTAAAATATTTGTCATAAAATATAATTGCAGTTAACACAGAAATGTGACTTAACTGCCTTTTGTAATGTAACTGATAATGTAATTGTAATGACTTATTTGAACCATTGTTTATGCTTCTCCCTTATGAGTGCCAGGCAAAAAAGAGTAGAGAGCATTTGCAATAAACATATTTATTTTGAAGGAAAAGCAAAGGGATGGTAATTAGGCTTCTGGTATCAGCTGCCAACTTTGGTGCTTGCTGCTCCAAAGATTTATAAGCTAATATTTCTGAAATTACTTCTCTAACTACCTTATGCATGTCCCAGTTAGTACATGTATAGTACTTACAAAACCACCAGTAAACATTCATGTTTATTCCTCTGGCCCTCTGATTTCTTTTTTTTTTTTTTTTGTGGTACGCGGGCCTCTCACTGCTGTGGCCTCTCCCGTTGCGGAGCACAAGCTCTGGACGCGCAGGCTCAGTGGCCATGGCTCACGGGCCCAGCCGCTCTGCGGCATGTGGGATCTTCCCGGACCGGGGCACGAACCCGTGTCCCCTGCATCGGCAGGCGGACTCTCAACCACTGCGCCACCAGGGAAGCCCATCCTCTGATTTCTTTTTGCAATAACTCCCTATTTAGGATTTTCATCTCTTCTCCATAGGTGGTTGCCTTCTGACTCTGCTTCTGGGTGGTGAACCCTGTTCCAGATTTTCATAAAATGCCTCTCTTTTTTTCCTCCTTCCACACATCTCCATTAGAATTTAGCTGAACAATTGTCAATTCTTTGGACTTACTCAGTGACTGATTCACAGATTCAGGAGAGTTAATGGAACTATACATTACTCTCTCTGATTACCATTTCCTCCTTCAAATAGGAGTTTTTAATATGAGAATGACACTTTAATGGGCAGCTTCTCTGAGCCCACGACAGAAATTTTTCATTGACTGTGGCCATGGACCTTGAGTCAAATCACAGACTCTTATTATTCTCATGACAGTGCACCAAGAAGCCACAATCAATCATTAAAAATCATTTTGCCATTTTTGGGCTTCCCTGGTGGTAGTGGTTAAGAATCCGCTTGCCAATGCAGGGGACATGGGTTCAAGCCCTGGTCCAGGAAGATACTACAAGCCACAGAGCAACTAAGCCCATGTGTCACAACTGCTGAGCCCATGCACTACAACTACTGAAGCCCGTGTGCCTAGAGCCTGTGCTCTGCAACAAGAGCAGCCACCGCAATGAGAAGCCTGTGCACTGCAATGAAGAGTAGCCTCCGCTCACCGCAATTAGAGAAAGCCTGCATGCAGCAACGAAGACCCAGCACAGCCAAAAAAATAAACTAAATAAAATAAATAAATTTTTAAAAAGACCAGTAGGATATTAGAAATGAAAATCATTTTGCCATTTTTGCTTTGAAAAAAGATAATGATTATAAACATTTTGTGTTCCTACTATATGTTAAATAGTCTCTGTGGAGTTTTGTGTATATTATCTCTAATTCTCAACTGTACAAGGTAGATTATGATTTTCCATCACTCAGTTATAGAAATTAAAGCTCTGAAGGTTGAAGTACCAAGTTCAGATTATTCTTTATGAAGTCTAAAACAGCTCTACCTGACCCTGAAAGCCCTCTTATTCCAATAAGCAAGCCAGTTTATCTTAAAGGAATGACCGATGGCAAGCAAAGCCTGCAGATATTTGAGCAGATGGCTTTGTGGCAATTATGAAATCATGCTGACTAGGGCTGACCCTAACAGAAGGGTTTCACCACTGATTTTAAATGCATGAGCAAACTGTGCTTTTGCTGTATGCCTCAGATTATCAGTCCCTCTCCTAAATTAATTTGATCTTTAGAGGAAGGAATTACCTTCCTTTGAATTCCAGAATAATATTACACTGTTTTTTTTTTCAAATATTCATTAAGGAAATATTAACAGATTATTTCATATTTTGCTAGTTATATTTCTGAATTAACTTGCATAGTTTTGTTTGTCAGTCTCTTCTATAAAAGAAGGTGTCATATGAATCCTCTTTATAATTCTCAGCATCAGTGGTGCTTCACACATAGGATATGTTTAAGAAATATTTTTAAATGACTCATTAAATGCATGATGTAGAATCTTTCCTCAAGGCTCTTACAGCTCAACTCGTGGACTAAAATATGCTTGTATCAGTCAAGAACGAATGATAACTGGAATTTGTTCAGTAGTCAGTAATGCAACTTATTAAGTGCATTTGTCAAGAGAATGGGAAACCTTGATGGGTTGGCATAATTAGGAATGTCGTCATTCCCATTAAATTTAAATTTGTGAATATCTTAGAGTTCTCCCATCGTCTAGATGAGGAAACTGTGACCTACAGAGATTAAATAACTTCCCATAAAACATCCTGTTAGTTAATAGCAGAACACAGACTCATCAGGTAGTCCATGTACAAATCTTAATTAATTGATACCCATTTTAGGATTTGTATTAGTCAGAATTCTATTTGGTGCTGCCATAACAAAAAGCACAGACCGGATGACTTAACAAAAATTGGTTTTCTTTCTGGAGGCTGTAAATCCAAGATCGTGTCACCAGTTTGGTTTCTCTTTAGGCCTCTCTCTTTGGCTTGCAGGTGTCCATCATCTTGCTGTGTTGTCACATGGCCTCTTTCTCTGTGTGCATGCATCCTTAGGTTCTCTTTCTCTTCTGATAAGTACATTAGTTATATTGGATTAGATCCTGCTGCATGTGATCTAATTTAACCTTAATTGCCCCTTTAAAGGCCCTATTTCCAAAGACAGTCACATTGGGGGTTAGGACTTCCTAAACGAATCTTAGGAGACACAGTGCAGTCCATATGAGGGTTCAAGTCTGTGCTTTCTGTGCACATGTCCTTGTGTTGCTTTCATATTCTTGAGGCAAACATATTCTTTACTCATGAATTTATTTTCTTCCAATCTCCTGTCACCTTCTTACTGATAACTATATTTTCTATATTTTCTTCATGTTCTCTAATATAAGTTACAGAAAGAAAGAGATGAAGCCAATTGGCCTAACCCATCTCTCAAAGGAAGAAGATACCATAGGTCTGAGAAGAAAGGAGATTATCTTCTCAAATTTCAAGGGCCTACTTTTGGTACATTTAGCCATGACCAGGACCGTCCCTTTTAAAGGACTGGCTTTATAGTGGGCGTTGGGGTATATTAGTTTGTTATGTTACTTAGAAGAGGTGGCCTTGTAGAAACTGTAATTAATCTCTGCAGTTCATTGTATTTTAATTACATCCTTTTGTATAGTTTCAACTAAGAGTAGATGTTGCTATCTCATGTGGGTCCACATAGCTCCAGGTCCTGGAGCCAATAATCCTATAAGCTGAAGAGAAGAGATTTTAATTTCATTTCTTCTTCCATACAGAATGAGTCTATTGGCAAACTTAATCCTATCTCTGCATGTCTGGCCTCTGTTTGCTTTGAGGATCATCCAGAAGCACAAAGGTTGGACCTACTCTTTGGGTTTGATAACTTTACTGGTTCAACAGCACACCGTTTGCTAATACTTTCAGCAATTTCTTCAGTAATTCTAAAACATCATTGCCTTTGGTCTAAAAAGGCCCATCTCTCTTAATCTCTCTTTTTCATGCCTTCAAGGCCATCATTTAGACACGGCACAGTCTTTGTATTGATGCTCTTTCCAGTTAAGATCCTGAATTCTGTAAGTATTAAATTCCACCTGAGTGGACAACAAATCTTGGTGACAAAGAATTGGTGTCCAGAAGTGCTGAGAGCACTCTCTGTCTCCTCACTGTGAGTACAAATATTAATGACAGATAGCTCTGTAGGTTTTATAGAGTAAGCCAGGAGAATCTATGTCCTGTGACTTTTCTGTAATAATTAAAGGTTAGCTCTAACATCAGTTCTGAATGATCTCTGTATCAAAGTTTATATCAAGAGCCTCAATAAAAATGAATCTAATTTAAAATAAAATTATGCATTTTGTGGAAGTGCAACTGGCAAAATTCAATTTTCTTTATTCTTACCTAATTTTGAAATAGTGGAGCATGGCTTTTCATATAACTTAGGGTTCAAAAAAGCACAAAGTTCTACAATCATGGTATAGGTAACTTAAAACCCTATCAATTTACAGGGTCCACATTCACAGAAGCAAATATTGTAAAATAAGGCCTCATTTATTTTTCTATTCTAAATCAGATAAGTAATGACATGAATCTGTGTGTGTGTGTGTGTGTGTGTGTGTGTGTGTGTGTGTGTGTTGGAAGTGTGGAGGTGAGGAGTGAGAATAGAGGTGGCAAAAGAAGCAGAAGCTGAATTCTCAAATACTTATCAGATTTCAGAAGGGAATCTAGGAAATCATTCAAATCTGTCCTTTCTGGAAACATTTGAATGTCAAAGAAACTATAACATTTATCTTTGGTATTTTTTAATTTTCAGTTTCTTCCTTCACTTCTTCCACCTCCCTCTCCTCCTTTAATTTTTTTTTCCAGTCTGAGAGCTCTGAGGCTAACAGGTAAACATAAAGCTGATTTTTAAATACTTTATGATTTTTAAAATAGGAAGCAACAACACACTGCCTATGACCAAATTTTTTCTTTTTTTCACTTTTGTTATAATACCTTTGGCAACCTTTAGGATACTCCTCCAATTTTAGCTCTTATTTTCAACATGGTCTGATTTTGTTTAACAATACCAAATGATGTACTCAACAGAATCTCTCTCTAACTTTATCCCCATGTTTTCTACTCCATCCCTGTGTAAAGAAAACATCTTTTTCCATTTTCTCTTCAAACAGTATAGACTACTTTCTGGTTTACTGTTATTTTCTAAATTGAAATTCTCCCTGCTTGGTGTATCATTGAACCATCATATGGGACTTATCCTTGGATACTCAAACAAATTTCAGTTTTTGAACATCATCGGTTCTACTTCTTGTATCCTGCTGATTGCCCAAAGAGGAGATGAAACTGAGCAGGTGAATGCCTTCTCATCTTTTCTCTCCCTCTGTACTCAGACTACTCTTTGATGTGAGGATTCAATCTGTTCTTGGATGAAAATTAAATTGACCTATTTAGAACAGCATATGCACTAAGAATGATTAACCCCTTAAAAATGGATTGCTAGCCTTTTTGTCCTCTCATGATGAAGAATCAGACCTGGATAAATGAGGTTAAATAAGTGTTCTTTTTATAAAAGAGGTTACTGCACATTTATAAAACATCGTCAGTGGATGCATTTTCCTTTTAATTCAAGTGTAAATCTTTAACAGTACATTTTATACTATTTCAATTACTTTTTAAACAAATACTGATTGGTTTCATACAATGCACCAGACATTGTTCTAAATCCAACAGTAAACAAAACAGATAAAAATTTTGATTCTTAGCGAGTTAATAT
The DNA here is from genome assembly GCF_003031525.2 of Neophocaena asiaeorientalis asiaeorientalis. Taxonomy (NCBI): domain Eukaryota; kingdom Metazoa; phylum Chordata; class Mammalia; order Artiodactyla; family Phocoenidae; genus Neophocaena; species Neophocaena asiaeorientalis. The sequence goes on from NW_020175186.1 coordinate 6,617,575, forward strand.
TCTGATGGTAGAGAGAGACAATATAAGAGAAAATATATTTGCATAATATATCAGACAAATGGTGACTGGTACCAAAGACATAAAATTAAAGCATGAAAAGCGACTGTAAAGTGGCACAGTAATAGTTGAAATTTTAGATAGGTTGGCTAATTCACTTTGAGCATTTATATTCATATCGTAAACATTATGTTTTTGTATGTGTTGTTTTATGGAAATAAGAGCAGTACATGTTTATTATAGAATATTTGGGAAAATGTAAAAATATATAAAAGATAACATAAAAATTATAAAATACTACCTAGATTTTACAACTTTTATAATACTTTTTTATTTCCTTCCAGTTGTTTTTCTAAGTTCTAAGTCTAAAGATATATACATATAAACATATGCATACATTTATACCTGTATACATGTATACAGACACAGACACATAGGTGTAAGGATTTGTTGAAAAGTCATTACTACTCATTATTGATGGTTATATAGTATTGGGTTGGTTAAAAATTTGTTGGATTTTAAGAAAAAATAAAAGACACTTTTTATTTACACCAAGAATTTTATTGAACAATGTATTTAGTAACCAAACAAACTTTTTGGCCAAACCAATATATTGGTTTTTTAATTTAATTTTAATTTTAGGACCAAATTTAATTTTAGGACCAAATTGTTCTGGTACAAATCTAAGTTCTGTTACTAACTAATATTGTGACCTTGAACAAGTTATCGATGTTTGTTGATTAATCAGATCTGTAAAATGGAATAATTATAACACCTGGCTCACAGTGTCATAAGGATTAAAGTATTATACAAACAGACACACATTCATGCCCACACACACGAAGTCTATAGAACAGTACATAGCTTACAGAGCTATATTAAAATTAGTTATTAATAGAAATTAATATAAACTTGTTGATGAAAAGTGTTGGTGAAAGTGTTTATGCAGATAAGAAGATGAAAGAACAAGCATTCTACTTTAACAAATCTTAGTAATTAAGGAACAAGCCCCAAATAATTTTCCAGGAAAGATGACTGTATCCACCTGACCAGAAGTCTTTGATTTCCTGACTTCTTTCCTTTCCAGGACTTATTGTTACTTTAATTTTCTCTGCAGGTTTAAATCATACTGGTAAGTAACACTTCCACACCTACCCCACAGAGTAAAATATACAAATGGTGTCAATCTTACTAGGTTCTGAGATCTTATTTGCTTCCAGGTTCGCAGCTATGTCATAGGTGCTTGTGTTTGCCAGATCTTATAAACCTGTGTGATTTAAAGCAGCATTAAATGAGGATATACTGTAGAATGTCTAAAGATCCATATTCCTTTTAGCCTCTTCTCTGTTTCTGGAATCAATCTTTTTTGTGGGAGAGAGGGACTTTTTCATCAAATAATAGTTATTCTTTCTTATTTCTGTTGCAGAGTGGCAACGAAACAGTTAAGGCATCTTATTTGATGCCTCAAATCTTATTTGAGGTGATAAACATCACATGATTTGCTATGGCAGTGGCAAAGGGAAATGCTTCTCAGTCCTGCATAGGAGGCCTTAGTAGTAAAACGACCCATAACTAGGATGTATGGTAAATTACCATAGACCCAATTTCCTTTAATGCTTTTGTCTGTTTCTGGAGTCAGTCTTTGTAATTAATATCTTAAAGATCAAGAAACTTGGTCATAGGAAAAACAAGTAAAATTCAAGTAGAACCAGAGAAAAGGTGAGTAATAATCATTTTTACATTTTAATTATATACTTTATTCAGAAGGCTTTTGAAATTAAATATTACATTAAAATTTTAGTATGGATAAAAATTTTAGATTCCTATTCCCTAAAAGTATAAAGATATTCCTATTCCCTTTTTTACTCAGGGATACAGTTTATACACATGCCTAGAAATTCATTCATCTCCAAATAATGTTCTTAATAAATACATGGCATTTGGTGGAGAAATTAATGTTAAAATTATTAATGAAGTAAGTGGATTATTGGTGGCTGCAGCAAGTCATGTGATTGGTCACTGATCCTGATGTGTATCAGTTATTTTAGTAGTGATTTGTGGATTGAAGAGCTAGCAGTGAAGTTCATCCTTTATTCAACTATATATAGCTAATATATCATAGTATGAACTTTTTAAGTGTGTTGTTAAGGGACTTGTTATTGAATTATATTGTAGATATTGAAATTTGTCCATTTTAGAGCCATGCAAAGCAAGGACTATGTGTATCATCATTGATGGAATGGACTAGACAAAAAGCCTTGTTTGTCTTGGCTGTTGCTCAGTGATGAGGGAAACAAAAAGCCTACTTTAAAAACTCACAGATCCACTCTAGATTTACATAAATCACAATAAACACAATGTATACAGCAAACCACAGTGATCAAGAATTGGCAAAATTAAAAGATGCCCAAGGGCTTCAGATATTGAAATTATCAAATGTAGAATATTATTATTTAGGTATAAATAAAAGAAATGGATGAAAAATATCAGTACAGAGACCATAAATAGAGAGAACAGGTTTGAAAAGGAACCACACAAACCTCTTGATTTATAAACATATAAGTGCTGTCATAAAAAGCTAACTGTTAAACTACAAAATTGACATGTATGAAGACAACTAATAAATTGGAATATATGAAGATAATTACAAAATATAATGGAAAGGAATGAGTTAGAAACTATAACGAATAGGCTAAGATATGGAGACTAGAATGAAAAATTTTAACATACGTCTAATTGGAAATCTGGAAAAAGAGAATAGGGAGAGCTAGGGAAGCTTTCAGAATTATTGAAAGTCACCAGTCCTTAATAACAGGAAGTTCAATGAATACCAAACGTATAAATTAAAATAAATACACATCTGGATACATTGTAGTAAAACTGCAGAATATGAAAAAAGAGAGACTCTGGAAAGCATCCAGAAAAAGAAATGATTACCTACCAATGAACAGGAGAGAGCTGACTTCTCAAGAACAATGGAAACCATCAGACGGTGGTAGTGTCTTCAAACTAAAGAAAGAATTGTCAATGCTGAATTTTACGCTCTGTGATAAAACCATCTTTCAAAATGAGCTGTGAAATAAAGATATTTGCAGAGAATCAAAATCAGAAGAAAAATACCCAGACTGAAGACCTGAGATACAAAATGTAGAATAAAAAAAAAAAAGAAACGAGGATAAATGTAAACAAACAATAATAATCTGTAATATCTTGGGTTCTAAAATAAATTGAAATAAAAACTAATGGACAACAATACCATTTGAAGAAGCCAGACATATCAATTCACAAGCAACCCTGGACCAAGACAAGCCTCCCCTCTCATGCAGTATTAGGATATAAGGTGCTTGGCAACTTTGGTATTATTCTAACTCTTTGAGGCACCTGCTGAAACTCTGAGACAAAAAGGAAGTCCCATGTGATATAGTTTACATGAAAACCAAACCAAACCAAGAAATGATAAGGAATGCAGGGAACGAAAAGAGCAGTGTGGAAAAGAGTGACATTCTCTGAATGTTGTCGAAGAAAGTATCTTAGCAGATAACAGAATGATAGACAGCTCTCCCTTAAAAGGTGTGGAAAAAGAGCTACTAAAAATATCCTAAGGAAGGAAAAATGTGAAAAGAAATAGAAGATGGCCTTGGTTGAAGTGAAAAAAAGACAAAAAATACAGACAAACTACACGAAAATTATAAAACTGCTTTTAAAGTTTGGATTCCCCCCACGCCCCCCCCCCACCCAAGTTTCAAGCCATTAGACAGTTTTAAACAGAAGAGAGGCACGATCTAATTTCCATTTATAAATCCCTTAGCCTGATCCTTGGGAAAGAACTAGGTGATGACTTGGTTTCAGGAGAAAGGGAAAAGGAGGAATCAAGGAAACCTGGGAAATGTGCCTTGAGCAGTTGGATGTATTGGTGGGCTCTCTTTACATTAAAGGATTTTTAGTTAATTCTGTTTAAACTCTACCCCATGTAGCTCATTAAGAGGTTCTTAATATTCACAATTTCTGAGCTGTTCTGCCTTCTAGGAGCTGATAGGCATGATTTCTTGTTGGTTTCTCCATGCACCTTCAGCTTTTCACTAATTTCCGAAGTCAGTCATCAATCGCCTACCTGCTTTTCCAGATTCCACAGTTATAGGACATCTACTGTAACTGTTACTGGAAGCAAAACACTCAGAAATGCCTGGCCCAAAGTATGTGCTATGTAAATGTTAGTTATTATTTTGCTATATTTTACTACTTATTTTTGTGGGTTATCTTTTGGAATATTTTACTGTCGTTTCCTTGCCAGTTGTGATAGGGATAGAAATAAAACATGAGTCAATGTCCATATGTAATCTGAAGTCTGAATTTTGTATTCTTTGTTTTTTCTAATTCAGGCTGAATCCTGGTTCATGATTCAGGATCATTCTTTTTTTTCAATGTAATTCTTCTTATAAAGGCAACCTGAGGTTGTGTAAACTGAAGCTTAACATGTTAGCAACCAGAATTTAGTAATCTAAACTAATTCACAGTAGGGTGACCCATTATTTAAATTATTGTCAGCTCCTGAAGCTTACAACCCACTCCCCTAACTTGAGATTATTATCAGGAGCTTTTTAGCCCATGGTTATGGAAGGTCCATAAGACACCACACCAGAGTAACAGATCCTTGCTGTTCCCTCTTCCTAGGATGTTCTCTCAGAGCTCACACGGTTGGTTTGACTTCCTCTTATCATTCAGGCCTATCCGTACCTTCAATAGGCTTTTACCTGCTCTGAACACCCTTTCTAAATAGCACTCGTGTACCCTACTTTCCATCCCATCATCATGTTTTGTTTTCCTTAACCGTCTAGAATTATTCGTGCAGTACTGACTTTCTATTAACTGTCTCATCCCCCTTGAAAGTTCTAAGGAACCATGTCTGTCGTTCATTAGTACATAGAACAGTACCTGACACATAGTAGGGTCATAATAAATGTTTTTTGATGAAAGAAGTATTTCATTGGCTGCTATATGAAGCTGGTAAAGCCTCATTCCTAAAGTATCTCCACCTCCACCCTCCATTTTTGTGAGTCTGATATAGAATATTGCCAACAATGTACACAGAATAACTTGTCCAAAGCTCTCCTCATCAGGGATTATGGGCAGGGCTATTTCCCACAGAGGGTGATTGTCAGCTATGCTTGAGAAGTTAATAGTAACTCTCCAGTAGAATGGAGAATGGGTATTTTATTTTTAGAAAGAAGCATAGGATGGATCTATGCATAAACACTTTTTTTTAAAGCTTCTTGGAAAAATACCCTTGATAGCAGGAAAAAACTTAATTGTGTTCTTTGTTTCTCAAACTGGGTTTTGAGGATACCGCATTTTTATTGATAAATAGATTCACTCTATATTATCATAATCTTTAAATTTTAGCCAATTTGGGTAATAATTTAGCCTATATACATGTGTATACATACATACATATCAAGCTGTACAGTATATATTGTGCAGTGAGCTTTCTGGGCTTAGCAGTTTTATTAGAAATTCATCAGTAAGTTGCTCAAAGAAGGATAAAAATCATAAACTATGTCAGTGTATATTTCCCAAGTTAGAGGTTCCAAGACAGTAATTTGGAGACTACTGACATTATAATAATAATAGCAATCGTGTCCATATAATGAATATACGGCCTTATAGTTTTCAAAGCAATGGTCTCTTCATAACTGGTAGCCAAACTGACACCCTCACAATCCAGTCTGCTGGGATTCCCGGAGATGAGAATGTAATTAGCAAGAACGATCTCTAACACCCTGTACTTGGCTCCTCTACTCGTCTTCCTTCCTCCTTCCTCCACCACCCACACTGATAATCTCTCAGCTACAAAGAAGTATGAACTCCTACCTTATAAAATTTAATAAAAATGGGTGTTACTTCTTAAAGAAGCAACAGTTGTAGAAACAGGCTGGTTGTCCCCAAACGCTCCTCTACCGTGGAGTTAGTCATCCTGTCTCAGAAATTACATAAATATTCTCTCAAAGCCCACCCTGTCTCTGGTAACAAGCTTATAACATTTATGAACCTCGCCTCGTAAACCCGTTTCTGCCTCCTTGATGACTCTCCAAGGTAATGCAGTAATTGCGCTGCTTATATAATTAGAAGTATGTGTTACTCAAGCTGGGAGATTGTCTTCTTTAGCTGTGAAAACACTGGCATTATTTGAAAAGAAGTCAAAGAATTGCAGCGTCTGAGCCTAACTATTTTTGTCAAAATAGCTTGCCTGCAGTGGTGAATCCGTATAGGGAAATTGGATTTATCCAAATCTGTGATATCCTGGACTTTGAGTAAACATATCCCTGACCTGAGGTATTTGTAAATGTCACTATTACTGTGATATTCAGTACTAAGTAGAAAAGAGGTATTCACTTACAATTAGATTGTGGCATTTTTAGATGAAGTTCAGTCTGTATCCACATTTTCCAAAGTGTGGTCCCAGAAATTCTATTAAATATCCAAAGAAAAAGGAGTTAGTAATCAAATGAGGTAGGAATTTGTTTCTTAATATATTTACTATCCCCTAATCACCTCCAAGATGGATATTAATAGTGAAAATTAGCATGCTAAAGACATATATAAGTTAGTTTTACCAAGCTCTGGCCAAATATGTTTTAAACAGACTTGTTTTCAACCAATATATACTAACACACTATAAAAGAATTCCATAAGACATGCTCTGAGAACTTCTAACCAAAGAGTGGGTCATTAAAACTACATATTCTATCATGTTTAATTGTGAATTTAGTTGTGAGAATCTTGACTTATTCTCACTTTTGATGATACAATGCCTTATGGACATTTCACAATCACATGTTAGAATGTTCCTGATAATTAAACTCAAGTTAGAGTAGTAGATTGGCTGTTTTAGGAAATGACAGCAATTTATATAAAGAGTTACCCCATCCTAAATGAGTTTAGACTATAAAATTGTGACATATAACATGTCAAACAATGTTTTCATAATTATTTCAGGTTGCCCTTAGAGAATAACTACATTGAAAACAGAAACATCCTAAAACAAGTGCCAGGATTCAGCCTGAACTAGAAGAGAAAAAATACAATACTCAGACTCTTTATTAAATATGTATATTGACTAATATTTGCTTATGTCTAATCCCATCAAAACTGGCAAGGATATGGAAGAAATAATAAGATATAACAGAACAACAACAATAGCTAACCCTTATATAGCATATATTTTGTGCCAGGCATTGTTCTCAGTGCTTTACATACAATAATAATTGATAATAGATGCCCTCACAGTTTTGGAATCTGGAAAAAGCAGATAAGCAAGTAGTAGCTAACTTTAGACATGATAGGTGAAAAGCTGAGAATACATGGAGAAGCCAACAAAAACCATGCCTATCAGACCTCAGAACAGCTCAGAAATTGTAAATATCAAGAACCTCTGAATGGGCTACCTGGAGTAGATCTTAAACAGAATTAACTGAAAATCTTTTAAAAAGTAAAGAGAACACTTCAATGCATCCAAATGCTCAAGGCACAACTCCAAGTTTTCCTTCTTCTTTTCCCTTTCTCCTTAAACCAATTTATCACTTAGTCATTCAACTCTACTCCCAACACATGCCAGATCTTTCTTTTTTTCCTTTCTGTCCTGCATTCTTTGTAATATATTTAAATCCAATACCCCAGATCTCACTATAGATGTTTCTAATCTACTGTATAACTTCATTGAGTTTTATATTTTAATAAATATATTTTTCATTAATTTTTTTCATGTCTCAAACCCAAATTTTATGAATATTCCTTGTTTGTTCATCTTTTCAATTCTGTATTTTATTTTTAAACATTTTATCCTCAGTTGCTTTGTTATATGTGTTATGTGTGTTATTATTTAAGTATATAAAACTCTGAAGAATCTAAACCTATGTTTTTTTTCTCCTGATTTTCATTTTCTTCTTTCTTTGAGTGATCTTTATGTGTCATATTTGCCAGATCTTAATCATCTTGATCGGTGGGAGTACGAGTGATCTCAGAGAGGCAACAGTGAGTGGTGGCATGAAGTGAGATCTTAATTCCCTGCCCAGGAATTGAACCTGGGTAGCCTGGATAAAAAGCAGGAATCTTAGCCACCACACCACCTGGCTCTTGCCCCAGTGAAAAATGCATTTCTCACGGAGGCAAAAACTGTAAAAACAGGTACAAAGTTTATTGTTAGAGACATAGCACAACAAGTGGGAGAGCACACAGAGAAACAGTTTGTTTAGTTAAGATAGGAGCACGACGGAGATGCACACCTGGAGAGAAAGGGTGTGGGCATCCTCCCCAATGAGGAGGAGTGCAGTAAAGAGGCGGTTAAATCATTTATATAGGGCAGTTCTTCCAGGTCTTTGTTTACCTTTGGCCAATTATCTGATTTATTTTTCCGCACCTGACCTGCCCTAGGACCCTGCCCAACATGCGTGCGCAACTTTTTGCCAAGATGGATTTCAGCCCAGAGGCCTATGGGACGGCCTTGGTATCACATATTATGGGGTGGTGCCCCCTCCTTTTGACCCCCAAGGAGCCTTTCTGTGTATGTGCAGTGTTTCCCTTGTCCCAAGGATGAGAAATATATGACCTCTTGATCTTTTACTCAGACAAGGTTTATCCCCTTTCTGTTCCTGCCTTGACTGTTACCATAAGGTGTCCACAGGAAACAAAGCTATTTACCCTGTTCCTGTTGTTACTTACATTTCCGAGAGCAAACAGGTGGCTGATTTTAAATGTCTAACCTGGAGCCCATTTACCTCCTGTCTCAGGAAGTGTAAACAGGAGACTAGTTGTAAGTGTCCAGCCTGAAGCCTACTTCTTCCTGCCCCATGGAATGTAAATGGGAGGCCAGTTGTAAATGCCTAGCTTGGGGCCCATCTATCTCCTGCCTCACTACAGCTTAAACCAGGGATGCTTTTCCCCAGAGAAAATTTGTGTTTTCCTTTGCTGGGAGCCAGGGGACAATGTGCCTGGGACCGCTTTTTCCTGATTTAAATGCCCAATATTAACATGAAAATCGCAGTTTTAGCGCCACACTTTGGAGTGGCCAAAGGTCTAGTCTCCTGGGTAACACAGGCTTTTTTACAAGCTTACCACTCACTACCTCTGTTCTGGTTTCAGATCATTTCTTTGTTTAGTTTTTGTTTAATTTGTTCTGTTATGCTATTTTTTTGAGAGTTTCATTACTTTCAACAGTCTAAGAAATACATCAAAATATGTTTTAACCAGAATCAGGTAGTTCTTTAGCAAAAGAATTCTTTAAAATGTCAAGTCTTTTATTATGCAAAAAGAGGAATATTTTATATATAACATTTTATTATTTTTCCTGAAGTGACTATAAGTATCTTATGGATAACACCAGTGTTGCATATGCTTATTGTCTTGGCTTTAGCACAGAATTTCACACAAAATAGTTGATTGCAAAGTCAACAATAAATGAATTAATAAAGGTTTATTTGAAATCTCTTAACAATAGCCTTTAACATATGTAATAGCTAAAATTTACTAAGCATTTAAATATGACAAGCTATGTTCTAAGTATATTGCATGTATCTCATTTAAGCCTCCATAATACATGCATGACTAGCTACTAATTGTTTTCTCATTTTACAGATTAGAAAACAGACTGAGAGCTAAATGAATTGTTTAAAATCAAACCTTATAAGTCATCCCATTATGACCAATTTTTAATACTGGTTATTGAGCCACTTGAAGTCACTGCTAATGACCCATATTGAGAGAATGCCAGCAACTACACAAGGGGGAGGGGGCTTTAAGCAAATATCAATCAATCAATCAATCAATCAACAAAGTTTACCCAAATAGAGTAATGTTGGGTATTCTGTATGATGTTAACACTTGCAAGAAATATTGGGGAGGGCTTCCCTGGTGGCGCAGTGGTTGGGGGTCTGCCTGCTGATGCAGGGGACACGGGTTCGTGTCCCGGTCTGCGAGGATCCCACATGCCGCGGAGCGGCTGGGTCCGTGAGCCATGGCTGCTGAGCCATGGCCGCTGAGCCTGTGCTCCACAACGGGAGACGCCACAGCAGTGAGAGGCCCGCGTACCGCAAAAAACAAAAAGAAAAAAAAAAAGAAATATTGAGGAACATTTTATACTTGAGAAAATCTAAATGTCAAGGCAAACCTAGAGGTGTTCATGTGTGCAGAATAAAAATTCAGTGCTTAGAGGTGAAGCCTGCAGAATTTCTTCCTAAGCCATGCATCCTTAAGACAACTTTGATATGTTAATTTATAAATTCACATATTTTAATTTCTTTTCTACTCCATAGCAACAAAATCAAGCCAGTGTCACAGAGATATCAGCGACTACTCCAAATGTGATTTTTTCCCTCTTTATTAGTGAAAAAGTGTAGAAATAAAATGATACAGCGAGGAATAAGAACATGTGCTGAGACTGCCTGGGTTCAAATCCCAGCTCTACCATTTACCCTGTGGTGTTAGGCTAACTCAGCACCTCAGTTTCCTCCTGAATGTAATGTGAACGTTAAAAGTTTTTATCTCAGGGCTTCCCTGGTGGCGCAGTGGTTGAGAGTCCGCCTGCCGATGCAGGGGACACGGGTTCGTGCCCCGGTCCGGGAAGGTCCCACATGCCGCGGAGCGGCTGGGCCCGTGAGCCATGGCCGCTGAGCCTAAGTGTCCGGAGCCTGTGCTCCGCAACGGGAGAGGCCACAACGGTGAGAGGCCCGCGTACCACCCCCCAACCGCCAAAAAAAAAAAAAAAAAAGTTTCTATCTCAAAAGGATTTTGTGAAGTTGTCGAGTGAATACAGCTGAGTGCCTGACTGACTGAACGAATGAATAAATGATTCCAGGGTCTGACACAGAATTAGCACAATGTATGTATGTATTATTGTATTTCTTCAACCTTAGCCAAGCTGACCCTCTCATGTGCAAAACAGGCACTCTTTGCAAATTGATAGGTATAGATACAATTCTTTAGAAGCTTAGGAACTTTGATTAACCTTTGAAAAGAATTTTAATTCCTATGAAAAGTCTTGCTTTATAATCATGAATATGTATTAAGTACCACATGTTTGCTAATTTTGTCTAAAAGTTGAATATCTCAAATTACATTTTATAGTTCTTTATCTTTTCATTATGCATACTGAAAAGGTATTATTTTTCATCTTAAATAAAAGACTGAGGAATATTGAAATTCTAATTCTGTATGTACTCTGCAAAATTTTAAAATTTAAAAGAGGTTTATGGTAAACTTGATGTATTTTTGAAATATTATAATGAAAAGGCACTGTGAACCTCTGCTGCCTAACTCAAGAAGGATGTACTTGAGCTGTCTTAGGACGTTCAGTACAGTGTGTGTGTAATGGTCCGAATTGAGAGGTAACACTTGAGAGCCGATATAAAAGTTAAATAAGAGGGGCTATCCTGGTGGCGCAGTGGTTGAGAGTCCGCCTGCCGACGCAGGGGACACGGGTTCGTGCCCCGGTCCAGGGAGATCCCACATGCCGCGGAGCGGCTGGGCCTGTGAGCCATGGCCGCTGAGCCTGCGTGTCCAGAGCCTGTGCTCCGCAACGGGAGAGGCCACAACGGTGAGAGGCCCACGTACCGCAAAAAAAAAAAGTTAAATAAGAAAGCAGTCAGTAATCAATAAGCCGCTCACTGTCCTGCCTTCACGTGGTTTTGCCTTTTATTAAGTTTCTCCAAACAGAAGCCATAGGATGTAATTTTGTGGTTGGATGAGAATAGTGTGCCAAACTCTTAGAATATCACTAAGAGGGTCTTTCTTTCCTCTTAGTGAAGTTTTACAGAAATATGCACTCAAATTAGACCTCAAGTGTTTCTGTTGTGTAGTATGGATGTTAATATCTCGGTAATTCAAAAGTGAATGTTTTCATATTTATAAGCAAGGTGAATTATAGGTGAGAGAGAAAGAAGTGAGAGACACATTTAGGAGGTTATTACAGTAAGGTGATGAAAGTGCTGATAAAGAGATCCCAAGTCCTACTGCAGAATTACCTTTATCTTGAATTTTGTAGGAATTAGCATTATATTGAGAGAGAGAGCGAAACTGAATTAATTGAAGAAAATTATGTGATTTGTAGTCACTATTTAAATTTTAAAATGATTTAATTATTTTGGTCTGGGCTCAAGACTGAGCTCTATTACTCATTAGCTGAATAACCTTGGATAATGACTCTCCCTCATTCTTAAAACAGGAATAATGATACTCAGCTGAATGGATTATTTTGCAATTGTATACTTCTGAGAATGCACTTGGCTTGAAAAACTGAATGAGAATTTAAAAAGTCATAAATCAGAGAACTTTTGAGATTATCTGGTTCTGGCATTATTATAATTGTGGAGAAACAGGCTCAGAGAAGTTATACTGCTTGCTTGGATCATAACAGAGACTAGAACCCAGGCCTTCTGACTAACAATTGCTTTTTTTTTTTAATCACGTAATACCTATAAAACCCATTCTTTAGACATTTCATTATATATTATGTATACTTACAACATTACACTGCTTCCTAAAAGCTCTCTTTCTTCAAAATTAGTTATCTTTCCAGCAGATTTAGAATTGTAAATAAATTTAGGTTTAGGAAGTCAGAAAACACACAAAAGTTTATGGAGTTAGAATGCTATTATGATAACTTTGACCAAATAACAAAATTGGTCAAAACTCTAAATCTCTCCTTAAAAACAGTACTGGGAATTTCCTGGCAGTCCAGTGGTTAGGACTCCATGCTTTCACAGCCGAAGGTCCGGGTTCAATCCCTGTTCAGGGAACTAAGATCCCACAAGCTGAGTGATGCGTAAAAAAAAAAACAGTATTGATTAATGTCTTCAGTAATAGGAGCTGGGTTGAAAAAAAAATTAATAGATTTCTGTAGATTTTCACAATTTTCTACAGTGTCAGTCTCATAGATAGTAACCAATACATAAACAGACATACAGTAAATAATGTTTCACCAAAGGCCCTTTTCGCAGTCTTCCAAGGCTCCTGGGAACAACATCATATCATGGGGAAACTGTGTAATTTGGGACCAAATCTGTAGACTTGGTTAAACTCAATGTTTGAATTTTGTATTCAGCTAGGCTGTATGTGCATATGTGAGTGATCCTCATTACAAACTTGTATGGAAGAAATATTGTTGCACTTTCTTCGCAGATGAAAAAAGTAAGACTTGAGGATCTGTTTACTCATCCACAGTCCCAAAATGGCAGCACCAGGTGCATCTTTGTGCCCCTTTTATAATGATACCTTCCTCAAATCCTGGGAGAATTCTTCCTCCAGTCTCACGTTCCCTTAGCCCTCAGATGTGTCTGTCACTGCACTTGCCATACTCCATTGCATTTATTTGGAAACATTCATTTCCTGCTTCTACCCATGTAGTCCTCAAGTACGAGAACCAAGGCCTATTCCATGGGTGTCCTCCGACACTGACATGGTATCTTCAGCTGTGAGCAGATGTCAGTACATGTTTGTGAAAGCAGTGTGGAGTCAATTTCTGTAATAATATTAATAACATAATAATATACTATTTCCATGTATTGTGTTTTTACTGTGTACCATGCACTTGACTAAGCACTTAAAATGGATTATCTTTTCTGTTTCTCACAATGACCCACGTTGTAGGCACTATTTCAGTATATTTGTTTAGTTGGTTGGCTTTCCTCCCTCCCCTGGGGCTAGGAGACTCCTGGTGCAGAACCTCCAATTTCTCATTCTTCTCAGTTCGTAAGACATTTAGGTGCAGCTATTATCATTGTGTTACAGAAGAGGAAATGTGTATTAGCCTCAAGATCATCACAAGTACTGAGGAAGTTTCCAATGAGAAAAAAATTCAGTTTGTTCAATGCAATCAATTAACCCAGAAAAACATATTGAAGACCAAAGACAGAGTGATATAGGCATATGTCAGACAGACGTGAGTCCCAGTCCTGAACATTTGTCACTTTAGAAAAGACAATGTACTTACTTTGAACTGCACTTTCCTCAGTGGTAAAAATGATGTTATAATTTATTTTCCTGAGAGATATGATGAATAAGATTTATCATCACAGCATAGCCTTTAGAAATTTGCACCTGGTATCACAACATGTCATTTTTTTTAGCCTGCTTCCCTTTTGTACAAAAAAAAGTTACCTGGAATTTAAAAAATTATCAAAACACAGAAATAGCAAAGGATCACAAGATCACTTTAAGAATGTATTTGTTTCATAAAAATGGAGCTGAAGTTCTCTTATACAAAAAGAAAACATCCTGGAAAGAATGCCACTATGTTTTGTATAACTTTTGAGAAGAGATAAAAATACAGCTGTAAGATGTTAAGATGTTTTCTTTGTCCAGTCCCATGTGGGTTATGACAATTACAGATCATCTCTTACATCCTCTATTCCATGGTTTATATCAACTCTAAAATGATGAAGAAAACTTGTTCTCTTCAATTTTCTCAATCGTTATAAGGATGGATGAAAAAAAAACCTTGAAAATAAAAGGTGCTGTACAACGGCATTGTCTTACATGAGAAATGTGTGATTAAAATCTGCAGAGCTCAGTAAATATTTAGGAAAAGAGCACTCAGAATGTCCTGGTGCAATTCCAAGCGACAGCTCTGATTTACGATCCATTAAGGGAGAGTGTACCCAGAATCACACTCCGTCCAGGGTTCTGGACACACTAATTTTGAGGAAGCCAAAGAACATAATTGATTTTTTTTTTTTTTTTTTTTTTTTGCGGTACGCGGGCCTCTCACTGTTGTGGCCTCTCCCATTGTGGAGCACAGGCTCCGGACGCGCAGGCTCAGCGGCCATGGCTCACGGGCCCAGCTGCTCCGCGGCATGTGGGATCCTCCCGGACCGGGGCTCAAACCCGTGTCCCCTGCATCGGCAGGCGGACTCTCAACCACTGCACCACCAGGGAAGCCCCATAATTGATTTTTTTTTTTTAGCTCCGCGACATGTGGGATCCTCCCGGACCGGGGCACGAACCCGTGTCCCCTGCATCAGCAGGCGGACTCTCAACCACTGCGCCACCAGGGAAGCCCCCCATAATTGATTTTTAAAGCAATCTGGAGAGAGGTTTTACAGGAAATAAATAAGTTTTGGCCAGCATATGATTGAGGGGAATGGGCTCTATGAATTTTCAAAAGATCCCTATAAGTATAGTGTTACCTTAGGAGAGGAATGGAGAGAAAAGCTGGAAAGAAGTACAAAGTATATTTCATGTGTGTGGGAAATGTTTTATAACTTAAAAAACATGACACAAAGCAGATTTTAAAAAATGTTAATATTTGCCAAATATGAAATTTTAGTACATAGATGTTCACTGTATTATACTCTATGTCTTTTGTATATCTGAGATGTTTTATAATTTTAAATTGATTTTCAAACAGGATCATGTGGGGTACTGCAGCATGGATGATTATTATTAGGACTAACTAAGTGAAAGGAACTGTATAAGGCATGAATAAACATAAGCCATACTTTCACTGTCTGGTAGAGGTAGGGCTTCCTCATAGAGCCAGACAGGATGTACCCGGCAAAACTCGAGTGACGCTATCCAGATAGATTATCACGGGAAGAACTTGTGTCCCCTGGTGTTGTTTCATTCATCAGTCCTTGGAAGGAAAGGTGAGAGAGAGGAACACAAGCTACCAAAGTGCCACTTATAAATTGGAGTAGACTAAGTGGGCAGGAACAGTTTTGTGAATGTGGTGACTGTTGAACTCAGTCTAGAAAGATGATTAGAATTTGGGTAGGTGATGGGGTAAGGAAGAGAGACAGCACATTCCAGGAAGATGGAATATTAAAGATGAAGTGATAGAGTTGAGAATATAGGGTATTTGTACATTCCTTCAACTCAGAATTTGTCCAGTACAGACACTTTATCTGGAAAACCTTAAAATCTGGGAAGAGAAATTTATACCCAGACTCAGGTTTTGCTCTCCTCCAGAGCCCAATTTTACCTTCTGTGCACCACTCTCTTTTTGTGAGTTTCAAGGAGCCCTTTTGCACTAAAGTCTTAAGAACTATAGGTATTACTTCTTTGGATATATTTTCAGAAGTGGAATTGCTGGATCGTATGTTAATTCTATTTATTAAGGATTCTCCTTAAAAATTTTTTAAAGGATTCTCCATACTGTTTTCCTTAGTGGCTGTACCAATTTACAATCCTGGCAATAGTACACAAGGGATCCCTTTTCTTCATGTCCGTGCCAACACTTTGTTATTTCTTGTCTTATTGATAATAGAACTTCTGACAGGTGTGAGATAATATCTCATTGTGGTTTTGATTTGCATTTCCCTAGTGACTAGTGATGTAGAGCATCTTTTCATGTCCCTGTTGGCCTTGTGTATGTCTTCTTTGGAGAAATGTCTATTTAGGTCTTTTTGCCCAGTTTTTAATTGTAACCCAAACATTTGAGGAAACTTTGATATGCGAGGTCATCAGGAGAAGTGGTTTCTGTTATTACTGGTCATGAGCTTACAGTGGATTGCTGGGCCATTTTCACAATCAAATCTGAATACTGAGGAAGCACTCAAATGATCATGTATGCCAACACAATCATAGCATGTGAGAGAAAGAGATCATCCTGAATAACTGCCAAGTTTTATTTTACTTTTTGTTTATTGAAAATATAAAACAATGTTGAAAACCATTTTGTAGTAAAAATCACTGTAACAAATTATAACACTTTTGTTTTGCTTATCACATCCTGATCCTTGACCATAGACATACCTATTTGACAGTTGTAAACATAAACAGAGTGCATCTGTCATTTGGCCTGTTGGTTTTTATTTCATAATTTAATTTTTTTTTTTTTTTGCGGTACGCGGGCCTCTCACTGTTGTGGCCTCTCCCGTTGTGGAGCACAGGCTCCGGACGCACAGGCTCAGCGGCCATGGCTCACGGGCCTAGCCACTCCGTGGCATGTGGGCTCTTTCCGGACTAGGACACGAACCCGTGTCCCCTGCATCGGCAGGCGGACTCTCAACCACTGTGCCACCAGAGAAGCCCCTCATAATTTAATTTTTTTTAAATTTTATTCATATGTTTGCTTTCTGTCAGGGAATATGCTAGGTGCTGAAGATACAGTGGTGAACAAAGCATTCACCACAAATTACACACACATATATATACTAAACAATGAAAGAAAATGAGGTTTCCATTAGTAAGAAGGAAATGGAGAAATTTTTTCAATAAATAACTAATAGTGTATCTCATAGCCTATCTCTTTGCTCCATACATGAATATCCTTTTTACTATGTGCACACATCAATAACACTTAGACACCTCACAGCCCAAAAAGAGAGAAAGTACCAAATTGCCTTCATGAATTGCTTTCATCTGGAAGTCAAGTGTTTCTGTTGCTATTCTTTTTAAAAAGTTTTTTATATGTTTCTATGTGTAAAAATTATCATTCACTTTTAGATACCCATTATATGATGGCACAAAAGGAATAGGATATTGGCAGAAAACGTCCATTTCCAAAAGGGAGACTGGGATATCAAAAACAGTAGTCATTGTGACTTGACATACAGCATATCCCTGCGAACAGGAAGAGTTTTTGGTCATGGAAGTGGAGTGAGTTCTGGGATCAGCTAATCATGGAATAGCCTCTGAGTCTGTTCTCTAAAATAATTTCCTCCATTTATTGTCCTTCATTGTCCTAGTTTTACCTTCTGAGAAAATCTCCCTTGTCATTCTCCTTCATGGCCTTATCTGAGATGGGAAAAGGCCTTTCTAGAGAAAGCACATGGTTAATAATACACTTCCTGATATCTAAATTCAAGGATACAAGGATGACTTTAGTAGTTGAACAATTAGAGGATTTTGTGAAACAGAAGTGGGTTTCTTTAATGTTAAAGTTTCATTCTAATTTAATATGCTGCTGGTCACTTGTTTCTTGTCAATCCCATGCAGTAAGAGCAACAGCCCGATATTGTGTGATCTTGTATAACATGAGACTCCCAGCTCTTAGTCACATTTTTCTATATTTTGACAACTTCCTTGCTAAATTTTCTGCTTCCCTGGCTTTTCTGTTACCAACTTTAGTGTGAAGTGGAAAGTAGTTTTCCAGCCTTATGAGAGTCCAAAAAATTCACTTTTTATTGTATGCCACAAAACATGTCCTTAGAAAAGCTATATTTTACTCTCTCCCTGCTTTTTTCTTATGCAGCAGCTTTATATAAATTTTATCTTTTCTTGAAAATTTTTACTAAAAAAAAGTGGGAATCAGTTCTTCTATGAAAGCATTCTGATTTCTTTTTTTATTATTTCCCCTAAGATGAGTAACTGAGTAAAAGTTGAAAAATATGTAACTATTTTACAAGCTCATAACAGGGACTGTCATCCCCCAGGCCTGAAATCATGGGATCCTTGGTGCCTTTGCTGCACGGTGGAGTTTGGCACACTTTCTTCTGTAAAAGACCAGATAGTAAATACTTCGGGGTTTGCAGGCCACATGGTCTCTGTTAGAACCACTAAATTCTGACATAACAGCATGAAAGAGCTGTAGTCAATATGTAAACAACTAGACAGGCTGTGTAGCAATGAAATTCACTTACAAAAATAAGCGGCAAGTCAGGGTTTGACCTGCAGAGAATAGTTTACTGACCGGACTCTAACTTCTTCACTCATTCAGTTCCACATTTTAAAGTCTGTTACTTCCCAACTCCTGCTGTTTTAAAATAAATTCTGATTTGGCAATAGCATAAAACCTAATTCAAAACAGTTTAAACAATGAGGAACATTTATTTTCTCACAAAAGCAGCAATTCCAAATTAGGGCTCCTTCAGTATTGTTTAATGTACCAATTTATCAGTACTTGCTCAAGGCTGTCAACAAGGACCCAGGTTATATACATGTGTCTGAACTACCATCTTTAGAGTCTTGTTCTCTAGTTATGCACAAACACAATATCATATGTAAAAAAAGGAAGAGTCTTCTCCTTGTATCTCCTTTTCATAGTGAGAAAACTTTCCCATGTGCCCCATTAACATATTTCCCTTCACTTTCCATCCACACAAACTAGGTCACATGCTCAGTTGTAAGCAGATTACAGTTAAAAGGAATAGTATTTCCACCATTGGCTTGGACTTCTCAGAATTTATAACTGACTGAAGATAGAGTCACCTTTTTAAAATAGTGCATGCCTGAACAAAATCTGGGTCCTGATTGCCGTGATGTGGGAAATGGAGTTTTGGGTGGAAAACCAATAAATGTAAAAAGCACACTTAAGGCTGCTTGTGAACTATTTCCTTTGGGTAATATCTCAAAAGAGTAATTAATTCATCAAATATTAGGCATATTCTTACCATTCATGGTTACATTTTTTCCCCAAAAGGTTAAAAGAATGCACTTGGAGAGTAAGACCAGATTAGTTATACAGCAATCCTGCCAATATTTCTACTCAATTATCTTTTTTTAGAAAATTCCAAATGTATAAAAAGTGGAGGGAATCATATAATGAATACCTATGTACACACACTGAGCTTCAACATTATCAACTCCCGGCCAAACATGTTTTATCTATACTCCTATTCACTTCTGTCATCCACTGGATTAGTATTCATCAAACACCATGTTTTATAAAATATTTCAGTGCATACCTCTAAAATTGAATATTTAAATCTAAAACCAAAATATAATTTTCATACTTTAAAAAATCATCATCCTTAATATCATGTACTAAAATCCAGTCCTTATGTTTCACAAATCGTTTCTTAAATTGAGTTTTGAAGTTGTTTAAATAAGAACCTAAAAAGATCCATACATTGCAATAGGTTGATATTTCTCAGCTCTCTTTTAGTGTATAGGGTCCTCTCACTCTCATTTTGTCTCTTGCAATTTGTTTGATGGACAGCTTAAATTTTTACCTTGTAGATTTACCCACATTCTAGACTTTGCTAGTTATATTCCCTTTGTGTTGTTTAATATATCCCTTGGTCCCCTGTGTTTCCTGTAACTTGAAAGATAGATTTTTAAGTGTGATCAGATTCAGATTCAATTTTTGTTAAAGAATATCTCATAATTGGTGTTATATATTTCCATCAGGAGGCACATAATGAATGGTTTTCTCTTTTTGCAATAATAGCAGTCACTGGTGGTCATTGTCTGGATTTATTATTTAACTAGGGCATCATTTTATCCTAAAGATGTAGAAATTGAGGTTCAATTAGCTTCAGTTATTTTTACATAGTCACAGAGGAAGTGTGACAAAATTCATTAGCAAATCCTTTTGACTCTAACTTCAAAATATATCTTGAATAGGACTTTTTACACATCCTCTCGCACTACCATATTAGTTCAATGTCTGTTTTCTGTTGCCTGAACTACTTCTGTAGCATCTTAATTATCCAGTTTCAATCCTTACTTACTCCAGCCTATTTTCCTCATAGTAGCCGAGCCAAGCCTTCAAAACAACCGACCAAGTCACTGCTTTTAACCTTCCAATGACTTCCCATCTCATGTATTATAAAAGGCAAATTCCTTATTGAGGTTTACAGGCTCCTACATTATACGGCTCCTGGCTTTTTCGTTTACCTTATTTAATGCTGCTTTTCTCCTGCTCACTGTTCTGTAGCCACAGAGGCCTCTTTGCTCTTCTTTGAACATTTCAAACTCTTTCTAATTCAGGGCCTGCACTCGTTTTGCATTTGCACCGGGATGCTCTCAGCCCATACGTTTGCATGCTTTATTCTCCACTTCACAGATTTTTGCTCATTCTTCTCCTTCACAGAATGAGCTTTTGTGATCTCCCCATCTAAAATTGAACTGCCCATCATTCTTTGTTCTCATACCCTGCTTTTTGTTTCTTTTCTGAGCACTTATAAATAGCCTGACATTACATGTTTTTATGGACAGTCTTTCCCTCTTGTATGTGAGTCACACAAAAGGAGGACTTTGTGTTATTCATCCTCTTAATATGATAGAACTAAAATAGTCCCTGTCACAAAGTAGGTGCTTAGTAATGTAAATGTTTGAATAACAGGATGACTGAATGAGTCAAAACAAGAAACTACACTGAATAACTCCTAGTCTTCATCAGAACTTGTCCAGGTGACGCTATGTGATGAATTTGAGCTTCTGTTTTGTTGGACTCTAGAGCACCAATTCTGGGCTTACACACCTTATGAGGCCTGTTTAATGTTGTTTTGCCTAATCACTTTGGAAAACTGCTTCTCAAGGCAAATTTACTCCCTGTCTGGTTTGTAGAATAATTGCTGCCCTTACTAACTAAACTTTTCTCTAGATTTGATTCTACATAAAGAAGAAAAGTAATTGATGAACAATGTGTTGCAAAGTTTAGAACTAACACATGCAGAGTTCCTAGAATATTGCTGATGCCTGATAAAATCTGGCAGTGCTAGAGGCAGTAGTAGCAGGAGCAGTAGAAGAAATCATTATCCTTACTCAACTTAAACTTCATTTTGGTTTCTTTTTCCTTAATGCACTTCCAGTTTAGCAAGCCGTTGGAGGGAGGATCATTTATTTAAACTAACATCTATAGTAATGTAACCATTGTCAGTGTTGTGATGAAAAATTGCATGGGGAAATATAACAGTGATTTTCTTTCAGAAAATACCTCCAAAAGATAGGATACTTAAAAGAAAACCATAAAATTCCATGTCTTGTGCAGCAGTGGAATTAAGTTTTAAAATCACATTACTAATTCTTGGTAAATTTGTTAATAGCTGCTAATTTGAATAACAAGTGATTCCATGTGTTTGTGTGTGTGTATCTAAAGTCATTAGATAGCAGTGCCTACTAAAGTGTTTACCTCACAGCAATCATTCAAAAAATGATACTTTTTTCTCCCCCTCACAGACACTGTATAGCTTTTCGTTCTTTCCATGAAAAAAAAAAATCTACAAAGTGAAAAAAAAGAATAATTTAATTAGATAAAATGCCATTTGCTTTATATGGTATTATCTACTAACACTTTGCTGATGCTTGAAATAATCCATTTCTGGAATTCTCTTATCTCACTTGGATGATGTCATAATATTGCCTAAATATTTTCTAGGCTTGTCACAGATTCTAATCTTGAAGTTATTTTCTTCCAGGTTCTATTAAAGAAAATAGAAAGGAGGTATGTCTTTTTATTGACAAAGAAATTACAAATGTATATATGTTCATTTCTTTAGTTCTTTATTTTTTAGGTGTTCTGACTTCTGGTAAAACCTAGTAACCAAACATTATTGAAAACCATTGAGAAGACACTGTGTCTCAGGATATCAATGGCCAAGTCTGCACACATTCTTTATAGGCCAACCTATAAGATGATGAAGCTAGTACGTGGCTGTCCTCTGTAAATGTCATGCATTTGAGCTAATGGTCAAGACCAACTGATCAAGAGCAAATAATCGTGACACAAAAGATTTGAGACAAGTCCCCTATCATCGTTAAAAGCTACTTGTGCAACTTTGAGCAAATCATTTATCTTCTCTGTCAGTTTCTCTATTGATTAAATGTGAAGGTTACATTGTACAAGCAGTTTTCAAACTTAGGGAGCATGAGTATATATATTAAAAATTCAGATTCTTAGACTCCTTCTTGAGGGATGTAGTAGTCCTGGAAAAGGACTGAGGAGTCTGTATTGTAATATACTCTGCAGGTGACCGTGGACCTCACATTGAAGCTGCAGAGCTGTCTACAGGGTCTCCTCTGACTCTACAATTTCTAACAGGTTTTTTCTTCCTTTTTCTCATATTTTTGGCATTCTAAGCCTTGATGACATATTTTCTAAGTGGGATCAAACAGAGAATCCCTCTAAGTCACCATGTTTCATCACTCAGGGCCTTTGCTGATGGACCATTGAATGCAATTTTTTTTTTTTTTTTTTGCTGTACGCGGGCCTCTCACTGTTGTGGACTCTCCCGTTGCGGAGCACAGGCTCCGGACGCGCAGGCTCAGTGGCCATGGCTCACGGGCCTAGCCGCTCTGCGGCATGTGGGATCTTCCCGGACCGGGGCACGAACCAGTGTCCCCTGCATCGGCAGGCGGACTCTCAACCACTGCACCACCAGGGAAGCCCTGAATGCAATTTTTAATATCACAGAGAATTCCTGTGAGAATTCCACAGGAATCCCGTTTTATCTTTTGATAGAATTTTCTCAGTAATCACAAGATTCTTGGAAAACTTCGGTTTAGTTAGCCCTTCACCTACATTACACAGAAAAAGAAATGTTTGGGGTCCATATGGACCTACTGGCAAAATAAGACTGAACATATAAACTATTGTTAACTTTTAAGTGGGTAAGTTTTGCAGTAGATGAAAAATTAAACCAGCCCGGTTTAAAAGGTCTAAGAATCTATTGCAGTGTGTGTATGTGTGTGTGTGTGTGTGTGTGTGCGCGCGCGTGTGAAAGTTGAATATGTATGTTTTCCAGAAATCAAGACTTGGTTTAAGTTTCTTATGTTCTAGGAAATTGATTAACTCATTTTTAAAATCAGCCTGAATAAATTCCACAGAATTATATATAATATATATATATATGAGTTAGGAAAAACTATGTTATAGAGTTCAAAGTCCAACATTGTGCAATGATCAGCAAAAACAAAACAAACATTTCTACAATTGAGTGTTCCAGTTAGTACTATACATATACCTCTGTGCCTGGGTTAATTTGCTTTACTGTTTTGTACATCCAGCTTTGCCCTCTGAAAACCACATGCATTCTTCAAGACATAAAGCAAATGGCACGTTTTTTCTTCTACCACTGTTACTATCCCCACTTGGAACTAATGTCTGCTATCTCTCAGCTTCTATGCTGTTGAAACATACTCTAGTGCTGACAGGATATTCTTTTATATTTAGTATTAAATGAGTATTTTCAATCAAACCTCATGGCCTGTGAATTCTAACTTTCTAAACTGTCTACTTTTTTCTAGTTCCACGGCCACAACCATGGCTCTAAGGCCACCTTCTGTTCTCCTGTTGATAACTGAAGCAGCCTGTTCACTTGTTATCATGACTTACTCTTATCCTATTCACATCCATTCTCCACACTGAGAAGATGAATTAGACTGTGTCACTCCACAGCTTAAAAGCTTGCAGTGACTCCCTGTTCCCCTTAAGATAAAGTCTAAACTCCCCAGCAGGCCATGCAAGGCCATTCAAGAGCTAATCTCTGCTTTCCTCTGTAGCCCCATTTCTGTCCCCTGTCCCACCCTCCATCACTTTCTACTCTGTTTTCCAGTAATAAAAAACTTTTTCTTCACCTCCAGATATTTCTACACAATGTTACTTCTCTCTGGGAAAAATATAACACAGTGAAATCGAGCACAGATTAAGAGTTGATTCTGAACTGAATCCCAAATCATCACCTTTATAGGAATTGAAGGAAGATGGTGTGTTTCGGCAACATCCCAAAAAGCAGTTGTAGAAACAAAATCTTTAGTTTAGAGAAGACAGAATTTGAAGGGGAAATGATAGCTGTCTGCAAATATTTGAAAAGCTGTCATATGAAAGAAAGACTGCATTTTTTTTTTTTTTTTTTTTGATTTTCTGAAGGGCAGAACAAACCAATGTCGGGAACCATAGGCAGGCAGATTTTTGCTCTACAAAAAGTTCTGTACAGCTGGAACTGTCTGAATGTGGAACAGGCTGCCCTGGGGGAGCCATCGACAGTTTTAGAGCAGGGAATGACATAATGTAAGCAGAGCTGCAGAGTCTAACGTTAGAGCAGTATCAGTAGATATTTCCATTGTTTGGAGGATGGGCACCCTATGAACTCACCATGCTACTGGCTGTCAGAAGCCGCTTTGTCTTTCTGTCCTGGGACCTGAGATTCCTGAACCTCTGGCAGAGGGTTTTTCTGGTTCTAGGAGAAATTGCTAGGCTTGAATTATAATAATTTTCTAGAGTAGGAGAAAGGGAAAAGTATCTTAACTTTGATGGAAACAGAGGCATCCATTTGTAAAATTTGTCACATGGAAAACCAACTTGGATGTATCTGAGGATTGAAATATGTCATTCTGTCATTCAGGAATTTGCCTGCTCTGCAAACTATGCAGGGTATGGTGTCCCATGGTTTGCAAGATAAAAAGATATATTCGTTTGCAGATCTTGACTGCAAGTAGTCTATAGTCTAAGAGAGAGGACTGATGCGAATAATAGCTATCGTGTGGAAAAGAGATGTTAATTGTAACAAAAATGTTAAGTCTAATTAGATTAGCTGAAGAGTTGCAAATTTTGCCAATGTGAGAAAAGTGTTTTATTATCATTTCCACTGTCTCCAATAATTACCATAAGTTAAGCTAACATTTCTTTTGGAGATATGCCAATTATAGTGCGAATATTAGACTGCATAGAAGTAGACCTTATAAAAAGGAACTTATCTATCCCAGATTTTTCAAAATAAATTGATCCAACTAATACCATTTTGCATTTCACCAAGTACTAACTTCTAATGATTCAAGTCAAAACACTCAGAAGGATGTTCACAAACTTTAGCTAGTATGATCTCCAAGTGACATGCTGGCACGTTTGTATGCACTTACTGAATACTTCTGTACGCATCTTACTTCCTTTTTATCATATCTGTTCATTTGCTCACTTCAAGAAACCCACACCTATTTTTGCCTTTCCTATGTTCTTCATAATTTGTAGTTTTACATATTCTATATTGTAGGTACAGTTAGCAGTATAACTGTTTTGCCCATCTTTGCAATTGAAGAGTTCATTTTCACTTGTCCTTTCCCCTCCATGAAGTCTAAGATTAGATGTTATAACCCCACATTTTCTACTCTCCTTGTAACTTTCCACGATAGGACCAGTGAAGTAGGTACTTCCCAATGTGCGTGGTTGATCATGAAAATTGGGGGAGTATTAATTGAAAATTAATGACATAAAATCAGTCACTGTGTCTGTTAATTAATATGCTCTCCAACAACAAATATTTCCAAGTGATATACTGATCATTCCTTAAATTAAGTAAATTATAATTTAAAAATTCAAAATATTTATATGGAGAAAAGAGAGCTATTGTGAAAATTCCACAGGATTTGGATAAATATAAATCTGTGTTTGAATGTTAGCTCAACTGTTTATATGACCTAAAGCAATTTAACTAGGCCCTCTGCGCCTATATTTTCAGCCACCTGTTAGATGAGGATAATGATACATTTTATGTGATCAGAAATATGGTATGTAAATGGTTTAGCATAGTGCCTGGCATATAAAAATCCCTTAATGAATATAATCATCATTATAATAATATTGACTAAGCAAAAATAGAAAAGTCAAATAAAGGATTTATTTGATAAATAATAACTCATCAAAATCATAATTTTTAAATCATAAAACATAAAAAATTACATGAGTAATAATCTCTGTGCGTATACATGTTAATAGGTAATATACTTTAAAAAATCTAATAGCTGTAGCATATAGTGAAACAACATTGCTATTGATATTATACTCTGATAACTGTTTCAGGATTTTTAGTCTGTGATGGTATATTGGTATATTTTAAGGAGCATGGCTGGCCCTTGGTATACTGAAATCTACATAGTGCTTCAAGTTGCTCCGTGAATGTAAAGCACTGACCAAGCTACTATGGCAGAAATGAGGAAGTATCTGTTGTCCCTGACCTCAAGGGACTGAGTTCAATGGTAGAAATATAGCTTACTCGCAAAAATTACAATGCAAATAAAATTACCATTATTAGTTAAGGAGGCTAGGTGCTATTAAAACTCAAAAGAAAGAGACATTACTTTTTTTTTTTTTTTTATGCGGCTCGCGGACCTCCCACTGTTGTGGCCTCTCCCGTTGCGGAGCACAGGCTCTGGTCGCGCAGGCTCCGGTAGCGCAGGCTCAGCGGCATGTGGGATCTTCGCGGACCGGGGCACGAACCCATGTCCCCTGCGTCGGCAGGCGGACTCTCAACCACTGCGCCACCAGGGAAGCCCAAGACATTACTTTTAAGGAAAGAATAAAGGGAGATTGTGTGAGTGTATGGATGCTTTTGAATGTACAGCTAGATATATTAAACTCCCCGTTAACCTCTAAAGTCATAAGTGGAGTCAGAAAAATATCTGTGTATTTCAGGAAATGAATGTTATATGCTGTCACCAGTGTTCCAGAAATCAGGGTTCTTTTAAAAGAGATTCACAAGACACAGACTATTTCATATGTGTGCCTTACAGTTGGGAATGGCTTGAACACACTTAAAATTGTACCTCATCCTGCAATTCCATGGCAGCCATGAACTATAGTTCCTCAGCAGTGCTGAGTTCTGCCTTGACAGTAGGTTGCCCATGGTGCTCTTAAAATCAGGCAAAGGAAGTGAAGGGAATTATGCCTGGTTCAATCACACATATTTGCAAGTTGTCATCCTGTCATCCCGGAATGCCGTTCCCATTGGTACTTCACTGAAGAAATTACTTTATATATTGTTTAACTGAAGATAATAATTATACTGCCTTTATGGTATACTCTTTTAATCCCTAAATAAGAATATATGAAGGCTGCTATGGCATGCATTTGGGGGAAACTGTTATCTGAAAGTGACTTACATGCATTTCCTTGGAATTGTCTAATTTTTTGATCTTAGCATAATTACTCTTTCTATGTTTGTAGAGAAATATTATTATTTTAACCTATGTATAGAACTATCATAAATCTCAGTCTATTTTAATATGTTGGCGAACCAGTTTAACTTGAAAATGAATTTAATATGAAACTAACCCCTTACCTTAGGAGTTACTTCAGAACTTAACCTCAAAGCACTAATGTCATAAACTATATTTATGTACTCCTTTCATCAATTTAGTCTTTGAGTTCCCTTGTTATTTCTTTCAAAAACAGAACAAAGGGATTGGGTTAGTGAAGAGAATTTACACACAATGGCTCCTGCCCAAGTCTATAAACATATGCTACCTGAGTTTATAGCCTCCTTGCATTTATTGGCAGCTTCGCAGTTGCAGACTTAAAGAAACTGAAGGGAGGTTAAATAAAGTAGGGCTGAGAAGAACTAGAACAAAACTTGAAATAAAGGCCTTGAGACTTCTCTTAGAAACAGAATCACAGAATTTAACTCTGAAAACCATAGTATATTGCAGTCTTGGAATTGAAATTGTCCAGAATCTGGAAGTTAATCCAAATCTAGCATTGGAGTAATCCCCTGCTTTGGGATTTTTAAAAAAATAATATGCAGTATTCTTCCTTAGAGTTGTTCATGACCATTATGATCAGGCCAATTTATTTGTTTCGATTTTGGGGAAATTGCTTATAGTTTAGAGGAGTGATTTCTTTTATCCTGAAACCATACTCTCAACCCCAAAACACACACTGTGGCTGTGAAGTAGCCATGGGTACCAAGGCAGAGAGCCAGACTGACCAAATGTTACTTGGTGTAGGTATGAGTATATGTGTGTATGTGTGTGCATGTGTGTGTGTATGTCTGTTTGGAGATGCAAGTAAGCTACTTTAAGGCCTTTATATGCCCAGGTCTATCTCGAATCTCTTTAGGAGCTACTGAATATTCTTAGCACTGCCCTGAGACCACTATACCAACTGACATATTGAAAAATACTGTATGCTAGACCTGCTGGGGTATTCCCTTTTGAAATGAGAGTCCCATCTAAACCTTTTCATTCGCATAACAGTATGTCCTTAAAAAGACCTATTACGCCTAAAGATAACTATATTCAGAGGTTCAGTGCCATACCCAGAACTGTTTGTGACCTATACCAATTCCAGTCTCACCTGTTTGACCACTGCTGCCTCTGACTTCAAAACGTCTGTAATCCAGTCAGTAAGGTAAAAATAAATAAAGTAACCTTTACTGACAATGCATATCTGAATAAAAAATTATGGCTATATTTTCCATTGGAAGAGACAAAGCAGCCAGTGGGCTCTTGTCTTTTTAATCTGTTCACATTTCTTTGCTGTTCATTTTTTTTTTTCCTATTGAAAAAAGCACCTCTTCTTCATCCATCAGTCCATTTTCCTTTTTAAAGAGTAGAAAAGAAAATTCCAGAACATTTCTTTGTTCTTTTGTGTGCCATTTTGGAAGAAAACCTATCAAGGACAAGTGATTCCTTGAAAACCAGGGAAATAAAGCAAGGGACATGTTCCCTTTTTCTCTATCTTTGAACTGGGCATGAAATTTCTGCATATCGTGAGTGATTTGAAAACATTCTTTTTTATAATGTCATTCTATCAATTTAAAATACATTCTTCATTCTATAGTGACAAGATTAGAGCATTTATACTCAGACAGCTTTTAAAAGAAAATTGGGAGGCAATGAAGCTCCCTTGAAGTTTTTGACATTAGACTTTTACTGAATTAAATGAATTATTCTTAAATATCTTACTGCTTTCAGCTTTGATATAATAACTAAAGTGCTGAGCATTGATTTTGTATAGGTTGGCAATTGTTTTCTTAATAACTTTCGTTTTACATAACAAGTGGTCTTGCTGTAGATACTCCAGTCATATTCTTCCTAAGATCATCCAAACTCTACTCTCCTCTACCCTAAATAAAAAATATATGTATATTTATTTTAAAGCACTTTTTTATTGTCCCTTAGACATTATTTGAATGTCAGTATCACTATTCAGTAAGTAAATTCCAATAATGCTGTGGAACTAGACAAAGAATGTGAGCATAGAATCCCTAAGGATTTGTAAGCATTTCTTGAATTAAGATAAAGATTTAACTGAGACCCAGGAAATTTATTTTCAAATCTTAAAATAGATTCATGAGAAAGATATGCAGAGAAGACACAAGACAGTGTGTTTTGTTTGTTTTATTTTTTTCTAACTAGGGCCTTGGCCTCAAAATTCTAGATGAAATTATTAGCTCTGCTGAACTGGACTATGCTTTAAGATATAAAATAACAGCAGATCTAGTGGCCTTTTAGGTTTCTTTCTTCTAGGCCTATATCTAATTTTGAACCTTAAAGTCACATTCTGTCAGAACCTTAATAAACACCAGGAAATCTGAAAGAAAATGAAAATATATCCCTAAGGAGTAGTCTAAACTGGTTAAACTATCCTCCAAAAGGTTAGCGGCATAAGCCCTATACTGTTTTTGCTTCACCCTCACAAATCCCAACACATGGAAGACAAATATAGTGCAAAGGCAAGACCAAGAGAGGGGCTGTACATGCCAGAGTTTGTGATCTCTTTTATCAGTGTATCCATTGGCTTCACTCTTAAGAACCCTGGAACAAACATGTCCATTTTCTAGAACATTACCAGGGCCTCTTTATCTTGGAAGTGAAGTATAGAGAGGGAGAGTCTTTGTTGTTGCCCTAGAGGCCATTAATAATAATTCTTCTTGATATTTGTGAAAGGCAGGGTGCTATGGTAAAAGGAACATAGCTCAGGCATCTCATGGACTTGAGTTCAGTTCATAGGTTTGGCAATTACTGGGCTGAATGTCCTTAAGTTAACTCTAATTTTCTCAATCTTAAACATGCATAATCAAAACTTTCTTTTAGGATTACTGTGAGAATTAAATATATTAAATATCACCTAGGAATGCAAGGTTGGTTCAGCACTCAAAAAACAATCATTATAATTTACCACACACTAACAGACTTGAGAGGAAAACTACATGATATATCAATCAATGCAGAAAAAGACATTCAACATCTATCATGATAAAAATGTCAGCAACCTAGGGTTAGAAAGAAACTTCCTCCATGTGATAAAGGCATTTACAACAGATTTACATCTAACATCATACTTAATCGTGAGAGCTTGCTTTCCCCCAAGATTAGGAACTAGGCAAGATTTTCCACTTTCACCACTGCTATTCAATGGTTGGAAGTTCTAGAAAATAAAATGAGGATAGAAAAAGAAATAAAGGTATACAGTTGGAAAGTAATAAAGTACCCTTTCTGGCAGACAACATGATAGTCTATGTGGAAAATTCCAAGGAATCTACAAAATGTTTATCATTCCTAGAACTAATAAATAATTTTGAAAGTTCACAGACTACAATAGCAATAAACAAAAATTAATTGCATTTCTGTACATTAGCAATGCATGATTGAAAAATGAACAGTGGAAAACTGAAGTTTAAAAAGATATTATCTTTTGTAAAAGCTCCAACAAAATGAAATAGTTAGCTATAAATCTAATAAACTATGTACAGGATTTGTATGAAGAAAACTATAGAAATATAGTTCCATCAATCAAAGAAAGACCTAAATAAATAACCATATGAGATTCATGGACTAGAAAACTTGGCATAATTAAGATGTTAATTCTTCCCCAAGTGATATATATTAGATTTAATTCGATCTCAGTCATAATGTCAACACAATTATTTGTATATATAGATAAGCTGATTCTAAAATGTATAAGGTCAGGTAAAAGAACTCAAATAGCCAAAGCAATTTAAATAAGAAAAACAAATTTAGAGGACTAGCACTACCTGTTTTTTGTTTTGTTTTGTTTTTTGTTTTTTTGCGGTACGTGGGCCTCTCACTGTTGTGGCCTCTCCCGTTGCGGAGCACAGGCTCCGGACGCGCAGGCTCAGCGGCCATGGCTCACGGGCCCAGCCGCTTCGCGGCATGTGGGATCTTCCCGGACCGGGGCACAAACCCGTGTCCCCTGCATCGGCAGGCGGACTCTCAACCACTGCGTCACCAGGGAAGCCCAAGTGCTACATATTTTTAAGAACGTTATAAAGCTAGAGAGGTCAAGACAGTATGGTATAGGTGAAAGGACAGACACATAACCAATAGTGTAGAATAGAAAATTTAGGAAGAGACCTACATAAGTATGGACAACTGATTTTTTACAAAGGTGCAGGGGCAACTGAATGGAGAAAGGACAGTCTTTTCAACAAATAGTTGAACAACTAGCTGGAACAACTACATAGGCATATGCCAAATATGACTGCTATTCTATACCTCATACTACATAGAACAATTAACTTAAAATATATTATATCCCTAAATGTCAAAATAAAACTGTAAAAACCTAATCTAAAATATTCTTAACATTGGGTTAGGCAATGATTTCTTAGATACAACACCAAAAGCATGATACATAAAATTTTACTTCATTGCAAATAAAAACTTTGCTTTGCAAAGGACACTGCTAAGAAAATGAAAAGGCAAACCACAGACTGGGAAAAATATTTACAGAGATGAACGATTTGTGTACAGAATGTATAAAAGACTCTCAAATCTTAATAATAAGAGAACAAACCACTTAGTTAAAAAAAATAGTCAAAATATTTGAACAGAGACTTCACCAAAGAAAATATATGAATGGTAAAAAGCACATGTAGGGATGCTCAATATCGTTAGTACTTAAGGAAATGCAAATTAAAGTCTCAATGCAAACAGCCTCTCATGATTAAGTATTAGAAAAATCTAACAATAACAGCAACAACAATTCGGTTGATGAGTGTATGGTACACCAGGAACTCTCTCATACGTTGGTGCTGGTACAGCCACTTTTGAAAAAAGTTGGCAGTTTCTCTAAAAGTTAAATGTGCACTTACCATATGACCCAGCAAGCCTACTTCCATGTATTTATGAGAACTTAAAACCTCTATATGAATGTTTATAGTAGCATTATTCATAATCACAAAAACTGGGCACAACACATATGTATCAATACTTACATGAGTGACTGGATAATCAAATTGTGTTACATCCGGGACTTTCCTGGGGGTCCAGTGGTTAAGACTCCGCGCTTCCAATGCAGGGGGCACGGGTTCGATCCCTGGTCAGGGAACTAAGATCCCACATGATGCGTGGTGTGGCCAAAAAAAAAAAAAAAAATTGTGTTACATCCATACAGTGGAGTTATGACTTAGTAATACAAATGAATAAATTATTGATACACAAACATGGATGGTTCTCAAATGCATTTTGCCAAATGAAAGAACCTAATCTTAAAATTTATACAGCGTATGATTCCGTTTATGTGGAACTCTGGAAAAGGCAAAAAATAGGTAAAAAGAACAAATCACTGATTGTCAGGAATTAAGGGTAAAGGGAGAGTCTGAACACAAATGGGAGAACTTGGGAATTCTTTGGGATGTTGCAAGTTTTCGGACTTTGCCTTTGGAGTGGTTATAAGAATTTCTGTTTGTGTCAAAATTCAAATAACTCTACACCAAAAAAGTCAATTTTATTCCATGTAAATTAAAAAATAGATAAATAAAAGGGGAAAACATCCCCAAGCACATGTGCTATCTCTCAAAACACATGTGGTTTTTATAATGAGAATAAAAAGTGCTTGACAAAAATAATCTTAGGTTTTATTGAACTCAAAACTTTGCAAAATTGAATAATCTTCCTGATGAGTATAAACCATGATTTTAAAAGTATAATTTCAAAAATCAAGGCTAACAAAAAAAAAATCAAGGCTAAAATACTATTAAACTAAATTAAAACTCAAATTCTGACTTTCTATAAAATAAATATCCCTGAGAAGAGTAGTTGATAAATAATAGGTGGTAAATTAATTATTAATAATTAGTGTTACAAACATAATAAACAGCAATATAAATAATAGCAATAATATATCCAATCCTTATTATTTATCACTTGTCTTTAAAAATGGACTTTATTTTTAAACACCATGGCAATAGTTAAAATTTCTCATCCTGAACTGGTTGAAAAAGTATCCAGAATAAATACTATTTTTCTGGGGTTTTTTTCTAGCATTAGTAAACTAATTTTTTCCCATTCTTAAGCTTTTGAAATAAGCTTTCAGTGATAGAATATGCCAGCCTTGTTCAAAAGCAGATGTAGAAATTGCCAGCCTTTGGCACGGTATAAAGAAACCCATAAGTAAGAACAAGAGCAACAGGTGGCAAGAAGTGGGACGTTATATGGTTACAGATGTTCACAGCAGGAAAGAAATATAGAACAATTTGTGCCCCAGTGCAGTACTGGTTAGACTGATCACACTTGTGTTTGGGTTCATATTCTATACATCAACAAAATTTCTTCTAGTTAAGTTATTGGTTTTTCCAATAACAATGTGTGGTTGGAAGAGATTGGACCAGATTTTTAGTTTTTCAGAATGTTGTCATAGACCTGAGAGATGCAGTGGGGGCTCTCCAGAACCTCCCTACTTCAGGACAGGGTGTAATCCAGGTTCATTGCAGGGTCCACGTACTTTGGCCAAATGACTTTTTTGAGCTCTTTAGAGTGGAACAACCTGTGCTGTTCTCAGCAGTAGTATAAATATTATAACTTTGCAGCTTGTCAGAAGTACTATGAGACTTTAAGTGTTTTATCTTTATCCAAACCCAAGGTTAGTTTTCATTTGCTATTACCTTCCATGAGGCAGGCAAGGATAATCAGGGATTCCATTTTACCCTATTATACACACACACACAAATACGTTGAGTGTGATGCAAGGAGCACCAATATGGTTTTCATAATAATAACTCCAAGGTATCTAAAGGTTTCATTTTCATCCCTTTCTCACAATGTTGAGAACCCAAACACTTTGATTAGGCATTTGAAGTCTATCAGTGGTCATGGTAGTGCTAGAAAGAAAAGCAACAAATATTTTTGTTAAACCTGATGGCCATGTACTGCATTTCCATTTGAATATGAACTTGATGATGAATGAATGTTACTGAAATCTCCTTGTTTTTAGCTAACTTCAGGCAAGAGATAGCTCAGGAGCCTATATCCCGAAAGCACCTTGTGTTTTGGGTCACAAGTGATCTTATAGGAATGTGTGAAGGGGCATAGATTTCAGGCACACACAATGGGATGAACTGTCAATTGTCAGAATTCCTCCAATGATCACTACTTGGTTCCACCAAGATCATTACCAGTCTTTCCTTCAAGAAGTCCACTGCTCCCATCTGCATGAAACACAGCTGTGGTACACTAATTGAATGATAAAATTCAAGGTTTCAAAAGTTATCTGGAGGTTATTTTAAAAGGATATCTGCAACTGTTCAAGGTTATTTGTGATACGTGCCCTAACCAGGCTATCTCCTGTTCGTGCTTCCATGATTTCCAAACACAAAAAGAACTAGCAAAAGGAAAAGAATATTTATGAGCCTTGTTAGACATTGTAATTAGGCAGATCAGGAGGAAGTTTTGGTCCCATTTGGGTTTCTCCGTTAGAACCATTGTCAGTTTGCATGAAATTCCCTAATTTCTTATTATGTTGGTAGAAAGTTTGCTTCTGCTATTAGATTTTAATCTTTGAGAGTGTATAGGGAATCCACTAACTCTCAGTTTCTCTCTTGGGCATTGATTCATAAATCCTTATTCAAATGGCTGTTGTCTTTTGAACATAGAGGTCTCGTTCCTTCAAAGACTTAGGCAGGAATTCCCTCAAATATATTGCATTTTTTTTCACCCAGATGCAGTCCTTGACCCAAACTACCAAAACCTAAACCAGATTAGTTTCTTTATAGTGCTCTGTATCTCTGTGCTACATGAAATATGAAGTTTTTGGAAAATGAGCTGCTCATTATTTTATTGGTATAAAAGTTCCAGAAGCTTCCCTTTTTTTAAAATTCTACATACTACATATTCATGGCTCTGACTTTAAATCTTATTACATCTTATATATACATGGCATCATTGATTCAGTTATAATAATAGCAAATACATATAGGATAAACTATGTACCAGGCATTATTCTAGCACTTTATGTTTATCTAATCATTTAATTTTCACACTCATAATTCTGTGAGTTTATTATTATTATTCTCATTTTAAAGATGAGACAGAGAGATTAAAGAGTTTATCCAAGATCAAAAATTCATATTGTGTCAGATTTTGTGCATGAGTGAAACCATCACTCTTATCCATCTACCCGTACATTTCTCTCTCTCTATAAACCAAAAATGTGCAAGATGCCAAGATCTCAAAACTGAATGAGACTTGGTTTCCTCCTTGAGGGGGCTCATGGTGTCACAGAAAAGTGCGTATCAATACTAGAATAGAGATGCATTGAGAGTGTTACAGAAGCACAGGGAACATGATAGCTAATACTGCATAAACGCGTTAAGAAAGATTTTCCAATGTTGGTAGCATCTGAGCTCCACTCTGAAGGGTAGAAGTTTGCAGGACAAAAAAAAATAACATGAGGAAAATGTAGCTGAGTGAATGACCAGGTTATTGAAGGAATAAGGAGACACTGACTGTGGATGAACTATATATCATGAGCTTATGAACTTGACTATGTTGGGAAATTATGGGGAAAACAACTGTTACAAATTTATCTTTTACTACCTTGTTGTTGTTTTTCCCTGCTCATTCTAAAGAGAGCCCTTTGCATCATAGCACCTTTCATAAGTAGCAGACATCTCTATGACTCTTCGGTTCAATTCCTGCCAAAATCTATTTGAGTTTTAAAAAGGAAGCAAGAACATTAATGGCATGTGGGGGAGGGGGGATTTGCAATACCACTAATAAGTGTATGGATCATTGTTTCTGTTTTTGTTGTTTTTTTATTGGAATAAAATTGCTTTATAATGATGTGTTGGTTTCTGCTGTACAATGAAATGAATCAGCTCTATGTACACCTATATCCCCTCCCTCTTGGGCCTCCCTCCCCCCCCATCCCACCCATCTAGGTCATCACAGAGCACCGAGCTGAGCTCCCTGTGCTATACAGCAGGTTCCTGCTAGCTCTCTATTTGTAATGATAAATATTCATATCTTATTTGTGGCATTACCAAATGAATATTTAACTTAAAGAGAAATCTCATTTGTACTTCAAAAAAACACTAAGGTGATAGGTTGTCTGAGCCTTCAGATTTCAGAACACTGTACCACAAAGAGTAAATGCCTCTCGAGGTCCCCTTGAGATTTTAATCTCTATGGGTACAGGGTCTTTTATCTATTTGTTCACTGCCATATCCCCATTGTCTAGAAAGAATATCTTGCATCTATTACGATAAACATCTATTACAATAAACACTTGTCAAATGAATATATTAATTAGTAAATTAATTAATAGAGCTTTATCTTTATCTCAATCTTTTATTTGGTAAGTATTTATTTGCATACTGTACATGCAGACCCAGTGCCAGGTGCTGAAGTTGTAGCTGTAAACAAGACGAGTGTGACCCTTGCCCTCATGGAACTTCCCTTATAGCTAGAAAGACTGTATGTTAAATAATATCCTAATAAACAAATACATGCAAACATGGTAAGCAAAGTATATGTTTCTAACAGGACATATAACAAGGGAATGAACCTACTGGGGTGGGCTGTGTGACTTGGAAATTAGAGAACAGTGCACAAAGATAAAGATAAAAACAGGGCTTCCCTGGTGGTGCAGTGGTTGAGAGTCCGCCTGCCGATGCAGGGGACACAGGTTCGTGCCCCGGTCCGGGAAGATCCCGCATGCCGCAGAGCGGCTGAGCCCGTGAGCCATAGCCGCTGAGCCTGCGTGTCCGGAGCCTGTGCTCCGCAACGGGAGAGGCCACAGCAGTGAGAGGCCCGCATACCGCAAAAAAAAAAAAAAAAAAAAGATAAAAACAAGGGCACTCATTTCACCTTCAAAACTTTAAAAATGTATTTTCATCAATTTAGAAACCCCTTCATAATTTTGTGCCCTAAAGTATTCTGTCTTGCATTAGACTTA
This sequence comes from Neophocaena asiaeorientalis asiaeorientalis, assembly GCF_003031525.2. Lineage (NCBI taxonomy): Eukaryota > Metazoa > Chordata > Mammalia > Artiodactyla > Phocoenidae > Neophocaena > Neophocaena asiaeorientalis. The sequence goes on from NW_020175186.1 coordinate 6,655,133, forward strand.
CAAGAGAGCTTTTCTTATTCACTGTAATATATTATAATTGAAGAGATAACTTTTGATGTTGCTAGTTACTAATTTAAAAGTTCACTGTATATTGTTCACCTTTGTCTCCTGCATCGTCTTGCACAGAGCAAGCAAACTCAAAAGTACATTAACGTCAATAGTTGTCATTCCCATGTTTGCTTGTAAGCATCTACAACTACTTACAGTTTACTAAAAACAAACAAACAAAAAAACCTTTAAATTTTATTCTTTAGTGGTAAAAGTGCATACATTGTTTTCTGCCCCCAAAGGTGATGCTCAAAGCTCCTCTGAAGTTATACATCTGTACATGTGTAGTGGATAATCTCTGTAGATCCCTCCAGACTCATCCCACACCTTTTTCTACCCTGCCTCGTGCCCCAGCAAACTGATATCTATGACTTACAGCAACCATGGGTTCTCATGACCTCTAGCTACTGTTTAGATTTGACCAGTAGGAGGCATCAGCAGCAGATTAGAAGTTGACAAAAGAGAGGTTGGGGTATTTTATTTCCCTGGCTCCCCTCATGTCAGTCTGTGGTTGGCAGTGGCCGCATTCCTGTGTCTAAGCACACAGGATCTGCCAGATTTCCTCTCCCCCACCTATAATTGTCTCCAGGTTCATATATCTACTTCCTCTCCTTGCTCTGCCGGCCCAAGGGTGGTAAAGTTTTCTGGGCATTGTTAGTTAGTTGTAGGGAGCCTTACCATTATCCTTTTTCTCTTAATCCTGCCCACACCCTTTAAATAATCCCTTTATTAAGCTTTCTTCAGTTACTCTGAGTTAGCCATCTCTGCCCTACTAGGACTCTATAAGTAGACAAACTTTTTCTTGTTCAAAGTGAGAGGAAAACTAAAAAGTGAGTGAAGAGCAAACTTGTAAAGGAAGTTTCTAAGTAAACAGAGAAGTTGCTTGTTATATTACAAAGAGCAGAAGCCTTGAAATCAGATGGACCTGGTTTGTTTCAGGCTCCATCACTTCCTGTGTGCGAGACTTGAGAAAAGTTACTTACATCCTTTGTGTCTCAGGATTTTCACATGTAAAGTGGGGATGACACATCCTAATAGGACTATTATGAGAATTACTGGTAACACACAGGATGCATCTAGCACTTTGTAGGCACTCAATAAATACAGCTTTTATCAGGTAGAAATAATTTATGCCAAGAAGGACACACTCAAGCCACATGTTCTTTTGAAGGAGAGAAAACTATAATGATTTTGACAAGGCAGAAAAATAAGAAAAGTCTGTGCCCATTTATGCTTTTCCTCCCCAAAGCTTATTATTTAGATAAATGTGCTTTGATTGTATCCACTAATGTAGAAAAATGTGTTTGGATTTTATGAAATGAAATGGCATCCTAAGACACCACCTCCCCTCAGCCAAGCAGTTCTAAAATACTTCTGTTAAAGGTATAAAATCTTACTAAACCACATAATTCATCTTGAGAATAAAACAAGAGACAAATATATTTATTTTTAAGTTTATTTTTAAAATTTCCCTCTTGTGGGCATAATATAAAATTCATTAGGTTATAATATCATGTTCTTTTGCTACATATATCCCAAAATTCTTCTAACAATGTAGTTGGCAGAAATTTCAAAGTTTGATCTATAAAAAAAAAACATATTTTTTTTTCACATGAGTCCTTAGGATGAGTTAGTGTTCTTGAAATTTTACTAAAAGAGTGGATCTTTTGAAAAATGTATTTTTCACTGAGAATAACCAATTTTTCTTTTCTCTTCAATTTTCTCTTTGAAGTTTTCAAAGAACCTATTTTTCCAATTAAAACTCCGTATCAGCTCAAAGCCCATTGAGTTAAGTAGTATCTTAATAATAACTTTACATCCTTTGATGTCAGGTGTCTTATGTGAATGTATTTCTAGAAGATACCTTATTTGCAATTACATCTTATTTGCAATTGGACCTTTGTGTATACCCAAGTGAAACTGTCATTTCATGAGATCCTTTCAAATATGTGAGCATTTATGAAGTGCTCTTAGAACAGTTGGAAGTAGTACTAATTGTTGCTTTAGAAAAATCTGTTCTAAATATAGGAAATGACACATTTCCACACTTCTACATGTTTATCCTTAAACTTAAGAGTTTCATATGCTTACCCAAACTGATGTGTTACTGTGGTCTCTTTTCTAGTTATTAGCTTTAAATAGGTAGCTATCAAATATTATTCAAGGGTATCAGGTAAAGTCATACCAGAAAAGAAATGGAACTTTAGAATATAGAAGAAAAAAGGCCTGGATGTGCTGTGGGGGTAGTTAGTGTTAATCATGCCAAGCAAAGAACAGATATTGCTGGTTATGCCAAGCAGAATATGATGGCATTCGATGTGGAACTTTGAAAAGAACGGTACTCTTTCGAACATTAGGATCTCATACTTTCAGCTTAGATTAGATTGGTTTCTAGCAAAGCTGATCTGTATGATAGCTTTGGAAACACTTGGTAGTTCAGGAAATGAGAAAGCATTGCTTTAAAGATAAATGGGAAGGAAAATGCAGAGCTGTAGGAAGGATATGTGCATCAACATTGTTTTCTCAATTTTCTTTACATGTAGCATTTAACAAATACTTTCAGCAGTTACGTGTTTATGGAGAGTTTTATACAGACTTTCTTACTTTATATGCATAATCCTTTGAAAAAAATGTATTAAACCCAAGAAGTATAAATAAATAAAAATATAGGAGAAGGAATATTTCAAAAAGAATCAGCTCAGGTTACCTTCACAGTCAAGACTTCCCTGGTACCACCACTTGGATTCCTCTTTGGTGGTTCTATGATGCCTTATCCATATTTTGTATATTAGTTTTTAATAAAAAGAACTGCTTTTATTTATATATATACACTTCTCCTGATACTGACCACCATTTTCACCCAACACTGAGTTAAGTTCTGGTCCAGAGAAAGAACTCAATAATTGTTTGGAATTGTTAAATGAATGATAGAACACTGAATGAATAAAAATTAAGTTTAAAAATAATCATTAATATTTATTTCATATAACTCAGTTACACACGTTGTTAACTAAATGATGGAAAATGAAAAATAACAATTAGGATTACAAATAATAGCTGATAACTTATTTTGTGCAGCTCAGTTACACACATTGTTAACTCATAGCAGATTTTATATTATTCATATCTATTATTTTATAGATCAGCAAAAGAACAACAGTTTCATAGATGATGGGTAGACATTCCCAGTTAATATGTACCAAATAGCACATATTCATTTTTCATCAACATATATTTCACAGTTGTCTAAGATTGTGGGTATAGAATTACAGGTTCTGAGGTTTGCTTTCGGTCTGTGGTTTCTACATTCAGAGCTCTCTGCTTAAAATTTGTGTGATATTTCTACCAAGTGAAACCATGGTAACGACCCATCCAGGATTGGGGTTCATGAAGAGCCATGGAGCATTCTGAAACGATCATGGGTTTTGGAATCCAATGGCCATAACATTCACATTCAGTTCTGCCAGTTGCTTGATTTATGACCTAGAGTAAGTAAATTTCATTGCCTCTCCCAATTTCATTTCCCATTTGAAGTGAGTATATTTAAAATACTTTATGATTTTTGGCAAATGCAATTATTCAAAAAAAGGACATAAGGCAGATAAATTTGTGGAAAATAATGGGCAAATAAGCATATGCAGAATTCCCTAAAGAACAGTAGGTAATTTTTATCCCCTACCTGGACTGCAGCTATAGCTCCTTTACACTCTCTCTCACTTACTGTACTGAAAAGAGTTTTGTAGTTGTTGTTGCCAGTTTGTAAATACATTGCAATCTTCATACCTCACGGCTTTCACACATGTTATTATCTTTGCCTAAAAGCACCTCCACAAACATACATATATATCAACGTCAACACAAACATACATAAACACCTTTCTGTATGTTAGGTTCCTTTTTATTTTTTGACCTAACATGTCATTTCTTCAGACAAAATGTCCCGGACCACTTCATAAAGAAAGTCCCCTTTATTATTCTCCATAATATAACCGTGCCTGTATTTTCATAGCATTTCAGACAATTTATGTGTATATACATATTTATTTGTTTGGTCAATGTCTGACACTCTACTAGAATGGAAGTCCCATGAGGGCAGGAATTATATGTCCACCTTGTTCACCACTGTATACCCAGTGTCAGCAGGATGCCTGCAGAGAGCAAAAGCCCAAATAACATCTCCTCAATGACTAGGTGAATACAGGGGTGAATCAAATGGTGGAAAATACTGACAACATTGATATGCATAAAGCTAGTCTCACCCTATATTGGGTTATAAAATAATAATATCAACCAATTTGATTGTCATCTTTAGCTCAAAGAACAGTTTTTGAACATACGTGCTGGGGTCAGTGAATTAAGGTGACTAGTAGTATTATAGAGTCCCCATCAAGGCCATTTCTCGGGCCCAAGGCATTTCTCTCTGAGTCTAATATCTTTACAAGCAACTATCACCATCTTCCATCTGTGTACCGCCACCTCCAGAATAATATTTATTCTTTTACTTATATGTTCTTCTAGAGTAAAAGGCAATTCTCAACCAGAGCTCAGTAACAAAAAACTGATCTTTTAATATTCTACATCTGTGTTTCCTAAATAAAAGAAGATATAAGAACATATGACAAAATATTCACAGGCATTAAAAACTACTAGGACAGATTTTTCCTGTGCTATTTTTTTTTTTTACATCTTTATTGGAGTATAATTGCTTTACAATCGTGTGTTAGTTTCTGCTTTATAACAAAGTGAATCAGTTATACATATACATATGTTCCCATATCTCTTCCCTCTTGTGTCTCCCTCCCTCCCACCCTCCCTAACCCACCCCTCCAGGTGGTCACAAAGCACCGAGCTGGTCTCCCTGTGCTATGTGGCTGCTTCCAACACCTGTAGCTTGCTGGTTGTCGAGTGAAGCTGGGTGCTGGTGTTGAGATAGAGATCTCTGGGAGATTTTCGCTATTTGATATTATGTGGAGCTGGGAGGTCTCCTGTGGACCAGTGTCCTGAAGTTGGCTCTCCCATCTCAGAGGCACAGCAGTGACTCCTAGTTGTAGCACCAAGAGCCTTTCATCCACACGGCTCAGAATGAAAGGGAGAAAAAGTAGAAAGAAAGAATTAGTAGAAGTAGAAAGAAAGAAAGAAAGAAGGAAAGAAAGAAGGGAAGAAAGAAAGAAGGAAAGAAAGAAAGAAAGAAATGAAAAGATAAAGTAAAATACAGTAAAATAAGATAAAATATAATAAAATTATTAAAATAAATAATTATTAAGAAAAAAAATTTAAAAAAAAAGAAAGAAAACGGACGGATAGAACCCTAGGACAAATGGTGAAAGCAAAGCTATACAGACAAAATCTCACACAGAAGCATACACATACACACTCACAAAAAGGGGAAAAGGGGAAAAAATCATAAATCCTGCTCTCAAAATCCATCTCCTCAATTTGGGATGATTCGTTGTGTATTCATGTAGTCCACAGATGCAGGATACATGAAGTTGATTGTGGAGATTTAATCCGCTGCTTCTGAGGCTGCTGGTAGAGATTTCCCTTTCTCTTCTTTGTTTTCACACCTCCCAGGGCTCAGCTTTGGATTTGGCCCCACCTCTGCATGTAGGTGGCTGGAGGGCGTCTGTTCTTGCTCAGACAGGACGGGGTTAAAGGAGCAGCTGATTCGGGGGCTCTGGCTCACTCAGGCCGGGGGGAGGGACGGGCACGGAGTGTGGGGCGGGCCTGCAGCGGCAGAGGCTGGCATGACATTGCACCAGCCTGAGGCGTGCTGTGCATTCTCCTGGGGAAGTTGTCCCTGGATCCCGGGACCCTGGCAGTGGCGGGCTGCACAGGCTTCCAGGAAGGGAGGTTTACCTCGTCCCCCTGTGCTATTCTTTGAATGTAGTATAGAAAACACTAGTCGGTCCTTAAATAAGGGGAATTGTATGGTGTATGAGTAGGCTTTTAGTATGAGTTCTGTGGGCCTTGGGGAATTCCTCTTCAAAAGGGTATTTTCCTTTCTTATCATTACAGAGTCCCAGAAGGCTAAGAGACTGGATCAATTCATAATTCTTTCTTCAATCCCTTTCTAGTTCACATTTTATTTTCACACTGAGAATTAACGTGAAAATAAATACATTTTTTTTATAAAACGGGAAGATAAAATCCCTACTGCTAGGTTTGTCTGCATTTCATCTATTCAACTATGTCTTATTTCTATAGAACCTCTTAAAAATTGTCTTGGTTTTTTTTCAAGATTCTCATTTGTCTCAAAGGGCAATGAATATTGGTACCTCTGCTTGTCTTTATTTTAATTCATGCATTTGAAAATATCCTTAGAAATCTGGAGTTAATTCATGAGCTGATTATAAAGTAGCCAAAAAGTATTGACTGAAACAATATGAGTAGAGTTTAGTTAAATTTGTTTGTCTTATAATCAATATAATTACTGAAAATATAATTTTCAGTAATTTCCTTTCCTGTCTGTACCCCTTGCCCACAACTATTAAAGACCCAGAGTCTACTCTGTCTCAAAAATGGAATTAAGATGAATAATTGCAAGGCAAAATTTTCATTACTTGAGTGCTGTATGTACTGGTGGGTTTGCTTTGTCTTTTTCACCTTTCAATCTCTACAATTGAAATTTACTTTAATATAGATGGGCAGGTGAATAGGGAGGGTGGTAAAAGCAGATGTGTTTCTAGGTATATTCCGTCTGAGTTTTAGCCTCTACCAGAAAGAATTTTGGTGTCTGTTCTTTACATTTCAGTGTCTGTGATCTTCGAGGTAAATGGATGGTGTGCAGGAGTTTCAAACTTAATTTATGGATGCAACATGATGTGATGGTTTTAGCACTAGAAACTGTTTGGAATATAAATCCCAAACAGTTTTCTTGTTGGTGTGATATAAGGAATGTTACATATCCTCTCTAAGTCTCAGTTTCCACATAGCTAATAGGTATAACGTCTGCTTGGTAAGATTGTTAGAAAACTAAATGAAATAAACACAACATATATTACATTTAATATGTAGTCACTAAAATACTATATACATATATATGTATATATGAATGTATATACAGTTGACCCTTGAACAACAAAAGTTTGAACTGTGAGGGTCCCCTTACACATGGATTGTTTTCAATAAAAAATTCTACAGTACTACACAGTCTGAGGTTGGTTGAATCTGCAGATGCAGAACTACTGATAGGAACAGTGGAGTCAGAGGGCTGGTTTTAAATTGTATGTGGATTTTTAACTGCATGAAGGGTTGATACCCCAAGCTCCCGCATATGTTTATATACACACACATACTATAAAATATAAGAAAAAGCCTAACAACACACTAAAAAAACTATAAAATAGCTTAGTCACTTAAGAATTATAATTGGCTAGAAATATATGAAAACATGTTCAATCTGTAACATGAAGATTAAAACCATATTTTTTGTTTTTTGTTTGTTGCCTTTTTATTTTATTCAGAATCAAAACAAATGATACTATCTAGAGTTCCCCAAGGAATTTCATAAAGAAATGGATTCCATCTTGTACTATTTGGGGAAGTGTGAAAAGATAAAGCTTTTAGGGAAGGCAGTTTGGCATTATTTATCCAAATGATAAATATTCATGCCCTTCAAAGCAGCAGTTGTACATCTAAGTGTTTCCTCTTAGAGAAATACTCAATATGTGCAAAAAAGGCATATACCAGAATACCCATAGCAGTATTCCAGGGCTGAGGAATGCCCTGGGATTAACGTAAGGGGGATGAGGACGGATGGGGACAGGGGCATACAGGGACATGGAGTCATTCATTGCTGGGAGAATACAGTTACTGGGACTTCCAATTATGGAGGCAGAGTCCTGTTGAGGGGCATTCTTTCTTCTGGCAGATCGGTCTTCTCTGCATGAGGAGAGGGACTGTTACACGGAGCACAGGAATGCTGTCCCCCTGCTGGTCAGTTTTTGTACTAAACCATGTATGCTGTTCCTTTCCAGCCTCTTGATCACGATTAGTACATTATGTGGTGTGTTTAAAGGAGGATAGCTTATAGAAAGAAGTGTTCTGGTTAATAATAGTAATTTGAATTTCTATGCATTAGGTTTTATTTATTTTACTGCTTAAAAACCTAAATGGTTAAATTTATCCAAAGACAATCCAAATTATTATTCTCATAACTCTCCAAATGAATTTAAACCTCAGTTTCTTTTTTACAGAACTTTTAAAAAACAGTGAAAGCTCAAACTGGAAGAGGAGCTGTTTATTTCTCATAACTATTTGACAAAAATCTCAAAACACTTCCTCTGACAATATAGAAACAAACGAATTCCACTAGTGCTAATCCCTAGGTGATGCTTTTCAAGAGTACTTTTCTGAAACAGCCATCACAAGAATTAAAATTATTTGTTGATTTCTGCTGATTATTTCTTGTTGCTAAAACTTGCCATTTTGAATTTGCAGGTATGAATATAAGCAAGAGTGAGATAGCAAAAGAAACTTCATTAAAACCATCTCGGAGATCCCTGCCTTGCCTGGCCCAGAGCTATGCTTACTCAAAGAACTTGAGCCAATCTACCTCACTCTTCCAGTCAACTGAGAGTGAATCTCAGGCTCCCACTTCTGTAACCTCAATCTCTGCTGACAAAGCAGAGCAAGGTGAGCTCTACTTTCTTGTTTAACTTTTAAAGAATAGTGTTTTCCACTAGTGTTTATAGAGTCTTCAGGAAGGAGATTGGCATAGAAAAGAGAACAGTAGCCTATGCCAGTCAGACAAAAGGCCATTCGTTGGTGAGATGTGTGTTCATTTCTTTCTATCCTTGAAGGTAGCCAACCCCATGCAAATATGGACCTAACACTTTCTGTTGGCAAGAGAAGACAGATCAGCCACCTAAATCACTGGCTCGTTAGCATTCCTGGTGAGAATTTATTACCAGTAATTAAATATGCCAGCAATAATAAACACAGTTCCCTAAAAAGAAAGACCCAAAACTATAAATAATACTGACAGTAAATCAGTGAAGATTTGGTTGCACAAAGATGTAGTTAGACAAGTGTTGGCAAATAAAACTACACACATCTGACTGTCTGAGACTCATTATACCTTCAGACAATCCCTTTTCACAAGAGTCAGGAGTCAGAATACAACCAGGCCCCTGTCATTCAGTGGATGGGTGTGTTTTTATTTTCCCTTCCATCTCTAAGAGCTTTTATGTTAAGAAAACTGATTCCCTTATGATTCCTTAGGGTTGCTTCTTCCTCTGGATAATTTGAAAATGCCAATATTCTCTTTTCAATAGTATTGGGAAATCACTATTTTAAATAGTCAACTTCCATCTATGTCCAATAAGGAAAGTGGCTAATTGTTTAAGAAAATCAAAGTGTTAAAATGTAATATAGATGTAGCTCTTATTTCCACTCATTAACTTAAAAACATTTCTCCATGTTTGGCTATTATTTGGACAACAGTCACCACGGTAATTGTTATAACTGTCATTATGTTTTTACTCCCCAAAACTAGAAAGTCTTTTTTGTTCTTGTTTCCAGTTAACACTGAGGAAGGCAGAAAAGACTCTGTGCTCAGATGTTCTTTTGCTGACCTCAGCGACTTTTGCTTGGGTGAGTTGCTTTCTATTATTTCCTTCCTCCTTTCCCCCTCTCCAAAGGTAAACTGACTTCTACTTCAAACGTAGAACATTATATTTTTAAGGAAAAAAAATTCATGTTTAGTCTTTAACATTTGATGGGTGAGAATAATATTCTAAGGTTAAAATATTATTAAGGTATTTCATGTACAGTTTGAAAGTCAAATACAGAAGATTTTTAATGAATAACAATCCTATAACTGAAAAATATTCTATTGTTAGTCTTTTGGAAATTTCTTTCAATTCTCGATGAATAAGTACATTTATACTACTGTGTCTAGAGTTATCAAATTTCAGCATTATTTGTTGATCTCTTGTGCTAGATGAAGGTTTATTAGTTCATTCATATAACCTTTCCTTATTTTTTTCATAGTTACACTGCCATTTTAAATCTCTCTACTGATTAAATTTGTAACTATAGTATATTTGCATCTTTATATCATGTTTTTTCTTTTTTAATTATTATTTTTAACATCTTTATTGGAGTATAATTGCTTTACAATGGTGTGTTAGTTTCTGCTTTATAACAAAGCTATACATATACATATATCACCATATCTCCTCCCTCTTGCACCTCCCTCCCCCCCTCCCTATCCCACCTCTCTAGGTGGTCACAAAGTACCCAGCTTATCTCCCTGTACTATGCGGCTGCTTCCCACTAGCTATCTATTTTACATTAGGTAGTGTATATATGTCAGTGCTAATCTCTGATTTCATCCCAGCTTGACCTTCTACCTCCCCGTGTCCTCAAGTCCATTCTCTACGTCTGCATCTTTATTCCTGTCCTGCCCCTAGGCTCATCAGAACCATTTTTTATTTTTTTAGGTTCCATATATATGTGTTACCATACAGTATTTGTTTTTTCTCTTTCTGACTTACTTCACTCTGTATGACAGACTCTAGGTCTATCCACCTCACTACAAATAACTCAATTTTGTTTCTTTTTATGGCTGAGTAATATTCCATTGTATAT
>NW_020175186.1:6665982-6671977 GCF_003031525.2 Neophocaena asiaeorientalis asiaeorientalis
TGATGTTGAGCATTCTTTCATGTGTTTGTTGGCAATCTGTATATCTTCTTTGGAGAAATGTCTATTTAGGTCTTCTGCCCATTTTTAGATTGGGTTGTTTGTTTTTCTGATATTGAGCTACATGAGCTGCTTATATATTTTGGAGGTTAATCCTTTGTCATTTGCTTCGTTTGCAAATATTTTCTCCCATTCTAGGATTGTTTTTCATCTTGTTTATGGTTTCCCTTGCTGTTCAAAAGCTTTGAAGTTTCATTAGGTCCCATTTGTTTATTTTTGTTTTTATTTCCATTATTCTAGGAGGTAAGTCAAAAAGGATCTTCCTGTGATTTGTATCATAGAGTGTTCTGCTTATGTTTTCCTCTAAGAGTTTTATAGTGTCTGGCCTTAACATTTAGGTCTTTATCCATTTTGAGTTTAGTTTTATGTATGGTGTTAGGAAGTGTTCTAATTTCATTCTTTTACATGTAGCTGTCCCGTTTTCCCAGTACCACTTATTGAAGAGGCTGTCTCTCTATTGTATATTCTTACCTCCTTTGTCAAAGAAAAGGTGACCATATGTGTGTGGGTTTATCTCTAGGCTTTCTATCCTATTCCATTGATCTATCTTTCTGTTTTTGTGCCAGTACCATACTGTCTTGATTACTGTAGCTTTGTAGTATAGTCTGAAGTCAGGGAGCCTAATTCCTCCAGCTCCGTCTTTCTTTCTAAAGATTTCTTTCGCTATTCTGGGTCTTTTCTGTATCCATACAAATTGTGAAATTTTTTGTTCTGGTTCTGTGAAAAATGCCATTAGTAGTTTGATAGGGATTGCATTGAATCTGTAGATTGCTTTGAGTAGTAGAGTCATTTTCACAATGTTGATTCTTCCAATCCAAGAACATGGTATATCTCTCCATTTGTTTGTATCATCTTTAATTTCTTTCATCAGTGTCTTATAATTTTCTGCATACAGGTCTTTTGTCTCCTTAGGTAGGTTTATTCCTAGGTATTTTATTCTTTTTGTTGCAGTGGTAAATGGGAGTGTTTCCTTAATTTCTATTTCAGATTTTTCATCATTAGTGTATAGGAATGCCAGAGATTTCTGTGCATTAATTTTGTATCCTGCTACTTTACCAAATTCATTGATTAGCTCTAGTAGTTTTCTGTTAGCTTCTTTAGGATTCTCTATGTATAGTATCATGTCATCTGCAAACAGTGACAGTTTTACTTCTTCTTTTCTGATTTGGATTCCTTTTATTTCCCTTTCTTCTCTGATTGCTGTGGCTAAAACTTCCAAAACTATGTTGAATAATTGGGGTGGCAGTTGGAAACCATGTCTTGTTACTGATCTTAGTGGAAATGCTTTCAGGTTTTCACCATTGAGAATGATGTTAGCTGTGGGTTTGTCATATATGCCCTTTAAGTTCCCTCTATGTCTACTTTCTGGAGGGTGTTTATCATAAATGGGTGCTGAAATTTGTTGAAAGTTGTTCTGCATCTATTGAGATGATCATATGTTTTTTCTACTTTAATTTGTTAATATGGTTTATCACACTGATTGATTTGTGTATATTAAAGAATCCTTGCATTCCTGGGATAAACCCCACTTGAATATGGTGTATGATGCTTTTAATGTGCTGTTGGATTCTGTTTGCTAGTATTTTGTTGAGGATTTTTGCATCTACGTAATCAGTGATATTGGCCTGTAGTTTTCTTTTTCTGTGACATCTTTGTCTGGTTTTGGTATCAGAGCAATGGTGGCCTCGTAGAATGAGTTTGGGAGTGTTCCTCCCTCTGCTATATTTTGGAAGAGCTTGGGAAGGATAGGTGTTAGCTCTTCTCTAAATGTTTGAAAGAATTCACTTGTGAAGCCATCTGGTCCTTGGCTTTTGTGGGTTGGAAGATTTTTAATCACAGTTTCAATTTCAGTGCTTGTGATAGGTCTGTTCATATTTCTGTTTCTTCCTGATTCAGTCTTGGAAGGTTATACTTTTCTAGGAATTTGTCCATTTCTTCCAGATGGTCCATTTTTTAGCATATAGTTGCTTATAGTAGTCTCTCATGACCCTTTGTGTTTCTGCAGTGTTTGTTGTCACTTCTTTTTCATTTCTAATTCTGTTGATTTGAGTCTTCTTCCCTTTTTTCTTAATGAGTGTGGGGCTAATGGTTTATCTGTTTTGTTTATCTTCCCAAAGAACCAGCCTTTAGTTTTATTGATCTTTACTATGGTTTCCTTCATTTCTTTTTCATTTATTTCTGATCTGATGTTTAGGTTTTCTTTCCTTCTGCTCACTTTGGGGCTTTTTATTCTTCTTTCTCTAATTGCTTTAAAATTAGGTTGTTTATTTGAGATTTTTCTTGTTTCCTGACATAAGACTGTACTGCTGTAATTTTCCCACTTAGAACTGCTTTTCCTACATTCTATAGGTTATGGGTCATCGTGTTTTCATTGTCATTTGTTTCTAGGTATATTTTGATTTCCTCATTGATTTCTTCAGTGATCTCTTGGTAGTTTAGTAGCGTATTTGTTTAGCCTCCATGTGTTTGTATTTTTTACTGTTTTTTTTCCTGTAATTGATATCTAGTCTCATAGCATTGTGGTCAGAAAAGATACTTGATACAATTTCAATTTTCCTAAATTTACCAAGGCTTGATTTGTGACCCAAGATATGATCTATCCTGGAGAATGTTCCATGAGCACTTGAGAAGAATGTGTATTCTGTTGATTTTGGATGGAATGTCCTATAAATATCAATTAAGTCTATCTGGCCAGATGTGTCTTTTAAAGCTTGTGTTTCCTTACTTATTTTCATTTTGGATGATCTGTCCATTGGTGAAAGTGGGGTTTTAAAGTCTCCTACTATTATTGTGTTACTGTTGACTTCCCCATTTATGGCTGTTAGCATTTGCCTTATATATTGAGGTGCTCCTATGTTGGGTGCATAAATATTTACAATTGTTATATCTTCTTCTTGGATCGATCCCTTGATCATTATGTAGTGTCTTTCTTTGTCTCTTGTAATAGCATTTATTTTAAAGTCTGTTTTGTGTGATATGAGTATTGCTTCTTCAGCTTTCCTTTGATTTCCATTTGCTTGGAATATCTTTTTCCATCCACTCACTTTCAGTCTGTATGTGTCCCTAGGTCTGAAATGGGTCTCTTATACACAGCATATATATGGGTCTTGTTTTTGTATCCATTCAGCCAGTTTGTGTCTTTTGGTTGGAGCATTTAATCCATTTACATTTAAAGTAATTATCAATATGTATGCTCCTATTGCCATTTCCTTAATTGTTTTGGATTTTTTATTGTAGGTCTTTTCCTTTTCTTGTTTTTCCTGCCTAGAGAAGTTCCTTTAGCATTTGTTGTAAAGCTGGTTTGGTGTGCTGAATTCTCTTAACTTTTGCTTGTCTGTGTGGGTTTTAATTTCTCTGTCAAATCTGAATGAGGTCCTTGCTGAATAGAGTAATCTTGGTTGTAGGTTTTTCCCTTTCATCACTTTAAATATGTCCTGTCACTCCCTTATTGCTTGCAGAGTTTCTGCTGAAAGATCAGCTGTTAACCTTCTTGGGTTTCCCTTGTATATTATTTGTTGCTTTTCTCTGGCTTTTAATACTTTTTCTTTGAATTTAATTTCTGATAGTTTGATTAATATGTGTCTTGGTATGCTTCTCCTTGGATTTATCCTGTATGGAACTCTCTGAGCTTCCTGGACTTGATTGACTATTTCCTTTCCCATGTTAGGGAAGTTTTCAACTATAATCTCTTAAAATATTTTCTCAGTCCCTTTCTTTTTCTCTTCTTCTTCTGGGACCCCTATAATTCGAATGTTGGTTCTTTAATGTTGTTGTCCCAGAAGTCTCTGAGACTGTCCTCAATTCTTTTCATTATTTTTCCTTTGTTCTGCTCTGTGGTAGTTATTTCCACTATTTTATCTTCCAGGTCACTTATCCATTCTTCTGCAGAATAACTGATTCTGCTATTGATTCCTTCTAGAGAATTTTTCACTTCATTTATTGTGTTGTTCATCATTGTTTGTTTGCTCTTTAGTTCTTCTAGGTCCTTGCTAAACATTTCTTGTATTTTCTCCATTCTATTTCCAAGATTTTGGCTCATCTTTGCTATCATTACTCTGAATTCTTTCTCAGGTAGACTGCCTATTTCCTCTTCATTTGTTTCATTTGGTGAGTTTTTACTTTGCTCCTTCCTCTGCTGCATATTTCTTTTTCTTCTCATTTTGTTTAACTACTGTGTTTGGTGTCTTCTTTTTGCAGGCTGCAAGTTCGTAGTTACTGTTGTTTTTGGTGTCTGCCCCAGTGGGTGAGGTTGGTTTAGTGGCTTGAGTAGGTTTCCTGGTGGAGGGGACTGGTTCCTGTGTTCTAGGGGTGGGGTTGTATCTTGTCTTTCTTGTGGGCAGGGCTGCATCCAGTGGTGTGTTTTGGAGTGTCTGTGAACTTAGTATAACTTTAGGCAGCCTCTCTGCTAATGGATGGGGTCGTGTTCCTGTCTTGCTGGTTGTTTGGCAGGGGGCGTCTAGCACTGGAGTTTGCTGGCCATTTGGTGGAGGTGGGTCTTAGTGTTTAGATGAAGATCTCTTCTGGGTGCACTCTCATTGATTGATATTGCATGGGGCCGGGAGGTTTCTCGTGGTCCAATGTCCTGGACTTGACCCTCCCATCTCAGAAGCTCAGGCATAATACCCGGCTGGCACACCAAGACCCTGCCAGCCACACAGCTCAGAAGAAAAGGAAGAAAAAAAGAAAAAAGAAGAGATAGAACCCTAGGACAAATGGTAAAAGCAAACCTAAACAGACAAAATCACACAAAGAAGCATACACATGCATGCTCAGAAAAAGAAAAAAATGAAAAATAAAAATAGATAAATAAATTAAATAAAAGATCATTCAAAAAATAAAAATAAAAAAATTTGAAGTAAAAGAGGAGAGAAACCAAACCCATAAACAAATCCACCAATGATAATAAGCACTAAAAACTAAACTAAGAGAAGCATAAAACCAGAAACAAATTAGATGCAGAAAGCAAATTCCAAGTCTAAGTTTGCTCCCAAAGTCTGCTGCGTCAGTTTTGAGAACATTCATTGTCTGTTCAGGTATTCTTCAAATGCAGGGTTTATCAAGTTGACTCTGGGGATTTAATCTGTTGCTCCTGAGGCTGCACAGAGAAATTTCCCTTTCTCTTCTTTATTCATACAGGTACTGGGGTTCAGCTTTGTTTTAGCCCCGCCTCTGCATGTAGGCCGCCCTGAGCCTCTTCCGTACCCAGACAGGAGGAGGTTAAAGCAGCAGCTGATTAGGGCTCTCTTGCTCTCTCAGGCCAGGGAGAGGGAAGGGTATGGTTCATAATTAGAATGCAGGGCAAGCCTGTGGCCACTGGCATGACATTGCAACAGCCTGAGGCGAGCCATGTGTTCTCCCGGGGAAGTTGTCCCTAGATCACAGGACCCTGGCAGTGGCGGGCTGCACAGGCTCCTGGGCGGGTGTGGGTAGTGACTTGTGCTTGCACACAGGATCCTTGGTGGCAGCTGCAGCAGCATTAGTGGTTCATGCCTGTTTCTGGGGTCTGAGCTGATAGTCTTGGCTCACACCCATCTCTGAAGCTCGTTTAGGCGGTGCTCTGCCTTCTGTGGGCACACTGGGAAGGAATCCCCTCTCCTCATGCACCCCGACACAATGGTCTCTTGCTTCTTAGGCACGTCCAGACTTTTTCCTGGACTCCCTCTCAGCTAGCTGTGACACACTAGCCCCCTTCAGGCTGTCTTCACACATCCAACCCCAGTCCTCTTCCTGGGATCTGACCTCCGAAGCCTGAGCCTTAGCTTCCGACCCCCACCCACCATGGCAGGTGAGCAGACAAGACTCTCAGGCTGGTGAGTGCTGGTCGGCACCAATCCTTAGTGCAGAAATCTCTCCACTTTACCCTCTGCATCCCTGCTGCTGCACTCTCCTTCATGGCTCTGAAGCTTCCCTCCCACCCACCCCCCATCTCCCCCACTGG
>NW_020175186.1:6672186-6844899 GCF_003031525.2 Neophocaena asiaeorientalis asiaeorientalis
TTTTTTTTTGTAGTACGCGGACCTCTCACTGTTGTGTCCTCTCCCGTTGCGGAGCACAGGCTCTGGACGTGCAGGGCCAGCGGCCATCGCTCACGGGCCTAGCCGCTCCGCGGCATGTGAGATCTTCCCAGACTGGGGCATGAACCCCTGTCCCCTGCATCGGCAGGCAGACTCTCAACCACTGCGCCACCAGGGAAGCCCGACTTATTTATTTTATATCTGGAAGTTTGTACCTCTTGATCCCCTTCACCCATTTTGCACCCAACCAACTTGCCTCCTCTCTGGCAACCACCAATATGTTCTCTGTATCTATGAATCTGGTTTTCTTTTGCTTAATTTGTTTGTTTTGCGTTTTAGAGTCCACATATAAGTGGAATTATATAAGTGAATTATGTAATACTTGTCTTTGTCTTATTTCACTTAGCATAATATCTATGTTTTCCATCCATGTTGTCACAATTGGCAAGATTTCATTCTTTTACTTATGGATGAGTAATATTCCATTACATATATATACCACTTCTTTATCCATTCATCCACTGATGGACACTTAGCTTGCTTCTGTATCTGGGTTATGGTAAATAATGCTACAGTGAACATAAGGGTGCATATCAGTTTGAATTAGTGTTTTTGTTATCTTTGGACAGATACCCAAAAGCAAATTGCTGGATAAGATGAGAGTTCTATCTTTAATTTTTTGAAGAGTCTGCACACTGTTTTCCACAGTGATTGCACCAATGTACATTTCCAGCAACAGTGTACAAGGGTTCCCTTTTTTCTGCATTCTTGCCAAAACTTGATGTTTCTTGTCTTTTTGATAATAGCCATTCTGACAGGTGTGAGGAGATACCTCATTGTGGTTTTGATTTGCATTTCCCTGATGAATAGTGACACTGAACATCTTTTCATGTGCCTATTTGCCATCTGTATGTTTTCTTTGGAAAAAATGTTTATTCATATCCTGTGCTCATTTTTTAATCAAGTTGTTTGTTTTTTTGATGTTGAGTTGTATGAGGTTTTAGTATTTTTTGGATATTAACCCCTTATTAGATATATGATTTACAAATATTTTCTCTTGGTCAGTAGGCGTCTGTTTCTTTTGTTGATGATTTCCTTCACCGTGCAGAAGCTTTTAAGTTTAATGTAGCCCCATTTGTTTATTTTTGCTTTTTGCTGTTGAAGTCAGATCCAAAAAACTACATTGCTAAGACTGATGTCAAAGAGCTTACTACCTATGTTTTCTTCTAAGAGTTTTATGATTTCAGGTCTTAAACATTCAAATCTTTGATCCATTATGAGGGGTTTTGTTCTGTTCTGTTTTGTTTTGTTTTTCATATATGGTATACAATGGTGCTACAATTTCATTCTTTTGTGTATAGCTGTCCAGTTTTCCCAACATCATTTATTGAAAAGACTGTCCTTTCCCCATTTGTATATGCTGTCCTCCTTTGTCATAAAATAATTAACCATATGTGCTTGGGTTAATTTCTGGGCTGTCTATTCTGTTCCATTGATTTATGTGTCTTTTTTGTACCAGTGCTATACTGTTTTGATTACCTAGCTTTATCATATAGTTTGAAATCAGGTAGCAGGGTATCTCAGCTTTGTTCTTTCTCAAGATTGCTTTGGCTATTTGGGGTCTATTTGGAGTCTCTTGTGGTTCCATACAAATTTGAGAATCATTTGTTCTAATTGTATGAAAAATACTATTGGAATTTTGATAGGAATTGCATTGAATCTGTAGATTGCTTTAGGTAGTATGAACATTTTAAAAAATATTAATTCTTCCAATCCATGAGCATGGAATACCTTTCCATCTATTTGTGTCTTATTCAGTTGTTTTCATTAATGTATTGTAGTTTTCAGAGTACAGGTCTTTCATCTTTTTGATTTATTTTATTAAATCAGGTATTTTATTCTTTGGGGTGCAATTGTAAGTGGGATTGTTTTCTTAATTTCTCTTTCCGATAGTTTATTATTAGTGTACAGAAACACAACAGATTTTTGTATAGTGATTTTGTATCATGAAATTTTACTGAATTTATTAGTTTTAATAGTTTTTTGGTAGAGTTTTTAGAGTTTTCTATATATAATATCATATCATCTGCAAATAATGACAGTTTTACCTCTTCCTTTCTAATTTGGATGCATTTTATTTATTTTTCTTGCCTAATTGCTCTGGCTAGAACTCCCAATACAATTTTAAGTAAAAGTGGTGAGAGTGGGCATCCTTGTCTTGTTTCTGATTTTAAAGGAAAAGTTTTCAACTTTTGACCATTGAGATATTACCTGTGGGTTTGTAATGTATGTCCTTTATTATGTTGAGGCTCATTCTCTCTATAACCACTTTTTTGAGAGTTTTTTTAATCATAAATGAATATTGAATTTTGTCATATGCTTTTTCTGAATTTATTGAGATGATTATATGATTTGTATCCTTCATTTTGTTAATGTGGTTTGATTTGTGAATGTTGAACCATCCTTGCATCTTTGGAATAAGTCCCAGTTGATCATGGTGTATTATCCTTTTAATGTATTGTTGAATTTTGTTTTCTAGTATTTTGTTGAGGATTTTTGCATCTATTTTAATTAGGGATATTGGTCTGTAGTTTTCTCTCTTTGTGGTGTCCTCTGGTTTTGGTATCAGGGTAATGCTGTCCTTGTAAAATAAGTTTGGAAGCATTCCTTCCTTCCTCTTTGTGGAGGAGTTTGAGGAGCATAAATATTAAATCTTTGAATGTTTGGTAGAATTCACCGGTGAAGCCATCTGGATCTATACTTTTTTGTTGTTGTTGTTCTTGGGAGATTTTTGATTGCTGATTCAATCTTCTTAGTAGAAATTGGCCTATTCAGATTTTTATTTCTTTATGGTTCAGTCTTGGAAAACTGTATGCTTCTAGGAATTCATCCATTTCCTCCATGTTGTCCAATTTGTTGGCATAAAATGTTCATATTAGTTGCTTATGAGCCTTTGTATTTCTGTGATATCAGTTGTAACTTCTCTTTCATTTCTGTTTTTATTATTTGAGCCCTCTCTTTTTATTTTGGTGAGTCTAGCTAAAGGTTTGCCAATTTTATCTTTTCAAGGAGCCAGCTCTTATTTTCATTGATCTTTTCTATTGTCTTTTTAGTCTCTATTTTATTTATTTCCACTCTGATTTTCTTATTTCTTTCCCTCTGCTAACTTTGGGTTGTGTTTGTTTTTCTTTTTCTAGTTTGTTTGGTGTAAAGTTAGATTGTTTATTTGAGTTTCTTGGGTTTTTGTATGTTTCTTCAGGTAGGCTTGCATTGCTATGAACTTCCCTCTTAGAAATTCTTTTACTAAATTCCATAGATTTTGAATGTTCATATTCATATTTATGTTCATTTATGTCATATTTATGTTTTCATTTTGTCTCTAGGTATTTTTTAAATTTATCCTTTGATTTTTTTTGATGACCCTGTGGTTTTTCAGTAGCATATTGTTTAATCTCCACATATTACTGGTTTTCTAGTTCTCTTCATGTAATTGATTTCTAGTTTCATGCTGTTGTGGTCAGAAAAGATACTTGATATGATTTCAATAATCTTAAATTTTTTGAGAATTGTTTTGTGACCTAACATGTGATATATCCTGAGAATGTTCTGTGTGTGCTTTAGAAGAATGTGTATTCTGTTGCTTTTGGGTGGAATGTTTTGCATATATCAATTAGGCCACCTAGTATAATATGTCATTTAAGGCCAGTGTTTCCTTATTGATTTTCTAACCAAATGATCTATCCATTGATGCAAGTGGAGTGTTAAAATTCAATACTATTATTGTACTTTATTATTTCTCCATTTAGGTCTCTTAATATTTGTTTTATATATTTTGGTGCTACTATGTTCAGTGCTTATATATTTATAGATGTTATATCCTCTTGTTGGATTGTCCCCTTTATCATTATGTAATGCTCTTCTCTGTCTTTTATTACAGTTTTTGTTTTAAAGTCTATTTTGTCTGACATGAGTACAGCTACATAAGCTTTCTTTTTGTTTCCATTTGCATGGAATATTTTTCTTTTCAGCTCTTAACTTTCATTTTGTGTATGTCCTTCATTCTGAAGGACATAGGCAGCATGTCTCTCATAGGCAACATATAGATGAATCTGGTTTTTTATCCATTCAGCCATTCTATGCCTATAGATTGGAGCATTTAGTCTATTTACATTTAAAGTAATTATTGATTGTATGTACTTTTTTGCCATTTTTGTCAATTGTTTTCTGGCTGTTTTTGTAGTTCCTCTATGTTTCCTTATTCTACTCTTTCTCTCTTCCCTTGTGGTTTGATGATTTTCTTTAGTGTTATGTTTAGATTCCTTTCACCTTTTCTTTTGTGTATCTACTATAAGTAGATACAGAGCAGTCTAAGTTGCTAGCAACTTAAATTTGAACATGTTCCAAAGTTCTACATTTTTACCCCCCTAACCTTGATTTTTATGTCACATTTTACATCTTTTCATTTTATGGATTTTTAACTAATTTTTATACTTTTAGTTAATTTTACTACTTTTGTCTTTAACTTTCTTGCTAGATTTATAAGTGATGAATTCACTACCTTTTCTATATATTTACCTTTGACAGTGAGATTTTTACTTTTATGTTTCCTCCAAGGGAAGAAATCTCATTTAGCACCTAGTTTCAGGCTGATTGAAAACCATGCCCTCAGGCAGCATCTTTTAATGTATGCAAATACATACAGTTTCTATGGGGCTGCAATTCTAAACCCTACTGGTCTTTAGACCAGGAGATCTGAGTGTGGCCTTAGGGGACAGTTACAAATATCAGGGCTCCAGGTAAGTGTATAAGCTATTATCAAGTTGTAGTGATGCAAAGGGGTTGCACAAGGTTGCTGTCTCCCTGCTTATCTCCCTGCTTCCCTGGAAGTACCTCCACAGCCTCTAGGTGTGTGGGAAAACTTAAGCCTGTCACTCAGGCTGAAGCCCCAGCTAAATAAATGGGCTTTTTCACAGGAAGATAGGGGTGTGTTTCAGTCTGCTCTCTGTGCAGTGCCCTGAGGGTGGTTGCCTGCCAGGAATTGTCTCTGATTGTTACAGTCCAGTGGAGACCAGGAACCAGCCTTTTTAGCCACCAAGGTCACCTGATCAATAAATACCACCAGAGCGCCTGCTGGCTTTTCTGAGGCAACTAGAGTGTAGGAAGCCGGGCACTCTTGCAGGCTTTAGGAAGAGAGAAAATGCCTTGACTGTGCCTGCATGCAGGCTTCAGTGATACAGTGGGAGAGTGCCTTGTAGAGCTTTGGAATATGTTCAAATTTAAGTTGCTATCAACTTAAAATAGACTGTTATGAGCATAGGATGTTATATGTGAGCCTCTTGGTAACCACAAAGCAAAAACTTACAGTAGATACAGAAAAGAAAAGGAGAAAGGAATCTAAACATAACACTAAAGACAATCATCAAACCACAAGGGAAGTATGCTGTGACTGCTCTTGTTCCCTGGTCCCAGACAGCAAGCAAGTGTCACAACTGCCTGAGCTTTTTGGTTCCAGCAAGACAGTGAGACAGTGTAGTGACTGCTTGCCCCACCTGTCTTAGCAAGGCAGCAGGAGGCTTTGACTTGCCTGCCTGTGCTAGCAGGGCAGGTAGAGAGTACAAAAATGGTGTCCACCAACACCTCTGGGGAGAGATTTCAACTATCTCCTGCCCTTCCAGCAGATGCTTTAAGATTAGCAAGTGGATCTCCTTCACATACAGTCTAGGCACTTTTTAAACTGCTGCTGTTGTGAGGGATCCTGGGGTGAATGAGACCACATGCAAGCCCTTTAAAAGGTGAATCTCAGTTCCCTGTGGCCCTTTGGGCCCCTTGAATGTATTCCTGTTTGTTTCCTAGCTAGGTATTTTGGGGGCTTGTCTTTCTGGTGCAGATACAAAGGGCTGGGGTGCCTCATGCAGGGCACAAATCCCTTGTTCCTCTGAGAAAAGTGCTGAGCTGGGGAGATCCCTCCCTGTTGTTTGTCACTGCACTGGGAGTGAAATTTTGGCAAGAATGTCAAATATGTTCTCTCCTACCTGTCTTGATGTCTTTTATCTTGGGTCTTGGAGGAGCAGTTCATCTAGTTTTCAGGTCTTTCTCAGAAGAAAATGACACATACGTAACTGTAGATTTGGTGCGTACCCAGGAAGAGGTGAGTCCTGGTTCTTCTTATGCTGCCATCTTGGACTTAATTTTATTTTAGTCTTCAGCCTCAACTACTTTGGCAGTCCTAAAACACGTTATCATTAGTAATGAATGGGAAGGTTACACAGTGGCAAATAAGTGGAGACCAACTAATAAGATCACCCACACATATTTAAAATTGTTCAAGAGTTACATCATCTACTTCCAGAGCCTTAAGCAGTTATAATACAATGTAACAGCATAATGAAATGAAATAGCATTATAATAAAGAAGAATGGTTGAGCTGGAATAATTTGGCTATTAAAATTATACTCCCAGAGATGACTCTAAAGTTTATGTTGCAATCTTAGTAGCCTGCTGTATTGATCACCTCCAGTTTTGAGCTGGTGCTGGTTTGCAAACAAAATTTAGAAGACTATGGATTCCCACTTGACTCAACAAAAGTTTTTATTATAAATAATGTTATTGGTGATTGTAAAAGAGATATTTAGATTAAATTTTAAATTGTTCATTGGCATACTCAAGGTAAGTACCTTGTTTCCTACCCACTTAGGCTTAAAAGGGAAGATAAGGCTCTTTTGGTTGCTCCAAATTACATAATTTGTTTTGTGGATTCTAAACATTAGAATTATGAATTTAAAGAAAGACCAAAGGAAGGGAATATATATTTCTTCAGTACCTTATGTGTACAAGTCACATAGATTATTCCATTTAATCCTTGGAACGAGAAGATTTATTATCCCAAATTTTCATATTAAGAAACTGACCCACTGTCACTCAGCTAATAATTGGCATAACCAGAATTTTAACTTGGGTTTCATGGAACCAATATTATTTCTCTTTCCATTACATTAGGCTCCTTGTTTCAAGATACTAAATGATTTTCTTAAGCTTTGAGAATCTTGGTTTCTTGGTTGTTTTTTTGTTTGTTTGTTTAATATAATGGCTTTATTGAGATACAATTCACCTTAACCATACAATTCACACACTCAAAGTAGTGGGTGAAAATTCAGTGGTTTTTAGCATATTCTCAAAGGTATGCACCCATCACTACAGTCAATTTAGATCATTCCTGTCACCTCAAAAAGAAATCCCCCACCTATTAGCAGTCAACTGTTATTGCAAGCCCAATGCCCCAAGCTGTAGGTAATAGCAATTTACTTTCTGTCTCTATAGATTATTCTGAAAAGTTCATAAAAAAATGGAATCATACAATATTTGAACCTCTGTGACTGGGTTTTTTCACCTGGCATAATGTTTCCAGGGTTCATCCATGTTTTTGCATTAATCAGTACTTCAGTCCTTTCTATTGCTGAATAATATTCCATGGTATGGATAAACTGTATTTTATTTATTTGTTCATCAGATGATGGACATTTTGATTTTAGTTTCCACTTTTTGGCTATTATGAATAATGCTTCTACAAGCATTTGTGTACAATTTTTTTGTGAAATTATGTTTTCATTTCTCTTGAGTGTTATACCTATATCATATGGTAACTCTATGTTAAAAGTTTTGAAGAACTGCCAGACTGTTTTCCACAGCAGCTGCACCATTTTTCATTCCCACCAACAGTGTATGAAGGTTCAGTTTCTCAGCGTTCTCACCAACACTTGTTATGGTCTTTCTTTTTGATTATACCCATCCTAGTGAGTTTGAAGTGGTCTCATTGTGGGTTTGATTTGCATTTCCCTGAGAGCTAGTAATGTTGAGCATCTTTTCGTGTGTTTGGTTATTTTTGTTTATTTGTTTTGTTTTTTTGCCACTTGTATATGTTTTTCAGAGAAACGTCTATCCAAATCTTTTGCCCATTTTTAAACTGGGTTGTTTGTTATTGTGTCGTAAGAGTTATATCTACATATACAAGTCCCTTATCAGATATATGATTTGCAAACTTTGTCTCATATTCTGTAGGTTATCTCTCTTTCTTGATGATATTCTTTAAAGTACACATTTTTAATTTTGATGAAATACAATTTTTTTTTAAAGGGTGTACGTCTTCCTACTGGAGAGCAACAATAGTTCTATTTGTCATAATCAAAATTATCTGTTTTCTGCTGTACCAGAACGTTGTTAGATGTTTTTGTTTTTTGAAAGTCTGTTTTTCTTAATTATCAAACTTCCTGGATTTTAAAGACACTATCAGTTATGAAAAGCATCATCAAATTAATAAACATTTTTAGGAAAAATGGGTTGCTCCTATGTTAAATAAATACATGGAATGTTGACCCCATCCTGATTTCAGAAATGCTAAAATGTAGGGGAAAAACATCTTAGGATAATGAAATATGATACATATTTGGTATTGTAATTTAGTGTTATTGTTGAAATTATTCAGTTTGTTTGAAATTTAATTTATTGTTACCACATAGGGCAAATTTCATACAAATAAGGTCTGTGTCCTTGATCAGAACCAAAACACACTGGTAGGTTTTGTTTATATTTCAGATAATCCTTCTAATGGAAGAAGGATTAGCTCTATTAATCAAAATGCAGTGTGGTCCTCTTCACTGTCACTCTCAGATCTTAATACCAACTGCAATTTTTTTTAAGTTCTACTATTTATAATACACATAAAATTCTGGCAAGAATAACAGAAAAAGGTCTAGGAGGGGAAAACTACTATTCCTCTGCCAAAATAAGAGAATGTTTCACGTTCTTTTCATACTGTAGTTTTCACTCTTTGTCCTTAAGTTTACATAGTTTTACAAAGTTGCATTCAGAAGGGGAAGCATATTTGAAATAAAATATATCAAAATAGAAGAAAAGTAGCTTTTTTACTTAATAGTATACATTAAACATTTCTATATGTTGTCAGTCTATAAAATTAGCAATTTAACAGATGGAAAATAGTCCCACATATGAGTGTACCATCTATTCATCAATTTATTCAACAGACACTAAGTGCTTACAAAATGCTAAACAATGAGCTAAATAATGGGTATGTAGCAGTGAACAAAACAGTCACCTCACCAATGGCACTTACAGTGAGAAGAGACAGATAACCGTCTATCAGCGCTCTCTCTCTATTTTTTTCTTTGTCTCTCATATAGGTACAAGCACAAATATATGCATGTAGAACATGTATATGTTCATTTGTATATATATATACATACATACATATGCATGTGTATATATACATGTGTATATATAGCATAAACATATACATATGTTATATAGCTATGTTATAACAATGTCAGTTGCTGATATATATGTACATATGTAGCACATATGTTTTGCATATGTGTGTATTATTTTATATCAGGTGCTGATAAAAGTAATAAAGACTTATGAGAAGACAGAGAACTATAGAAGTTTCTATCTTAGAAACAGTGGTCAAGGAGAGATTCTCTGATGTGACATGAGCAGAACTCTGACTGGAAAAGGGATTGAGCATTCTTGACAGAGAGAGGAGCAAGTGCAAAGGCCCTGTGGTGAGAGTATACTTAACATCAAGGGACCCAGTGCAGCTGGATCGGAGGAAGTGAGGGTAGGGTTGTAGGACAGGGATGAGATGTGGTAGTAAGGAGACAGATGATGCATACACGGTGTGTCATATTATGGACTATGACTTTTACTTAGAGCCTCAAAATTATTGGAAGGTTTTGAGTAAAAGTTAACGTGATTTAACTTAGGTTTTAAAAGGGCTACTCTGGCTGCCATGTAATAGGGGCAAAAGATAGGAACAGATCAGTTAGGAAGACTCTTATAGACTTCTACTCGAGATAGTGATGGCTTGGATTAAGAAACTGTTATCAAGTATTGACAAATGATCCATTTCTAGATATAATTTGAAGATAGTTCAGGTAAGATTTACTGAGCATTTAAATCCATTTAGTTATTCAACAAATATATATTGAATGGCAACTAAGTGCCCTTAGTTGTTCTAGATGTTAGGGATGAAGCAGTAAACAAAAAGACAACAAAAGTGAACAAAGTGAAAACCCAGCACCCAAATACCTTGCTGAATGAAACAGATAATAAATGAAGATAAGTAAGTGAAAACATACAGCATGTTAGGTAGTGATATATGCTAAAGAGTAAAGCAAAGCAGAAGAATGATGCTTTGTGCTAAGTCAACAGAATTTACTTAAGGATCAGACATGGGGATAAGAGAAAATGAGGAGTCAGGATTTTGGCCTATGTAACTGGAAGAATTGAGTTGCTGTTTATTAAGATGGCAGTGGTCTCTGTAGTAGTCTCTGTAGTATCCATAGGCTTGGTGAACATGCTTGTGAACATAGGTTTTCTTTCTTTTAGATTATAATTTTAGGATTACTCTCCAGTCATTCTGTTAAAACATATTGACACATTTTGTTCCAAAGGTTTTACTAACTTACATTGGTATAGAAAATAAATGATGATACCAGTTTCCCTATCATCTTTCCAGCAATGGGTATTTTAATTAAAAACAAAAGATGCAAAAGAATATTTATGTACTAGCATAAAAGAGTACCATTTTTATTTAAATTATTGGTCACAGAGAATATTAAACCACATAAAAATAAATGTTTTTACTAAATTTGTCTCACTTTTTATTACTTGTCTGTTGATAGTCTTTATCATTATCTATTGGGATATTAATATTTATGTATACATCATTGTCAACTTCAGGAAGCTATATCTATAATCTAGAAATTTCACCCATTTTTCATTCAACAAGTATACTGCAATTTTTACTAACCCACTTTTTTTTTCATTTGTAAATATTTTGTTGCCTCAAAGTTTCCAAAACCATCATCTGTCCAATAGTACAAGAAGCAATGTTACATAGTAGCTGGGAATGTAAGGTTTAGAGCCAGATTTCCTGGACTCTAATTCTGCCATACACTAAATGTGATATCCTAGGTAACTGCCTAAATTTCCTCATGCTAATGGAGGCTGGTAACAATACCTTTAAAGGATTTAGTAAAATATTATGTGAAAAATGGCACCCTTCCCATTGCTCAAGCCAAAAACGTTAGGATTATTGTTGAAGTCTCTCTTTCATACACCATGACCAATAGAATTGTTAGTTTTCCCTTAAAAATATATTCTCAATCTGATCATTTCTCAGTCTTGCTACCACCCTGATGCAAACCACATCCTCTCTCCCTGATTGTTGCAATAGCTCCTGACTAGTCTCTTTGCCTTTGCCGTTGGCCCCTTCAACCTATCTTCATCTCAGCAATCAGAGTAATTTTGTTAAAATCTAAGAGAGATGATGTCATCCTCTTCTCAGATTCATCCAGTGGCACTCTGTTTAACTCAGGATGAAAACCAAAATCTTTCTAATGGCCCCAATCCTGATGTGCTCCCACTTCCTCCATTACCACTCTACAGGTTATTCTGCCACCCTCACCCTTGCTCACTCCTCACTGCCACACTGATCTCCTTGTCTGTGAACAGACAAGGAAAGCATGCTCCCACCTCAGGGCCTTTGCATTTGTTGTACCCTTTGCCTGATGATATTACCAATTGGCATTTTTGCTCCAATTTTACTTCAGGGAAGCCATTCTTAAAGAATTTTATTTAAAATTGCAAATTTCTGCCCTTCCCATACTCTTTATCTCCCTGCCCTTTATATGTCTTTATTGACAATATGACCTTCTAATATGTAAGTGGTATATTTGTTCTTTCTTTAATTTCATCACTGTCGACTTCATGAAGGTAAAGATTTTTGTTCATTGTGGTTCCTACTGTATCCTCAACCTGGAATAGTCCCTGGTACACTGCACGGCAGAACTCAATATATTAATTTAATGAATGAAGGATACCTGATACATTAAGTAATTATTAGCTATCCATGTTAAACATCATTAGCTGTAAGTAATACTGTGTATAAAGTTAGTGTGAGAAAAAAATCAAGTATTTTAAAAAAGAACACAAACAACTTTAAGAACTTTCTATATTCAGGAATAATACATACTAAGTCACTAAGGATAGAGATTCCTAGTTTCTAAGCTGAGGAACATTGTATGAACATTGTGAAAGACAGTGGTACCATTTACATTATGAGGACAGGAGTTTGCAATCTTCATAGTAGTAAAAAAAAAAAAAAAAGAAAGCTATTGTTATATAACAGAAGAATCCTTTTGTGTAATGTCAAGGAAAATGACAATAAGAAAGATAAACATATCTACATTCCTAACAATAAAAGAATTTAAAATTATATCATTTAGGATCAAGATTTTCCAAAATAAGTACATTTTTTCCTTCTTCTTTTAATTAACTCATCTACTAATGATCAAGCTGTACTGGACTCTGTAGTAAATTAAAAAAACAAGTAATTAAGAGAACATGGCCCTAGGAAATTTTTTTCTAAATTCAGAAAAATAAAAGGAGCCATTAAAAGAAAAAATGCGAGGAAGGAAAAGACGAAGAGAGAGGACAAGGGAGGAAGAGAGGGAAAAGAAAAGAAAAGGGGGAAAAAATGATGCAGTTTGGAAGAGAAAAATGAGCAGTTCTAGTTGGGGCCTTGGGGCAAGAAGGAACAGAAGAAGATTTTAAAAGTTTTTGTGAAATTTGTGGCATTTGGCACGTCTTTTAAAACTGAGCTTTCCTCCAGCAAGATGATGATGTAGGTATGTTCTTATTCTAGGAATGTCTGTGTCATAAGAATTAAAGACAAAGAAAAGAAAGAAAGTCAAACTAAATGACATTTTAAAACCTCTGCATAAAAATTAAATTGTGAGTGGAATAAGATTTAAATGAGTGAAAAACTTCTATAAATTTTATTTACTGTGTTCCATGGGAAATGAAATGCATTAATTAACATAAATGGAATTTTATCTTTTATAAACATTAAATTAGTAATCAAATAACTTTTATTAGAGTTTGAGGACTCTTTGAGAACTTCTTCAAAAATCTCTGGTTTACAGATGAAGAAATAGATTCTCAGGGAAAGGAAATTACTTGGTTAGGACATGGCAGATTTAGGATGAGAAATGATGGTCTTGTGACCCACAGGCCAGTGCACTCTCCTCAATAGCATATGTCGTTTACCTATTGCTGTTTACACTTTTTACTTTCTCCATCTAGACCATTCTTCCTCCACTTTACCTGTGTGACTTACTGCCTCACCTCATCGGGTCTTTGCTCAAATGTTACTACAATCCTCTGTACTAAAATAACATCTGTTCTCTCCACCTTGTACACCTGCATCTTTCCTCCTTACTGTATTTTTCTCCAATGCACTGACCACAAAGCATACCTAATATTTTATGTATTTTTTGTTGTTGCTTATTGTTTTTTCTTCTCTTACTTGAATCTTCCATGAAGGCAGGGTTCTGTTTCTTGCTATATGTCCTAAAAGAATATCGGCATATCATAGGTGTTTAATAAATAATTGTTAAATAAATGAAATGTAATTTACCTAAATCTAGGGAAACATTATAGTATTGATATATTCACAAATATCAGCTTCAGAGTCAATCTGGATGTTTTTGATGCACCCCCTACTGGTTTAGTGATTTTGCCATGCTACTTAATTTCCATATGCCTTAGTTTATTTATTATTAAGGGTAGGTAAAAATCATACACACTTCATAGAGTTGTTATAAGGATTAAAGGAAATTATATGTGTAAAGTTTTGGGCTCTTAATATGTGCTCAGCAAATGTTAACCATCAATCAGTGATAGCTATTATTAATAGCTGTAGGTATAACTGAAATGCCTAGAGCATTTTAACATAATTGGTAATTAATTACATCCTAAGATGTACTGTGATCTGTTCATTCTTAGTTCATACCACTGCTAATAACCTGATACTGCTAGCTGTGCATCACATTCCATATGTTATAGCAGATTTTAAGCATTACTAATAAAAGAAACTAATGCATGTAGTGTAAACAAAATTATTTTATTTTGTTACAATGCTAAGTCACACAACTGAACTCTTGAAAACACTATATATAGTTGTCTGTATCAAAATTCGTTGTTGATAAGTATCAACACATTGAATAAAATAATTCCAAAACATTTTAATTTATTTGAAAAGACTAAATATTTAAGAATCTTTTTGAATTTGAAGAGATACTTGTATCACCTGGAACACAAATCCCAACCACCATGGATATTTCCTATTTTATACTCTTTTACATTGATTATAGCTTGCTCATTATTCATATAAGTTCTTACATGTGATTTATGTTTGTGGTTTACCCTTTCTGATTATTCCAGTGGTAATTGCCATATTTCAATATTCTTCCTCCTTTTTTGATGTTGTGGTTTCATTTCAATCTCCTAATATTTTTTAAATCTTTCTTGTAAAGTTTGTTAGCTTTTCTTCTATGATTTCTCAGACTTCTTACTCTCTTCAAATTCACATTTATAAAACTGCAAATTTTAAAAAAATAAATGACCAAAATCAATAATTTTTTTAATTAAGCAAATAAATGCTTAAAATTTGCTTTAAAAACAAATTTCTATTGAATTTGAATTCTATTCTATTGAATTCTTGCAAATATCTCCATCTTCAAGTTCAAAAGAAATGATGTGTCCAATGGTGTTTGCATGACTCTAATTTTGTTTTCAAAAAGTTTAAGTACATTAAATAACAGAGATGCATTTAATTTTTTTGCAAGTTACTGGAGTGTTGACATTAATCCAATAACAGGCAAGATTCCACGTTACTACCATTTTTTGCTTATTTATTAGATGCATGGGTCATATGAAAATTATACCTGGTTACCTTGGGAAAACATGAAAAAACAGAGCTTAGTATATTTAAAGAGAGAGAAAAGGAAGAAGGATAAAAATGGATGTAATTTTCTCTTTCTCTTTTCTAGCCCTAGGAAAAGATAAGGATTACACGGATGAATCAGAACATGCTAATTATGACCGATCTCGCCTCATTAAAGACTTTGTCCCCCCAAATAATTCTGAACCCAAGCCCAGATTGCCTAAGGTAATGCAAACTAAACAATCAGTAAGTCATTTGAAGACTCTAACTTCTAAATCCATTCAGTTCTTTTCAATTTTAATCGATATTGTGCTGGAGAGAATAAGAGACCACACAGGTTAATATATATCTTAATGACTTAAAATTGAAAAGTTATGTGTAGACATCGTATTCATTTATACTATCAAACAGAATTATACATTCTGAAACATGAAATTATTCAGTAATATTTTCTTTAGAGGCTTATTCCTTCATGTTTCTTGTTTTTTGAAAGGCACCATGTTTTAATGAGAACATGGATTTTAGTAACAAGTGGACCAAGATTTGAATGACAGTTCCAGTACTTATAGTTGTGGTAACTTGGCAGGTTAATTAAGCTCATTTAGCCTTGTTTTCATCATCTTTAGAATTAGAATCATGTGGTCTACTTGACAAAATTTTTTGTTTTTCTTTCAGTTTTATTGAGATATAATTGACACAGCACTTTATAAGTTTAAGGTGTACAGTATAATTTTTTTACTTACATACATCATGAAATGATTACCAGAATAAGTTCAGTGAACATCCATTGTCTCATATAGATGCAAAATCAAACAAAGAGAAATATATATATATTTTTTTCTTGTAATAAGAACTCTTAGAATTTACTCTCTTAACAGCTTTCATATACGGCATACAGCAGCGTTCATCACAGTTATCATGTTTTATCCTTACATCCCTAGTACTTAATTATCTTATAACTGGAAGTTTTTACCTTGTAACTGCCTTCATCCAATTCCCCCTCACCCACTCCCCACCTCTATTAACTATAAATCTGATCTCTTTTTCTATGAGATTCTTTGTTTGTTTTTAAAGTATGACTGACCTACAACATGATGTTGGTTTCTATTACACAACAGTGATTTGGTATTTTTATACGTTTCAAAATGATCACCATGATAAGTCTAGTTATGATATGTCACCTTATAAAGATATTACATACTTATTGACTATATTCCCCACACTGTATATTTCATACCCGTGACTCATTTATTTTGCAACTGGAAGTTTGTACCTCTTAATCTCCCTCACTTATTTCTTTCCTCCGCTCATCCCCTTCCTGTCTGGCAACCACCTGTTTGTTCTATCTATAGCTCTGTTTCTGTTTTATATTTGTTCATTTGTTTTGTTTTTTAGATTCCACATATAAGTGAAATCATACAGTATTTTTCTTTCTCTGTCTGACTTATTTCACTAAGCATAATACCCTCTAGGTCCATTCATGTTGTCACAAATGGCAAGATTTCATTCTTCTTATGGTTAAGTAGTATTCCATATAATATATATACCACATCTTCATTATCCATTCATCTATTGATGGGCACGTAGGTTGCTTCCACATCTTTGCAATTGTAAACAAGGGTGCAATGAACATAGGGGTGCATATATCTTTTCTAATTAGTGTTTTTGTTTTCTTCAGGCAAATACCCAGGAGTGGTATTGCTGTATCATATGGCAGTTCGATTTTAAATTTTTTGAGGAGTCTCCATACTGTTTTTCCATAGTAGCTGCACCAGTTTACATTTCCAATAAAAGTGCACAAGTGTCCCCTTTTCCCCACATTCTTGCCAACATTTGTTATTTGTTGTCTTTTTGCTAACAGCCATTCTGACATGTGTGAGGTGATATCTCATTGTCATTTTGATCTGCATTTCCCTGATAATTACTGATGCTGAGTATCTTTTCATGTACCTGTTGGCCATCTGTATGTCTTCTTTGGAAAAATGTCTATTCAAATCCTCTGCCCATTTTTTAATAGGATTTTTTTTGTTTTTTTGATATGAGTTCTTTGTGTATTTTGGATATTAACCACTTATTGGAAATATTGTTTGCAAATGTCTTCTCTCATTTAGTAGGTGGCCTTTTTATTTTGTTGATAGTTTATTTTACTGTGCAAAAGCTTTTTAATATAATGTAGTCCCATTTGTTTATTTTGTTTCCCTTGCCTAAGGAGACATATTCAGAAAATATTGTTGAGACTGATGTCAAAGAGCATACTGCCTATATTTTGTCCTAGAAGTTTCATGGCTTCAGGTCTTACATTTAAGTCTTTAATTCATTTTAATTTATTTTTGTGCATGGTGTGAGAAAGCAGTCCAGTTTGATTTTTTTGCATGTAGTTGTCCAGTTTTCCCAACATCATTTATTGGAGAGACTGTCTTTTACCATTGTATATTCTTGTATCCTTTGTCACAGAATCATTGCCCATACAAGTGTGGGTTAATTACTGGGCTGTCTATTCTGTTCCATTGATCTGTGTGTCTGTTTTTGTGCCAGTACCATACTGTTTTGATTATTTTAGCTTTGTAGTATAGTTTGAAATCACATAGCATGATAACTCCAGCTTTTCTTTCTCAAGATTGTTTTTGGCTATTTGGGGTCTTTTATGTTTCCATACAGATTTTAGAATTATTTATTCTAGTTCTGTGAAAAATGCCATTGGTATTTTGATAGGGATTGCATTGAATCCATAGAATGCCTTGATTAGTATGGTCTTTTTTTTTTTTTTGTGGTACGCGGGCCTCTCACTGTTGTGGCCTCTCCCTTTGCGGAACACAGGCTCTGGACGCGCAGGTTCAGAGGCCATGGCTCACGGGCCCAGCCGCTCCGCGGCACGTGGGATCCTCCCAGACAGGGGTACAAACCCGTGTCCCCTGCATCAACAGGCGGACTCTCAACCACTGCGCCACCAGGGAAGCCCTATGGTCATTTTAACAATATTAATTCTTTCAATCCATGAGCATTGTATAACTTTCCATCTGTTTGTGTGGCCTTCAATTACTTTCATCAGTGTCAGTTTTACAAGTATAAGCCTTTTACACTGTTAGGTAGATTTATTCCTAGGTGTTTTACTCTTTTTGATGCAGTTGTAAATGTGATTTTTTAAAAATTTCTCTTTCTGGTAGTTTGTTGTTAGTGTATAGAAAGGCAACATATTTCCATATATTAATTTTGTATCCTGCAACTTTTCAGAATTCATTGATGAGTTCTAGTAGTTTTTTTGGGTGGTATCTTCAGGATTTTCTATGTACAGTATCATATCACCTGCAAATATTGGTAGTTTTACTTCTTCCTTTCCAATTTGGATTCCATTTGTTTATTTTTATTGTCTGATTGCTGCAGCTAGGACTTCCAATACTACGTTGAATAAAAGTGGTGAGAATGAGCAGCCTTGTCTTGTCCCTGATCTTAGAATCAATGCTTTCGGCTTTTCATTGTTGAGTATGATGTTAACTGTAGGTTTGTCATATATATTGAAGTATGTTCCCTCTATACCCATTTCGGTGGGAGGTTTTATTTTTTATTCTTATTCTTTTAGTAGATTTATTTATTTATTTATTTTTGGCTGCATTGGGTCTTCATTGCTCTGTGCGGGCATTCTGTAGTTGCAGCAAGTGGGGGCTACTCTTCGTTGTGGTGTGCAGGCCTCTCATTGCGGTGGCTTCTCTTGTTGCGGAGCACAGGCTCTAGGCGCGTGGGCTTCAGTAGTTGTGACGTGCAGGCTCAGTAGTTGTGGCTCCTGGACTCTAGAACACAGGCTCAGTACTTGTGGTGCATGGGCTTAGTTGCTCTGCGGCATGTGGAATCTTCCTAGACCAGGGCTCGAACCCATGTTCCCTACATTGGCAGGCGGCTTCTTAACCACTGTACCACCAGGAAGTCCCTGGTAGGAGTTTTTATCGTAAATGGATGTTGAATTTTGTTGAAAGCTTTTGCTGAATCTATGGAGCTGATCATATGATTTTTATTTTTCAGTTTGTTAATGTGGTGTATCACATTGATTTGTTTACAGATATTGAACTATATGGAAGGTTTTTATAACAACTTGGAGGTTGAGAACACCTCATTGAAACTATAGTTCATCAGCAAATGAGTCACTGGGTTGGGGTTTCGTTTTAAAAATCCCTGGCTCCAGCAATCCCACCATTCCTAAAATTCTCTTGCGGATTCTTCAAAGCATCTGAATATGGTCATCCAGCACCGAATACCATCCCCTTTTGATACTTTTCAATAGAAATTCTGACTCAGTCCAAGCTCACTTTTTAAAAATTGCTTCTTATTGATTAAAGTGGGAATGACTTTGTAAAAGAAATTTGGATATTAAATGCAATTTAACCCAAGGAATGACTTAGCTTTTGGTTATCACTGCATGGACAATAGCCAATAATCACGTCCCTGAAAATATCTTTTTCTGTGATGTTTGATTTAGTTTGACCTGGATTAATTTTTCAAATCCCTTCATTAGTCACCATCAATGTGTTAGTGAAGAAATATGGCACAATTTAAACATTACTGTTATAATGATTCTGAACTGTAGTAAGTAGATACAGATATAAATGTTTGTGTGAGATTTATTCATTCCTCTTTGGTTTGGTTTTGTTAAAGGGGGTTTACAATTTTATGCTGGTAATACTTAGGTTATCTTCACAAATCAGGAGTTTCTGTCTCTCTGTTTACTTCATCTGCCTCCCTATGTCTCTCTGATTGGTATAGGAGAGTCTCTCCTATCTGTACAGCATTGTTTCAAGAGACCTGAGCCTGAGACAAATTATAAGAAAAGTTGAGAAAAAGCAGATGTTGTTCCTTAAGGTACTTATTGCACCAGTGAATGGGAAGACAAACACAATATGTTTCACATAATTAGAAAATGAACTAAGATTAAGTAAAATTTGTGTTATCAGCTTCTCTAAAATTTAGCACGTACCACCAATGATACCCGCCACTTCATTTCTGCTCAACTGTAGCCATTTCCCAAATCTTGCTTTGACTAGACTTGAACTTTAGAATAGTAAAGTTAAGAAGAAATAGTTAAACCTGCATGCATGTTTTGTTTTTGACAGAAAAATAAGAGAATAATGTGCGATGATGGTAACATGCCACAGCTGTTCAATCCAAGAAATCCTAGCCTAATGTCCTGTTAGTCTTACTGCACTTCTATTCAAATTCGAAAATGTAATGCATCACCTAGATGTTTTTGGATTCAGTCTTTTAGCGTCTATGTAAATATGTCCACTTTTATCCATTTCATAGGTTAGGGTGCAGCACAAATCCAATTTGCACAAATATTTCTATTCCAAAAAAAAAAAAAGATATTTAAAATCCATTTAACTAGGCTACTTGCTTGCAAAGCTTATCTGTAAATGAAGGGCAAAATAATCTTCTTAGATATAGTCTTTGTGTACATTTATCAGAGAGAACCTCAAAAAAGCAATGACCTATATATCTATTGTTTGACCTAGTATCTGGATAACCGTCAATTTATAACTTTGCTGACCTTCCTCTTACTCCATCCCATCATTAAATGATACACATATATGTGTATACACATTTATATGTGTGTGTATTTTAAGGTTTGTCTTATGAAATTGACAATATTCATTCACTTGTGACCTAAAAAATGGCAACTTTCATATGGTTTAAATTAGCATGTATTAATCTGTATGTATCTAATTGTATAGCTGATGATCTGTGCCTCACATTATTTGCTTGGGATAATTGTACTGGTTGCAACCTGTCCCATGCATATTATACAGTGTAACTGATATTTTATTTCTTCACAATAGTTATTTGGTTACATTTTAGAGATGACCTTTTAGAGATGACAAAGCAATTTTATGAAGAGTCAACAGGAAGGGAGCAAAGACTCACAGAAGAAAATGACTCCTAATGTAAACTACATTGTAAGTAATGCAAGTATTGCATTACAGAAAACAAATACAGCTTTCTAATAAGATTTGTCATCAGCTATAAACTAGGTTCTAGGAGATAACTCCATATCTATCAAAGTAGTATCTTATATTTAAATTATAAAGAAACTCTGTTGAATTTATCAACAGTATAAACAAACAAATATAGAAATGCATCTGACTAGAGTACTGGGCATTGTGTAGATAGACTTTACATCCGCTTGAGAATTTGGTTTATCAGTCATTGTGCAAAATTTCCTTAATGATCTGGAATCAGTGTGGTGAATTTTATTTTGATCATATATCCACTGCTTATGATACTTTTATAAGCCAAATATTTATAAGACACTACAGTTTGCTCTAAAATTGAACTCAGAACAATGAATTGTCTTTAGAATATTTTGCTTCAAATCATTAACTTTTAGCACATATCACTTATACTAAAATTGTTTAATATTTTAGAGATTAAACTCATCTGTGATGCTGATATCTAATATGATGAAGTGATATTGATAACTTAATAGGACATTTTTCATTTATTTGGAACCCACTGTGAGTAAAGTTTGACACTATAGGACAGAGAACAGAGAAAGATGGCAAACACGGACAGGTCTTGATTTCCATGTAATACAGTTCAGGAGGTGGGCATACATATACATGGAAAAAGCTAAGAGGCTCTAGAAATTAGAGATGATACTAAATATGGGGTAAGTCTAGATTTATTTAGCCTCAAGCTTTATAGTAAAAGCCATATTTAAGTATCTCATGGGCATTGCAGTAGATAGAAAAATTGGCCACAGCCCTTCTCTCTTCTCTATATCTACTTTGTTTTCAATGAGACTTCGCAGGTCCTCCCATCCAAGAGTTTGACTCTGTTAGACTGGCCTTGGGCCTTGCTCTGACCGATAGATGGCTGCAGAAGTGACAATGTGCCAGTGCTGAACCTTGAACTCGAAAGACCTTGCATTCCCATTATTCCTCTTGAGCCTCTTCCTCTACCATTTGAATAAGTCAGAGCTATCCTGCAGGAAGATAAGGCCATGTGGACCAGAGCCTAGTGAGTCCAGTTGCCCCAACTGAGACAGAGATGTGAGAAAATCCAGTGGCAAAGACCAGGAAACTCAGACCCATAAGAAGGTCTAGCTGAGACCAGAAGAACTGCACAGCTGGACCCAACCTATTCACAGAATCATGAGCTAAATAAAAATTATTTGGGGATGGTTTATTTCTCAGCAATAGATAATGGAGACAGCCATAAATGTTAGAGAATATCATATTTGCTGATACCAGTGATTGTTAATATATAGTGAATTCTTCATCACAAGAATGGGAAGAATTGCAAAATTGTCCCTGAGTTTTCCACAGATACTCATATTATCCATTTAACTCTATAGATCCCGAGTATATTTTAAATGTCATAACCTAAATTGCATAAAATCTAGGCATCTAAAACTTTCTGAAATTATCTTTTTTAAACTCTATTTACGAAAGTAGTTTTTTATACCTTTAAATAAGTGCAGAATTCCAAGATTACCTTCAGTTGAACCATATGTGTATCATTAGCAGTGTCCCAAACACCCATTAAAATTGGTAAAGAACTAACTTTTTTAAAGGCAAGTTTATTTCCTTTCTAGCATTTTGACAAAAAGGTTCTGTAACACATGTGTGGACAAGAAAACTGAGGAAGCAAATGTATAATGTAATGTGAGAAAAGGAACAATTCTATGAATTCATAGACTGGAGCTCCTGAGCTGACTGCAAGCAAGTCAGAGAGAGGGATTGTTTTTTAAGATAGTTTGGATATATATTGCCTTTCTCTGTCTCATTAGTATAGATAGCACTGTGAATAACACTTGAAGATAAGGTCCTATAACCAACTGGATGGTACTGAGAAACAAAATCCCTCTCTCCATCAAGGAGTCAT
Source organism: Neophocaena asiaeorientalis asiaeorientalis (assembly GCF_003031525.2). Taxonomy (NCBI): domain Eukaryota; kingdom Metazoa; phylum Chordata; class Mammalia; order Artiodactyla; family Phocoenidae; genus Neophocaena; species Neophocaena asiaeorientalis. The sequence goes on from NW_020175186.1 coordinate 6,694,877, forward strand.
GTCCTACATACCAGCTGAGGCCTCTAGATGTGGACAGGGAATGTCTATAATTAATCTAGGTTAAAAGGAGCAAAGCTGTGAAGCAAAATCCATGGCTTGTGTACTAGACATTAATGAAGAGTTTGCTGCTGCTACTGCCCCTCAGGATGCCAAAAATAACTACAGATGTTGCTAATAATGTCTGGGAATATAAATCTATACTCCAAATTACAGTGACTTCTCGACATTGGGTATCAAGTTAGACAGGAAAGAGGTCATAGACCAGGAAAATCTTGATATGGATATTTTAGCAGCTCATTAAATTTAAATCACAAGGCTATTCAATTTGACTGTGTCAACTGGAATTGGTAGATGGTGTTCATCTTTAACTAAACTGGTAACAGGAATAATTTTCTCTTAAGAATGGATACACAGATCATGTGATGGCAAAGGTGCAGGGAGATGGCCTCTGTAGTCTTCTACAATACACCTTTCACATGGGCATTGGCAACTGTTTAATTTGGCTCAGTGGCTCTTTGCCTCCAAATCACATACATATACTGATATTCTGAACTTGCATACTTTTTCCCAGCAAATGTAAGATAACGTTAACTTAAATAAGATAAATGACTAAACTTGGCCCTAAATGTCTGCTTCAATTGACAAAATTATACATGAAATTAAATACTATTTATCTGCATTTATTGAGATAGTTTCTAAAGAAAATGTTAATATCTCCCTAACTTAGGACCTGAAATAATACTTTCATATTTTTATTTGATAATTTCACTGTGGGAAATGGTACCCTAAATATTTAATTTTTATATAAACATGGGACATCCAGCAAATCATCTTGGCTTCTTAATCATTTTAGCTAGTGTTTTAAATTTATCTTCTTGCCTAGTAGTAAGAAGACTCCTTTTTAAGCAGCCAAAAGGATACCTGGTCTTGTCTACAAAATCTTTGATACTGAGGAAGGCATATCTTCCCTGTAGCCATAGGAGGCAACTCCTTCCCTGGTACCATTTAACTGCCTACCTTGACCATCAGAAGCCCTCCCTAGAAAATGTTCTACACTAGCTAATTGCTATTGTGTGTTTTCCCAAAGATTTAGCATAAGATTTTCCAGAATCACTCCACATTATCTATGGATTGCTTAAACCCAAATGTGTGTGCATGTGTGTATTATATTAAAAGTAGCATTTCAAATTGTAAAGAAATACTGATCTTAAAAGTAATGTGCAGGGCTTCCCTGGTGGCGCAGTGGTTGGGAGTCCGCCTGCCGATGCAGGGGACACGGGTTCGTGCCCCGGTCCGGGAAGATCCCACATGCCGCGGAGCAGCTGGGCCCGTGAGCTATGGCCGCTGAGCCTGTGCGTCCGGAGCCTGTGCTCCGCAAAGGGAGAGGCCACAACAGTGAGAGGCCCGCGTACCCCCCCCCCAAAAAAATAATAATAATGTGCAAATGTTCTTACAATAACTGATCAATAATTTGGTAGGGGTTAAAATGTTTTCAGATGCCTACCTCACATCTTACACCAAAATGAACTGAAGATAGTTAATCAATTCAAAACTAATATGTAAAAATAAAATTAGCATTTTTTTCTAATCACAAGCTAGAAGAATGTCATTTCTAAATGACTTGTCTACACCAACAACAAAATTAATCATGGAAATCTTGATAGAGCTATTTAGATACTAACCAGTATCAAAATTACAATAAAATTAAGAAGTAAGAGATAAACTTAAGATGTGATGATGAGCTGACATACTAGAATATACCAAAGGAGGGCTTCCCTGGTGGTGCAGTGGTTAAGAATCCGCCTGCCAAGGCAGAGGACACGGGTTCAAGCCCTGGTCTGGGAAGATACCGCATGCCACGATACAACTAAGCCTGTGCGCCACAACTACTGAGCCAGCACTCTAGAGCCCATGAGCCACAACTACTGAAGCGCTCACGCCTAGAGCCCATGCTCTGCAACAAGAGAAGCCACCGCAATGAGAAGCCTGCGCACCACAATGAAGAGTAGCCCCCACTCGCCACAACTTGAGAAAGCCTGTGTGCAGCACCAAAGACCCAACACAGCCAAATATAAATTAATTAATTAATTAATTAATTACTTTTAAAAAAGAATATACCAAAGGGTGGTTAATGTTCTTATTCTACAAAGACATCATAATAATATAATTAATGAATGCAAGAGTAAAAAAAATCATTAAAAAACAATATAATTTTAACATGTAAAATGATTAGCAGTACTAGTAATTGCAGAAATACAAATGTAAGCAACTTTTTTTAAACCAAATTATAATTTTTTTTTAAATATAAAACTCAGAATTGACACTATAAACTGTTGCTTTTATTTCTTGCTGGTAGGTATGTATATTGATCCAAATTTTCTGGAAAGTAATTTAACAATAAGGATTAAAAGCCTTAAAATAATCTTTCCTTTTGACCCACTTCTAGAAATCTATTCAGGAAATGTAACTAGATGTTAGCCCAAATAATTGTGTGTAAAGATATTTCTCACACTGTGAGTGACGGACTTGTGGGGGAGGGAAGATAAAGCACTTAAAGGATCAAGATGAAATTAAAAGCATTAATGCCTTTAAACAAGGTGATACTATGTTGAAAAATAATTCCCCAAATTATTTAAGGATGATGGGAAATGATTGCAGTGTATGATTATATAATAGGAAGGTGGTTTTAAAAAAAAAATATGTGCTCTTTGATACCAACTGTATAAAAATAATCTAGCTCTTTTTCATAGATAAAATTATTAGAATTGTATACAAAAAATTACACCAATCGGTCAAATTCACATGACATCAACTTTACTTCATGTATTCTTAAATTTAAGCCATAAGTAAATATTACAATATTATCATTCCCATTTTAAAATCTCACACAGCAGGTACATGGCTGATCCAGGATTTGAAATAAGATGGTTCTATTTTCCAAAACTGCTTTTCCACTTTGCTATACTAGTGAAACAAGAACAATTCAGGATTTCACCTTTTCAGTCTGTTAACCTTCATTAAATAGCATTTTAGGTTTTCCCCTAGTAAGTATTCATCACTTACACACCGGAAGCTTTATATATACATATGCATTATCTAATTTAATTCTCATAATAACTCAATGAAAGTAAGTAGTGGTAGTCTCATTTTACTAATGAAGAAAATAAGGTTTAAAGAGGTAAGTTTCTTGCCCAGTCTCTGAGCTAGGCAGGAGCAGAGCTGGATTGTAGCATGTCTCTTTGACTCCTATGCTTTTCTGACTCCTGCTCAATAGTTAAATGTAAGAAATACACTCACATATATTAATCATATCTTTCAAAACCCCTAAAATGTTGCTCTGAAGTAGGCAGTTCTGTATTTTATTATTGTGTGGCTAACCCACAGCATCCAGGAGTGGACTGAGCTGTTGTAATTTACTCTTGTATCAAAAAAGTAAAAATTTACAGGGAGTTGGTTACAAATAATATTTCTAGCAAAAGTAGCCACAAGGGAGAATGTGTATACTCCTTGATATTCCACAATAATCTGTGGACTAAATATTTTCAACTGCATCTGCTACACAGTGTAGGAACTACCCTTGTAGATCAGGAGAAAAAAGAACTCTACTCCCCTCCTCCACAAAAGCCCCTACAACTATGTCTAGAGCAGGAGGCTAGGAAATCAAGACATGGAGACGTTAATTATGAGAGTAGATTTAGGTAAGGGATGGATTTGTCGGGATCCATTTCTTTGTTCCCTCGAAGACTATATAGGAAAAAATGTACCTATATAGGAAGGCTTATTTCATAACCAATACCAGAAAACAAACAAGATGCCATAAGATGTTTTCTGTCTCCTGGAACTAATGTCTTGGTAATTAGACACAGAAGAGGCTTCCTGAATCACCAGCTTGCTGGTTTTCCCCGTGAGTATTTAGCACATCTTGGGAGACCTCCTAAGCTTCCCTGGAGGACTTTAGCTCTAAAATGAGACCTGCAATAACTTGTCTGCAGAAATTTTACTTATGTTTATGGGATGTGAAAGTAAATTCAGTAAGTTAATGTGTGGGCACACCAGTTAAATGGTGTAGGTAATTGTTCTACTTGATATTTATACATTCAGTCAGTGATAGGCTCACATCAAATCTCTACCTGCTGAGAAATGAAGGCAGCCAATGGAATCAGGTCAAAACTAATGTCATTTGAACATAGTAGAAGTCAAATCTACTTCATTAATCTCCTACCTCAACGCTCTCCAGTTTGTGTATGTAGCAGAAGGAACACTGGATTGGGAGTCGGAACATTAATAATAATGATAATATTAAATAATTACAACCGCTAACATCTATTAAGAACCCTTCAGGGATTTTATTGATGACCTGTATTCATTTATAATCACATCTCTAAAAAGTAGGGTATATTTTTATCCCCTTTTCATAGGTGAGGAAATGGAGCCTCGGAATGGCTAAGTATCCCTGTTCTCATACAGCTAGGTAAGGTGGGAAGTATATAGAGGCCACCACACTGTTAAGCACTGCGCTATGCCAAGTACATTGGAGGTGCACAAAAGCGCCTGTAGAGGCCATGAGACAAGCACATCAGGTAGTAAGAGAACATGTTTGCATCCCTCGGGAATTCTCATGTTTACTAGGGACCATGAGTATCGTGCTTTCCTCAATGTTTTATGTTTAAGAAGAAAGTATAAAATTGAGGTTCCTGTGCTCAAATCCTAATCAATTGTGAGATACTCATCCCTTCCCTGCTGCTTATAGCCCTTCACTTCCTCATGTCCTTTGCCTCCATTCACATTGGCCTACAGACTTCTTAATGCCACCAAATGAGTCCATCAAAATATGACTATTTTGAGCAACTATCACTATTTTCAAAGGGAAATATCAACAAAAATAAAGCACTGTTGTGTTTATTAAATAACTTCTGAAGCTTGTGGATTTTTAAAAAGCTGTTTTGTGGCTGTTGACTTCTCTGCAAGATGAAAATCAAGATTCCAGATGAGGCTCCCAGTCATGGAGACCTGTATGATTTTATTAATCCCTTGATGCCACAGGTAGTTTAGACACAGGGATTACAGTAATCTACCATTTGTTGTTTAAAGGTTCCAAACTCTTGTGTGAAGTTAAAATGTTCTGTTATGTGGGTCTAACTGGAAAATCAGTTTTTAGCATGCTGATTAATTGAAGGCCATATCTGTTAAGTGGCTGATTCTTAGTTCAATGTCTTGTCAGTCCCAATTACAAACTATCTTGTGGAGGTTTTCCTGACAAAAATAAATGTAACCCTCTGTTGCATTGCATCACGTGAATGTTAACCACAAAGGGGCAAAATGTTTTAATTTTACTTATGAGTTTGTTTCTTTTTAGATAGCAGTTACTTCTATTGCTTTCATTATATGCAGCCCAGAACCAATATGATGCTATATCAAGTTTAACAGTTGTAGGAGTTTTCAGAAATTACAGATGTTACTATTGAACCTTTCTCTAGTGAAAAAGAAAATGAGGCAATTTACATGAAAAGCTGAAAAAATATATAGGCAATCCTAGTAAACCCATTCTATAAAAAAACATTACCTGGTTCACCAATAAAAAACTTTTTGTTTGTCAGACCACTATTATTCAGACTGAAACGTACCTCCCACCTTTTATGTTAAACTGCCCAACTAATTCCAATAACCTAAGAATATGCGATAGATTATTAAAAATGACAGTCAAATCATCAAAATGTCACTGACATTATATGACTAAATGCCACTTAGGTGAATCATACATAGACACTATTAAACAAGGGCACATGAAGGCAGCCCCCTACCCGACCCCATAAACACCCCACTTAAAATAAAGTAATAAAAAACAATACAGAAGTTCTTATAAAGAGATGAGTTATCTTTTTTCTTCTTTTAATCATTATTCAGACTCAGGCATTTAAAGAGTTGTCTAAAAACCCTCCAGTCAAATGCTTTGTGCAGCGTTCAGTATGTAACACTAGCTAATGGGAAAAGCAGGTGGTGGAAGAGAGAACTTTCTGTTGTCATGCTGAAGAGTGTGTCAAAGAAGATTGTCATTTGAAACTCTGTTGTCAGCAATGAAGGATTCCAAATGCAGCTGAACCCAGAGCTCTGACTGTGGTATGTTTAAATAAATATATCAATCTAGGAATTCTCTTTTACTTTTCTGTTTTCTTAAAAATATGTAAGAAGCCAACTAAGAATAATAGATATTGATTTCAGAATTGGAGATGAGTGTATCTGTTTTTTCAAAATACTAGAAATGTATTTTTAAAAATAAGAAATATATGATCTAAATTGTTATATTTTAAGCAGCAGTGTTTATCTCACATAACAGATGCTGCCTCTCTGGAGTTTTGACTATTTTTAAGTCATTTGATTTTTGGTTTCAATGAAATAGGTATTTACCAGTTCTACTCTAAAATTTGTTCTTGATTCAGAAATACATGAAATATGATCACTTGTAAAAGTATGTCTTTTTAAGATGTTCTTAAGAAATTATTATACAAGATGCTTTAGTAAATAATTTCAGTCAAAATAGAATATCTGAGAAAATATCTGAATTTAAAGAAACATATCTTATAACATTAAATGTTAAAATAAATAAGTGACACAACTATGAAATTTATTGTGATTTAAACTAGGGAACAAAATGTTTTTCAACCTGCCGTCTTTATTTTCTTATGCTTTTAAAGGTGATAAAATTAATTAATTTGTCCCATTCTGAAGGCTTTATTTTCATTTGTTTTAAAAATGCCAACTGCTTCCCTTTGGAGAACAGAGGTTCAACTTCTAAATCTGCATTTGAGGTTAGATCACCTAAAATAGATAATCACTGATATGGAAATAAGTGTTCTTTTCTTTGAGAAAAATAAGTACTTAAAAGATTCATCATATAGTATTTAAAATATAAAAATCAGTGAGCAGGAAAGTATACTCAAATGTATCCTCGGTAAATTACTTTCACTAAGATTATATTTAAAGCTCACATATTAAAAAAGTATTTATTTCATTGAGAACCCAATAGAAAACCACAGTCTACTCCATCATAGACTATTCTACTTAGAAAGGCTTGGCTTTTGGTTTTCATTAGAAAAAACAGGAAAACTTTGATTTTAAGCAAATAAAAATGGGTAGAGAGAGAATAATACAAGATAGTCTAAAAAAACAGCACTTAGTTTAATGCCTGTTACATTATAGAATTACAATCAATATTTTGTTTCTCTCTTCCCTTTGGTTCCTTTTTAACTTCTGAAAAGAATAGTTATACCTGCTTCATAATTTGTATTCTTTCTATGGGTATATGCCTTATTCTATGGTATTGAGAGTCACAATTATCCAGTTATGCAGGTCAGGTGTTTTGCATCCAATCTGAAGTCTCAACTTCAATGATTAATTTTCGATCTTCTTTGCAATTCCATTGATACTGTGCTGCTCAACGAACCGGCTGCATTCCATAGGACACTCCAAATGTGAAAAACTGATTCCCCTTAAATAAAATAACTGAAGTCACTAGTGGAAAAATTCACCTCGAAGACCAAGTGTTTGATACATCATTCAGAACAATTCATTGTTTGAACCATCTTGAGAGAAGTAGGAAATGTACTTTTCCATAATTATACCTGATTTTAACAGAATTAATACTCAGCCATCAATAGGAAAGTAGCTTTACATTTGAGGATTCTTTTCAGGTAAGAGTATATGCTGTGTAATTTTACTTGATATTCATAAGAATATGTGTATTTTATTATCTTAAAAGCAAAACTATAAGCAAAACTTCACTAATTGTCAGGTTACAATATTTTTTAAAATTATCTTTGGGCATTTTTTTCTCAATAAATGAGAGATGACATTTGGTGATATTTAAGGTTCAAATTTCACATCCCAAGAAATTTTAGCTGTGGGAAGTTTTAAACAAAATATGTATGTTTCTTTTTCTAAACAGATACCTTACAACAGTGGTTGTCAGACTGGGAACATCAAAATCACCTGTAGGGCTTATTAAAAAACAGATGACAGAGCTCTAACCCCAGAGTTTCTGATAACAATAATTCCAGTTGAGACCAGAGAATTTGTGTTTCTAGCAAGTTCTCAGGTGATGTTGATGCTGCTGGTACTAGTACCGCATTTGAGAACCACTGCCTTAAATCTTCCCTTAATATCTCCAGTGTACTCTGCATTTTGAGAGCCTATCATATGCCAGACCCTGTACTAAGTCTGGATATTCCTTGATGAATAAAACAGGCAGAATTCCTACCCTTGCAAAGCTTGTAGTCATCTGGTGGAAGAGTCAGAAAATAAACAGTAAACCAACAAGTAAATAACTATTTACAAGTTGTCATTGAGTGGGTCATTAGGTAGTGGAAGAAGGGTTACTTGGGGTGATCAGGGAGGCAACCTCTCAGAAGGTTGGGTTTTTTTGGGGGTTTTTTGGGTTTTTTTTTGCGGTACGCGGGCCTCTCACTGTTGCGGCGTCTCCCGTTGCGGAGCACAGGCTCCGGACGTGCAGGCTCAGCGGCCATGGCTCACGGGCCTAGCCGCTCCGCGGCATGTGGGATCTTCCCGGACCGGGGCACGAACCCGTGTCCCCTGCATCGGCAGGCGGACTCTCAACCCCTGCGCCACCAGGGAAGCCCTCAGAAGGTTTTAAAGGCAAGAACTGAAAGGTGAGAAGTCAGCCGAGGGGGGAAGTGGGAGAAAGAGGCATTCCAGGCAGAGAGGTGCCTCATGAGGTGAGGGCCCTGAGGTGGGAAAAAAACTGACACGTAGCCTGTGTGGCAGGAAGACAGAGACTGAACACCAGGATGGCCGAAATGAGAGGAGACAGAGAGGTGAGCAAGCACACCATTACAGGGGGCCTGTGCTGGGGAGTCTGGATTTTATTCTAAGTTTAAAGGGTTTTCAACAGATTTCTGTTTTCAAAAGATCACTCTGTACAATGAGAGCGGGGGAACAGTGATGGAAGTAAGGTGGCGTTATAGCATCCCAGCTGAGAGATGACGGTGGTTTAGCCAGGAGTGCTTGCAGTTAAGGTGGATACATCAGTTTCCAACATCAAAACGTGTATAGATGTATGATTACAGAGATGACAGTTATTAAAAATTCACAGTGAGGTTGATTAAAATGACATGTGAAGAAGGGAAAAAAGAAAGCAGGTTTGAAAGCAAAATTATACTTGTTTGTGTGTGTGAGAGAGTCACCAAGTACACTAGGACTGTAGGTGATTTTTTTATTCCCTTTATATTTTATGCAATAAGAAAAAATGCACATTATTATAGCATTTCCAAATTCACATATATCATTGAAAAGAAAAAACTGTGGCTTTGAGAAGACAACCACAAGTTGAATGACTAATTGAGTCATTCGTGTGCGTGTGCGTGCGTGTGTGTGTGTGTGTGTGTCGGTGCCTACACATCCATATATACAAAGTATATGGATATAGCACTATCTGAAGTATAGTGGATATAAAATGAATATAGTTCCAGTCATCAAAGAGTTTGTAGTTAGTTGGGGAGGATAAGAATAGGGACATAAGAGCAACTCTGACTCAAATGTTAGAGTACATAAGAATCATCCTTTATGTTCTTTGACAGTCCTTTCAGGTACCAATTTCTCCTAACACAACCAACACCCTAATAGGTCTTGAATACACTCTCCCATTTCCATGACCTGTGCCTTTGCACGCAGAGTTTTCTCCCCTTTCTTCTATTCATTTTTCAGGAATCAAGTCACATACCACTTTTTAAAGTCTATTTTTAGAGCAATTTTAGATTTACAACAAAATTAAGAGGGAGGAACAGAGATTTCCCATATCCCCCAGCCCCCACACATGCATAGTCTCCCCCATTATCAGCATCACTCACCAGAATGGTACATTTTTTACTAAGGATCAACCTACATGGGCACATCATAATCACCCAAAGTCCACGGTTTACCTTAGGGTTCACTCTTGATATTGTACATTCTATGGGCTGAATAAATGTACAGTGACATTTATACAGCATTATAGTAATATACAGAGCATTTTCATTGTCTAAAAATCCTCTGTGCTCTGCCTATTCATCTCTCCCTTACTCTTGCCCCCTTGCCAGCAACCACAGATCTTATTATTAGTGTTTTTGTGGTTTCCAAAGTGTTGTCTTCTCCAGAATGTCATATAGTTGGGATCATACAGTATATAGACTTTCCAGATTGGTTTCTTTTACTGAGCAATATCCATTTAAGATCCCTCTATATCTTTTTCATAGCTTTATAACTCATTTACTTTTAATGATGAATAATATTCCATTGTCTGGATGTACCACAGTTTTTTTTATCTATTCACCTGCTGAAGGACATCTTGGTTGCTTCCAATTTGGGGCAATTATTAATAAAGCTACTATGAACATCCACATGCAGGTTTTTGTGTGGACATAGGTTTTCAATTTCTTTGGGTAAATACCAAGGAGCACAATTTCTGGATCATATGATAAGATTATGTTTAGTTTTGTAAGAAACTCCCAAACTGTCTTCCAAAGTAGCTGTACCATTTTGCATTTTCACCAGCAATGAGTGAGAATTCCTGTTGCTCCACAATCCTCACCAGCATACTGTTGTCAGTGTTCCAGATTTTGGCCATGCTAACAGATGTGTAATGGTACGTCATTGTTGTTTTAATTTGCATTTCCCTGATGGCATATGATGTGGAGCATTTTCTCATATACTTATTTGCCATCTGTAGATCTTCTCTGAAAAGGTATTTGTTAAGTGATCACATGCCATTTTTAATTGGATTTTTTATATTGAGTTTCATAAGTTCTTTATTTTGGATAACAGGTCTTTATCAGATTTGTCTTTTGAAAATATTTCCTCCCAGTCTATACCTTGCCTTCTAATTCTCTTGATATTGTCTATTTCCAGAGCAGAATTTTAATGAAGTCTAGCTATGCATTATATTTTTCAGGGATCATGTCTTTGGTTTTGTATCTAAAATGGTATCACCATATCCGAGGTCATATAGGTTTTCTTCCGTGTTATCTTCTAAGGGTTTTATAGTTTCATATTTTACATTTAGGTCTATGATCCATTTGGAATTATTTTCGTGAAGAGTGTAAAGTCTGTCTCCATTAGTTGTTTTGTTTTGCATTTGTTGTTTTGCATGTCTAGTTGTTCCAGTACCATTTGTTGAAGAGAAGACTTTTCCTTTCTTCTCCAGACAGTCACTTTATCTTTGTTCTCATAGCTCTTGCACTCACCCCCGTACAGCCCAAATCACACCAAATTGTAATTACTTGTCCTCTCTGTCTACTCGACTCAATTACTCTCTCAAAGGATAGGGATCATGGATTATTTTTCTTTGTAATTACATCAGCCCCTTGCACGGAGCCTGCCTCATAACAGGAACTCACAATAAACTTGTTAAATGAGTGAACATGAAAGAGAATATTAGGAAAACATTACAGCTTTAGGTGGAATAGAGTTATTAGTGTGGCCTTAAGAGTTTAGATAAAGTTTTTGAAGAAGGAGGAAATCAAGCTTGTCTTTGAAATTGGATAACATTTTTAAGTAATTTTAATTCTAGGAATTCATATGAATAAAACAATTAGAAAGGTTAATAGGGATGTATGAATAAGGATATTCATTGAATCATGATGAATCATAGCAAAGAATAGTTTAGCAAATTAAACCAAAATATTCTTCAGTAGAAGGTAAATAAATGATAGAATGATAAAACTGAATACTGTTCAGCTATTTAACAGTGCAGTAGGACATGACCACCTGCACCACTAAAAAGTGGGTCTATGGCATAACAATAAATAAAACATCAAAATATAAAATTGTGGTATTCCCCATGCCTGGTCTGGGATCCCCTGACCCAGCAAGTCTAATCCACATGAGCTGCTGAGACTACAAAGCTTCAGACGCTCCTCCCTAAAAAGCTGGAAAAAGTTTAGGGAACCCCAGTATCATGTATCCTTCATCTCATTGTATTCTTTGCATTAAAACAAGATGAAAATACCTCATCACTCTCACCTGGAATAGGCTTTGTTTTCTGCCTAATTCAAATGAAATTAGATAAAACTTTGCCTATTGATATCAAGGTATAATGGACTTTTCCTGTTGTTTTACCCAAACATCACTTCCTTTGACATTCAGGTGGTACTGACCCTCTTTACCTACCCTAAGAATGCCAATCAGAATCCCCCACCCTTTTGTCTATAACAACAGACACAGTGACGGACAAGATCCCAAAGCTGAATTCCACTCTGGGATGTTCTCCAAGAACTATAGGGAAAGATGATCTCTCCCCAACTGTGGGAAGAAAGTTATTTGTAAGGAATGAGACAAATAGAAAAAAAAACAAAAACAGAATTAAAAGCCAAGAGATAGAGAAGAGATGTAATAGTAGAGAAAGTAAGAATCCTGACAACTGCATTTGACTCTCTAGAACCAGCTGTTCTTGAAGCTAACTAGCTCTACTGGACATAGAGTTAAACAGCTGAACACATTTTATAACAATATGTATAAAATTCCATGCCTGTGTATCTGTATTATGTATTGCATATTATATATCATATAAGTATATATGCATGCACACATATAGTTGCATCTATATCTGGGGGGAGAGAGAGGAGAGAATGAGAGAAAGAGAACTCAACTTGTAATAGCAGGCACCTCTGAGCAATACTTTCACTTCGTCTTCATTTTGTATCAAGCATGAATATTATTGGGGAAAAAAGAGCAGAGTTGGAAAAAAGGAAGCAAAGGAAGGGATGGGGCAATTAGAGGAGCAGCATGAACAAAAGTAGAGTCTAGACAAGATTATGTATGTGCAGTGGCCAAGACAAGAGACACACTTAGCTATAGCACAGAGTATAGGAAAAGGACTGTAGAAAGACTACAGGTATGGAGCAATATGAATTTATATAACAAGTCTTACTCAGGAGCCTTCACTGCCGCATACCCATAAACTCAAACCTTTGTGACGTTAAACTCAAACCTTTGTGACGTCCTGCAGATTTGCAAAACACTTTCACACAGTGGATTAGTCAGCCAACTGAGCAACTCCTGGGGGCACTAAAACATCATTCAAACAAATTGGAGCTATGTTGCCACTTAACGGGGCAACACATGTAACTCCTTACATAAATAACAGAATGAATCTTTCAATTTATGTAATAAACCCCTCAGTTCGGTTCTGAAGGACAGATATGGCATTGGAGGATCTTTTGTTTATGATGTCAGGGTGTTAGTCTTTTATATACTTGACAGAAGTAGTCAAAATAAAAAAATAATAATAACAGTAATTATAAAAGTAATTAATGGGAATTCCCTGGTGGTCCAGTGGTTAGGACTCCACGCTTCCATTGCAAGGGACCCGGGTGCAATCCCTGGTCGGGGATCCTGCAAGCTGCGTGGCACAGCCAAAAAAAAAGAAAAAATATATATATGTAATTAACAAATAGTATGTGCTAAAGAGTACATGGGACTTTACATAATAAACATGTGAAATAGGTATGATTCTTATCACTTTATAAATATAAATCTTTTAATATAAGATAATAGTTAAGAACTTAGCTCCTGGATTTAGGACACATGAATTTGGGTTTGGTGCTGCCTCTTACATGCTGTTGTAAAAGTTGTTTAAATTCTCTTTGCCTCAGATTTCCTCTCTATAAAATAAGGGGGGAGAGTAATAACAGTCAATAATGCCTACTGCATAGGGTATTTGTAAGGAATCAACAAATGGGTATTCATATAAAATACAATTGTGTTGGCACATAGTACTTTATCAATAAGACAGAGTATTCATATAATTATTGATGGGAAAATTGAAGATTTGAGAGATTAAATAACTGCTCCAAGGATGCACAGTCATGTTAAGTGGCAAAGCTGGCTTTATCCCTTTGGTGGCCTGATTCTGGGCTGAGAAAGGGAGGGAGGTTGGGATTAAGGAAAGAAAAAATCCAAGAGGAGGAGGCAGGTGCTTAGAGGTTGTAGGACTGTAGGAGAAATAAAAGAGAATCTAAGAAAAAAATGATCTGGAAGAAGAGTGTGATGTACAACCTCTCATTTCATTCTACACTATAGGTGGCAAATTCTACTTTGTTTACTAATTGCCTCCACAAATGGGATTTTGTGGCGGAGGGAGAGAAGTAAAGAAGAGGAAGAGAGGAAGTTCATAAATGCTATGTGTTATATGTTTATAACTTAAGCAAATAGACCTCGAATGTTGCATCTGGCAAGCTAGTCTCTCCCTACACCACTAAACAAGTGGTGACAAGTCTTTGAAAGGGCTTGGTGATGTCTAGGTTGGAAAATATGAATCTTCTGTTGCTCTGAAAAACTTTCAAAAGGCAAAAAAAACCTAAACAATATATAAAAAGATCAGCAGCCCCCATTACGTATTTAAACGTGTTCAGTTCTCTCTCCCTAATGAGTACTGCTCAAATCACGGGAGCTTCATGGGGATTATGCTTGTGACTTGGGATCGATTTTGAGAATACTTACGAATCTGGTCTTTTACCTTTTATTTTCCCACTTAACAAGTAAGTTTTTTGTATGTATCTAAAAAAACCTCCCTACTTAGAAATTATCTGACTTCAGATATTTTCATATATAAGTAAAGTTCACGTATATATATAATTGAGTTCCATTTGTCTTTATTCCATTGTATTGTCTAAAACATTTAACTTTGCCTTTTAAAAAATAAATGTGTATGTCAATAAAGCAAATATTGTTTAGGAAACATATTTAGTTAAAAAATCACAAGGGGTTAGAAGAGAATGCTTTTAGAATTCCTAAATAGAGGTCTCTGGACTGACATTATCTATAACTATTTTTCTTTGTGGTGTCACTGCTTTGGAAAGCAATATTTTCAAAAACTATAGAGACTTGCCAAAGTGCTCAAAATGCTTATGTGTTTATAGATGCAAATTTTCCTTAGTCTTTCTTAGGTAAGCGATTCTTCCTTTGGTAACAAGGAGATATGCAAGATACTGCCTTCAAAGGATTTCTCATCCTGACCTGAGATCTTAGAGTTTAGCAGATGCTACTGGCATTTTTGACACTGAAGTAAAATGTTTTCCATTAATGAATTTAAAAAAAGGGATCTGTAAAAAGAAAGGGATCCTGGAGCAGGCACAAAGATTAAAGAAACTACTACTCTTGTGGAACCTGGGACCTTGGAATCTGTCATCTTTGTTTGATAGGGTCTTAAATTGGTACTGGGTCAAACAGGCAGACAAGAGGGGAGGCTTTTAGTGGAAAAAATAGCATTATCTAACCATTTGTTGAATACTGTTATTAAGAATCATCTCTAATGCTGTGTGTTTCTTGTTCATCATTACTTAATGCAGTTGCCACTGCCCTGCAGATGCCGACCTGATTCGCAGGGACTCTTTCATGACTCACAACTGTTTGGCTTTCAGAGTCTCCAGAAATTCAGTCACCACAATTCTTTAGCCCAAACACCATTGCATTCTTTATTCCTTCACCATGGTTGTTCCTAATAGCAAGAGGTTAAAAAACATCAAAACTATAGCTGTTCAAAACCCTACACGAAAATCAGGTTATTTATCCTATTTAAACTTATTTGCTGTGAGCAACTCCATCCCCCGAGTCAGGAGATGTTCTGCCTTGAAGTAAGAGAAACTTTATAAAAATCATGACTTATTCTGCCTTCCTCCATATATATAATTCATTTCTCAGCATCTCCTTTTTATCATAAGGGAATTATGGAAATGGTGGAACAGAGTTACTACACAATTGGGGATTTTTGTGTTGCTGGGTTATGATTTTAAAGGTCATATATAAGTTCTGAGAATGAGTCATCACATGGATTTGCTAAGTCTCCTATCTGATCTGTATCTGTCTAGATACACCCACCATATAGCAGGCACTAGATGAAGCACCACACAGACGTTGTAAACAACAAAGATGTGGTCTCTGTCTTACTGCAACTGACAGTATAAGCAGTGGTGGTAAAGGGCTCAAACATTTTTTTTGCTGATTTCCATGGTGGAAAAACAACAAACCCGCCCCCTGCCCCGCCTATTCAAGCTGTCAAAGTGAGGTCAGCTAGTTCATAAAATTTCCCAAAATTTAAAAATGGGCTCTTGTTGGCTGGTACAAGCTGGCTCTGAATGAGGGAAAGATCTCAGTGTAGAGAAGGGTATGCAGAAAATGGAGGCTGTGTATCAGAGTGTATCTCTTCATTACCAAGATACCGTAAGAAGTCTCAGAAGAACAGAAGTAACAGTGTTTCCCTGTTTATTTTTCACCAGTTTATTTTTACTTTTGATTATGAAAAGATAACCGTAAGAAATCCTGATGTTTGACACAATTCATCTATAACTTCTCCACACCCAGAGGGAAAACAGATGAATTTTAACGGACTCTTTCCACAGCCCCCACCTCCACTGCCACTTTTATCTTCTTCCAAACAGCGTTAGATTTAGAGATAAGTAAAATGGATAAGCAAAAATGTATTGAATGTGGACCACAGACCATGGACCATGCACCATGGCATACAAAAAACTTAGTTATCTAGAATTAAAATGGTGTTTGATAAAACAGGTTCTCTCAAGGCATTGGAATGAGATTAAACACTAGTGTTTTATTAATGAGTTAGGGAGCTGAGATGTGTGTATCTTTTGCTCTACCTCAGCGCTGCTGTTGCACTTCTAGAGTATTCATAGATGCTTTTGCTTAAATGGTTATGAGACTATCTGATCTTTTTTTTCTTATATGTTGTCTGATTAGTAAAACCTATCTTTCCAGTTAGGCTACCTTTGGTCAACACCAACTACCGCGGTAGCTTCCTGTATTTAAATTCTGGGGTAGCAGTTGTCTATTTAAACATATGATTTTAAATGCTTATTATTTTTCAGACAGTCATTTGTCATTTAATACCTACCGCTTATTTCATTAAAATACTCTTCTCTTATGTGCATGTATTCATCGTCTTATCCTCCATTCAAATTATCAGTATTTAATAATTACAGCAATAAGTCCACTGTATCAACTTCCCACTAATCACTTTTAGATAAATCCACTCATTTATCCCCATGGCTGGACTGTAAGGCCATGTCCATTTTGTTCAGTGTTTTTCACCCATGCCTAAAATAGTGACCAAGACAGAAGAAGAACACTAAATCAATACTTTCAGTGAATACTTAATTCTGTATTGTAGGGGATATTTGTTTTTCTACTTTATAAATTAGGAAACCAATGAACACAGAGATTAATGTGCCCAAGTCCACGTAGCTAGCTGAGAGGCAGGGCCAGAATTCAAATTCAGGTCTGTCTACTTCCAAAGGATAAGCCTTGAATTCTAGGCTGCACTAGCTCCCATAGGGTGGAAAGAAAAAACTCAGGTAAAGAAAAAGGCCCACTTGTCAGCACATAATGGATGCTTAATAAGCATTTTCTTATGCAAACTGGAGTATACAGGACTTCACTTGAGTACGCGTTTTATTCTGATTGCTGTTCACCGCTCTATCCCCAGTGACTGGAACAAGTGTCTGGAACTGAGTAAGCAGTAAAAAAATATTTGTTGAATAATAGATGCCTCTTTGTTTCTTCAGCATGTAGCTCGAAGTAGTTGCTAAGAACATTAGGGGTGTGTATGTGTGTGTGTGTGTGTGTGTGTGTGTTAGGTTAATGAAAGTTGCACCTCTGAGTATTAATAATCTGGCTTTCATAAGATGTGATTCGTTTCCATCTGTTTTGTGACATATTTCTTATTGTCCGTAGAGAAGCATGCTAGAAAGGACTGCTGTGGGCAGTTCTAGGCAATATTGGCTAAAAGATAAGCAGTGCCTTAATGACCTCCCAAATTCTTCACAGAATTACAACTTTGTGTGTAACTTCTAAAAAGGGGTGTGTTATTAAAGATTTGCGTCAGTAAATCAGCAATTGAGAGCCATTTTTCTGCCTTCCAAGCTAACCATTCCTGCCTTGTGTTTTAATTTTTACTTTTTTTAAGTGATAAATTATCTGTTACTTTTTGTTAGCTTTAGAATACTGCCCCCTTTAAATAGTGATGCAGCTTTAACCTGCTAAAAATGACAGGAGCTTGTCCAGCTCTGGACCTGAGATCAGTAACATCAGTCTTCAAAATTCATGCATCTTCTGTCCTGACTTCCTCTCCTTCTTCTCCTTGCTCGAAGCCCTCAGGGACTGTAACTCACTGACTGAATGTCAGATGCCCAGGGTACTGCCACCTGGACTCCTCAAGGCATTTCCCGCCATCAAAACTTCAACCATCTTGTCTCCAGTCTTGCTCTTTGCCAAGGAAAATAATAAACCCAGGTTAGGTTTAAGCTAAGGTTTAGTGGCTTGCTATAGCTCCATGCTTTCCTAATCATAGTTTTCAAAATAATTTTTAAGCTGCATAGAAACAACTTCAAAAAAGTTAATAGATACGACATCATTTGAATATGTGTTAGAAAAGAAAAACATAACTAGCACACCAAACTTGTTATTTTTAGGTTAACATTATTTTGGCAAAGCCTATTTTTTTAGATAGAGTGCAATCTAAGGAAAAACTATTTAATAGGTTGTCTGTAGCTGTGGCAAAAAATATAGATATATGAGTAAAGTTTGAGAAACAGTGCCATATTGTATCTTGTCTAATCACTTCCCAGATGACAGTTGTCATTTATCTAGCACCTAAGAAGTCTGGCACTCACGCTAGTTGTTTAATACACATCAGCCACCATCTTCACAATTTTTCAGGGAAATGAGCAGGCCTTATTATTACCATTTTATAAATAAAGATGTTGAAATTTAATTAAGTATTTGTGTACAGTAACACAAGATAAGAAGTTGAAGTGAGTCCTCATCTCTGGTACCCCAACTACAAGTCATGTTGTCTTCACAAAATTAAAGAAATACAAAATGTCTCCACTTACTCGCTTTCAAACATGAGGCATTGTTTTGTGTTGGTTTTTCATAGTGTCCAAAAAGGAAAGATTAAGAGGGGAAAAGAAATTTTGTGTACCTTCACTAACACACACTTCTTTTATAAACTCAAATGGCCACACTTTTAGTTTAACTGTGAGCTTCCAAAGTGCTTGGAGGATTTGCTGTAAGAGATGCAGCTTCTTTCTGCCAAGGCTTGCCAAGGGGAGTTTAGTTTACAGAGGCAGGTGTTCCTAGAACTGGAAGGATTCTGAGACTGCCTGATGCAGACGTTCTCAGCCTGGTGTCCAGGGAGCTCTATGGAGGCTTCCACATGAGTTCCAGGGGACCCATGAACTCTCTGAAAATATATGTATAATTATATGAATATGTAAGTAGGTGCCTTCCTTTTTTCGCCAGATATTGTCTATTACCAAAGAAGAGTTAAAAACCACTAGTCTTGTCTTGACCTATCCTTCTGCAGTTTAGGGAACTAAACGACCAACGCTGGAGAAATCTATACAAATACAAACAGCCAGGGCCATAATCTTAAATGACACCCATGGGTGCCTCAGAGAGTTCATCTTTCTATCTGTTTATAAATATCTAAATCTTAATAGCAAGAGTAACTCTGGTACTGGAAAGAACTAAACTCGTGGTAAAATAGGCATTCATATTCTATGTTATATTTTCAATGCTAACTTTCTAGAGTTTCCAACATGACCCAATTCATTTTTACTCTAAGTAGATTATTTGTAGCCAATGTGAAAAGATCATGTGCTTTATTATATTAGCAAAAATATTTGCATGATAATTCTTCGTCCTCTTACTGTGTCTCGAGATTCTTGTCTGATTGAGCTTTTAGGGAGAAGGCAAGAGGAACACAGGAGCGCTGGATCATGAAAAATAATTTTCTTCAAATGTAAGGAACACAACCTAGGGCTCTTCTTTTCTGCAAGAGAGTCAACACATTTCTCATCAGAACAAATCCATCTTGCTGTAAAGGTTATGGGAGGCTTTATTCTCTGCCTTCTTAGAGTATATGATTGATGACAAATAAACACCTAGTAGTTTAGAATAGTTTGCTTTGGAGCATTATGTGAACTGCCCTAATTTCCACATATGGTCAAGGACAATGATGATGATACTAAGCAGTTATTCAGTGCCAGAAACTTTGATACCCTGATCTGAAGGTCTGCTATTTCAAGTTAAATATTCAAGTAAAACAGTAGCCTTTGACCAGGGTAATGTTCTGGGCTATTCCCCTCTTTCAGAGATAATGTTTTCCCGCTTCTATATTTTGACTTGACAATTTTACTTCTGCATTTACAAAACCGCAAATGAATTCATTCTGGCCTTGCATAATTTGACCTCTTTGTGTTGACCTTCTCATTCTTTTTAGCATCTCCCTGCCCTTCATCTGCTATGAATTCAGAGCCAAAAGAAGGGAGTATCTTAATATTTTAAGTACACTTACTACTGAGGCGTCCTAAAAATACCTCGGCAGATTGGGCTGTCTGTCCCATTCACCATTGTATCCCTGGCACCCAGCACACAGAACTGTGCTAATATGGAAGCCCACACTTGTAAGATCTGCAAATGTCCTTGAGGGCAAAAGCAACTTAAGTGCTCAGGTATGCAATTTACCTCTCCACTTCTAATTTCTGCAGTCCTGAACTTAACAATTCCTCACTATCTTTTCCTATCAAAGACGCTTTGATCTTCCATATGAGGATTAGCTTGTTAAGTTATATACAGACACACAAAACTCTGTTGAGATCTTCATTTGAATGATATCAGCTTTATAGATGAGTGTGAGATAATGGGTATTTTTACAATACCCAGTCTGCCTGTGATGAACAGATGCTTTTTACATGTAATGTAGGCAAATTTATCCATCTTTTTCTTTTTATGTCCTGTTTTAGAAATATTCGCCTACTCTGAATTCCTATGTTAGCTTCTGAAAACTATATTCTTATGTAGTTCACAGTGAATATCCATCTGTAACTGATTTTTAGTGCTTTACTGAGATAAAATTCACATACCATACAATTCATGGCCCATTTAAAGTGTACAGTTTACTGTTTTTAGTATATTCATAGGGGTTGTGTAGTCATCACCATAATATTATTTTAAAATATTTTGTCTCCCCCTAAAAAAACCTGTACCTGTTAGCAGTTACTCTCCATTCTCCCACTCCTCCAATCCTAGGAAATGATTAATTGATACTCTGTATATATTTGCCTACTATTGAATTTCATATTAACAGAATCATATAATATATGATCTTTTGTACTGGCTTCACTTTGTATAATATTTTCAAGGTTGATCTATGTTGTAGCATGTGTCAATATTTAATTCCTTTTTAATGCTGGATAATATTTCATTATATGGGTAATACCACATTTTATTTATGTATTCATCCAGTAGACACTGCGTTGTTTCTTCTTTTTTACTATTTTGAATAATGCTGCTGTGAATGTTTCTGTACAAGTTTTTGTATGGATGTGTGGTTTCATTTCCCTGGGTATATACCTAGGAATGAAATTGATGATTTGGTAACTCTATGTTTAACATTAGGAGTAATTGTCAAACTGTTTTCCAAAGCTTCTCCACTATTTTACATCCCCACCAGCAACGTAAAAGGGTTCCAGTTTCTCCATATCCTTGCCAATACTGGTATAATTTTTGTCTTTCTGATTATAGCCATCATAATGGGTAAAAAGTGGTATCTCACTATGGTTTTTATTTGCATTTCTCTGTAACTTTCATTATGCTGAAAACTCTTGAATGTTTATATGGCCATTTTTGTATCTTCTTGAACAAATCCCTGTTCAAAACTTTTACCCATTTTTAAGTGAGTTATTTGTGTTTTTAATTGTTGAGTTATTTATATTCTGTGAATGCAAGTACCCTATCAGACATATGGTTTTTCAAATATTTTTTTCATTCTGTGGTTTGCCTTTCACTTTCTTGATGTAATTATTTTGCAGCACAAAGTGTTTAATTTTGATATAGTTCTATTTATATTTTGTTTATTTAATTGTCACTTGTGCTCTTGGTGTTGTATCTAAGAAATCATAACCTATAAACCCAAGGTCCCAAACATTTACTCAAATGTTTTTAGTCTAATAATTTTATAGTTTTCTCATTACATTTAGGTCTGTGTTCCATTTTGAGTTAATTTTTGTGTATGGTTTAAGATAGGGGTCCAACTTCTTTTGCACATGGATATACAGTTGCCCTAGCACCATTTTTTTGAAAAGACCATTCGTATTCCCCATTGAATTGCCTTGGAACTGTTGTTGAAAGTCAACTGACCATAAATTTATGGGTTATTTCTGGACTAGAATTGATATTTGACTAGAATATCAACTGAATTGACTAGAATATCAGTTCTAAAAAGTCTATCAAGTCTAAAGTAGGAGTCAAATTAATCTTTTTCATATGGATATCCAATTCATCTGAATCAGCATCACTTATTAAATAGACCATGTTTTCACTTTCAATATTTTCTAGCTTTCATAGAATTTTATTGTTTTAGTTTATTAGTTATTTAGATGTTTTATTTTTTAATGTATAAATTTTTGCCCACTATTGTTATTTTTGTTATTAATTTCTAGATCTTACCCAGAGTAACCACACTCTAGCTTTCCAACATGTGTTACGGTTTTCTACCTTTTTTTTCTATCTGGAAGCTAGAGTTTTACATGCTTTCCTGCTAATTCCTCTATGAATTTCAAAAGATGTATGTTTTATTTTATCTATCTTTTCTAGGTTTTTTATTGTATGAGGGTTTTGAAATTATGTTGTTTGCCATGTTGCTGGAATCACAGCCCTGCTTTTCTATTTTTATGCCCTATTTCTGAAAATTGGTGCTAGATTTTCCTAGGTGACTTTTACATCTCTGCATTTTCCCCTTCAGACTTTATCTCAGTGGTCAAAAAAGAGTGCTACATTCCAAAGTGTGTGTTTTGTATTCCAGCTGATTTGTGGAATTTGATAACACTGGTAAGATACTGCTTTTTATTTTGGCATAAGAGCAGGCTTTGTCTCCTGTTTTCTCCTTCATGATGTTAAAGGTGCTTACTGAGGCAGAAGTAAAACAGAGCTCAATTGTCATATACAATTTTCCCTGAAAAGACCTTTGCTTCACTTCAGTGAGTGAATTCAGCTGCCAGATATTTATGTGAGCATCATTCTGAAGGGGAATAAAAACCCTAGACAAAGTTAGTTGAAAAACCTGAATGATCTTTAAAAAACAGCCTCTCGGAGAAATATTTGGAAAAAAGAAGAGCATCGTGAATGTCAGAGCTATAGGAACCCTTACTTGTTTTGCACCCACTCTTTGATTCTTGGTAGAGGAACTGAGCAACCGGGAGGAAAACACAACTGTCTGAAGACATTCTATGCAGACATAGAACCATGAGTAAAATCTAAATTCTTTCATTTCCTTATTTTTATATTTTTTATTTCCTCCTGACATTTCCTAAACTGATATATTATCGCCCAGTTGTTCCACTGAGGAGTTTGGTGAATGAGACCATAAGCTTTCCTTCCCTCATGTAGTATTTCATAAGATTACTTTTAAAACTCAACCTTTTAATCTTTTAAACCAGATCTTTAACTTTTATCTAATTCATAAACTTTACTGTGACAGACAGCCTCTTGGATGGCCTGAATCATCTTTGCCTCTTGGTGTTTACTTTCTTGTATAATCCTCTCCCCTATATACTTGCTTCTAAATACTAGTATAAGGCAAAAGAGATATGTTCCTCCTGTGATTACGTCATATTACGTAAGACTCTGTCTTGCTCTCCAGCTCACTCTGGAGACTTTTCTTTTGTGTTTGATGAAGTAAGCTGCCATCTTGGGAATGCCCACATGTCAAGCAACAGTAAGAAGCTACTAGAAGCTGAGAATGACCTCCAGCTAACAGCCAGAAAGAAGTCATATACTCATTCCTTAGCTACAAGGAAATGAATTCTACTAAGAACCTGAGTTATCTTAGAAGTGGATTCTCCCTAGTCAAGTCTAAAGATGAGAGTACAGCTTTGCTAACACCTTGATTGCAGCTTTGTGTGGCCCTGACCCAAAGACCCACTGAGCCATGCCTGAAGTCCTGACCCACAGAAATGTAAGATAATATATCTACATTGTTTTTAGCTCCTAAGTTTGTTTTTAATGCAACAATAGATAACTCATACACTTACCATAAAATCTGCTATTCTGATACATTAAAATGCAACCTCATCAATGAATTTTTGGTATACCGTTAATGGACCAAATTGAAACTGAAATATACCAGCAGGTGCTTGTCAGCAGGCCAGGGAAATATAATCAACAATATCCTTTCCTGACTGACCAAAAAAGATTTGAAGTTTTGCATAAATTAATTTTGTATAATTCATAAGCATTCATTGAATTAATTCAATAAAAATTTAGTCAGCAAGATGCTCTATCAGCACAATTCCAAGTATTTGGCTTGACAAAAATATAGGGGCCTAATCTCATGAATCTCTTTGGTGTAAGAAGCGATATTTTCAAAAATCACTTCTCTTTTGTACTTATTTACTTCCCTGGCTACACAAAGGGCCCCCTCTTCAGAACTTTCTCCCTCTCCTCTATATTTCTACTTAATAATATTGAGTAGAATAATGGTAATAATATTGAGTAGAGTAAATAATAACATCACATAATTATAATAGTAGTAGTAATAATAAGTTTACAATATTTTACACAATTTTTATTCCTGTCATTTATGCATTATCTCATTTAACATATTTATTGTATCCTATGTGTAAGGATGGAGTGTTAAAATGAACAAGAGATCATCCTACTTATGCACG
Organism: Neophocaena asiaeorientalis asiaeorientalis; assembly: GCF_003031525.2. Taxonomy (NCBI): domain Eukaryota; kingdom Metazoa; phylum Chordata; class Mammalia; order Artiodactyla; family Phocoenidae; genus Neophocaena; species Neophocaena asiaeorientalis. The sequence continues at coordinate 6,719,608 of NW_020175186.1, forward strand.
TTGCCTTATTACTTAATCATCCCTTCACAATAATTATGTGAACTATTGAACTATTCCTTTTATAGAAAAATAAAGTTGACTGCTCTCTGTAACTTGAATCTTATTGCCCCAACTGAAAATCCTACATCTTTATTTCTGTCCATTAAAGTGGTCTTTGCTGACGTTCCTCCAAAACACCAAACTTATTTTTACATAGTACTTGGCACTATCTGGATTATATCATGTATTTATTTCTTTACTGTATCTTCCTTACAGGAGGATATACCTCATTTTGCCTTGTTCATTGCTATATTCTCAGAGCCTACAAGCATCCTTAGCACATAGTAGATAAATAAATAAATACACATGTATATAAACATTGTAAAGTAAATATTTCTTGAACAAATACATTGTCTTATTAGAGAAAAAGATCATGCAGCAAAATGAAAAGAAACAAAGTCCTTCAGTTTTTACTTTTTTACTTGAAGATGTCTCTTTTTTCCCCAAGATGTAAATTAAATATTGCTAGGAAAATGGCAATAAGAGACATAGAGTAGCTTGTAAGGTATATGACATTTAACTTGGTGTTTTAAAAAAACTTTCAAAAAGGCTTTCTTTTTAAAAGCAGTTTTAGGTTCACAGAAAAATGGAGCAGTCAGAGACTTCCCGTATACTCTCTGCCCCCTACTCACACACAGCCTCACCTATTATCAACATCCCCACCAGAGTGTACATTTGTTACAATTGATGAACCCACATTAACACATCGTAATCACCCAAAGTCTGTAGTTTACATTAGTGTTCACTCTTGCTTTTTTACAATCTCTGAGTTAACACAAATTTATGACAATATGTATCCATCATTATAGTATCATTCAGAGTAGTTTCACTGCCCTAAAAATCCTCCTAACCTGTGGCAACCCCTGATCTTTTTACTGTCCTCATAGTTTTGCCTTTTCCAGAATGTCATATAGTTGGAATCATACAATATGTTGCCTTTCCAACTGGCTTCTTTCACTTGGCAACTCAGTCACTTGTAAAGCTGAAAAAATTGGTATGATTTAAAAACAAACCATGAAACTCTGAACCCTGTGAAGTTATCAAGAAATAAGAAAAACAGGAAGCTTTAGTCCTATCTTTTCCCCAAGTGACTCACTTCCTCTAAAAGTCCTCTCCCTGGGAGAGTGAGATTCAAAAATTAGATCTAGGTCCAGATTAGAGTAAGGTCCAGAATTTTTAGGGTGCTTTGTTATCGAAGCTACCATTTGGAGCAAACAGCTTTGTCTCACCAATTCCATATGCTATGGGCAGGCAAGGCTGCTGAATCCATGTGCACCTCCCTCTAGGTCAGGGTAGAAGGCGGGAGCTTGTTTCCTTCCCTATTTTCCCAAGAAGCATGAGCATTGGGAAGGAGGAGGCACTGACTGCTTCTCCCAAACCTCTTTCCTTAATCTGGTGGTTACACTGAGCCACACAGCTTGTGCGTCCACTAAGTCTCAAGTGAAAGGGAGATGAAGAGACTCCCCATGGGAATCCCAAATGAGACAAGTGGCTCTTAGACTGCCACTAGAGAAGAAGCTTATGACTGATTTCTGAATCCTGCTTTCAGCTCACCTTGTTGCCCTAGCTCTGCCTCTGAAAGAACAATCAGTCAGCAACATCTCTCTCTTCCATGCCCCGAGCTCCATGTATACTGTCATCTGCCAGGCCTCAGAGGGAGCCTTCTGTGGTTGGGTGACAAGGCACCCTTTGGGTTCTTTGAGTGATGCACTGTCTTGTGAATCTTAAAACATTTGTTTTCAAAGTATGTGTGGCACAGCTTGCTAAATACTAAGCTGATCATATTATGGAGGCCCAGCGGCCAAGATATCACAAGCTATCTCTGGGGGTTAATGAAATCAATACCTTATTAGTTATAAATTGATTGAATTCCATGGTTAATAATGATTTTTTAATCAGTAGCATGCCATAATTATGAGATATACACATGCAATACAGAATAAGAGTCAGGGTGAAGAAAGTAAAATGAAAATAGGAATAGCATCTCGCTGAGCAGGGAGGGATTATAAAATGCAGCTCTGTTTACAACAGCCAGGGCACAGAAGCAACCTAAGTGTCCATCGTCGGATGAATGGATAAAGTAGATGTGGCACCTATATACAATGGAATATTCCTCAGCCATAAAAAGAAACGAAATCAAGTTATTTGTAGTGAGGTGGATGGACCTAGAGTCTGTCATACAGAGTGAAGTAAGTCAGAAAGAGAAAGACAAATACCGTATGCTAACACATATATGTGGAATCTAAGAAAAAAAAAAAGGTCACGAAGAACCTAGGGGCAAGATGGGAATAAAGACACAGACCTACTAGAGAATGGACTTGAGGATATGGGGAGGGGGAAGGGTAAGCTGTGACAAAGCAAGAGAGAGGCATGGACATATATACACTACCAAATATAAAAGAGATAGCTAGTGGGAAGCAGCCACATAGCACAGGGAGATCAGCTCGGTGCTCTGTGACCACCTAGAGGGGTGGGATAGGGAGGATGGGAGGGAGGGAGACACAAGAGGGAAGAGATATGAGAACATATGTATAACTGATTCACTTTGTAATAAAGCAGAAACGAACACACCACTGTAAAGCAATTATACTCCAATAAAGATGTTAAAAAAAAAATGCAGTGCTTAAGAGTCAGTGCTTCATCTCAGTCTGCCTGGATTCTAATCCACACTACAGCTGACTGACTCACTGACCTTGGGCACTGTTGCCTTATACGTGTAACTGGGCTAATGATAAAACTGCCGTATTGGGTTCTTATAAGGATTAAATTAGTTGGTATATATAAGTGCTTGGCTAAATTCTTGGCTTATAGAAAAGCTTTGATAAATGTTATCTATCGTTATGACTATTGAGTCAATCTATCATTAGATATAGATATCTCAACTCCTAATAGTACAAGGTTAGAAAGCTAATTCAGCAAATGAATTATTCTTTTAGTTCTTTAATTAAAATTATTAAAAATTCTCTATTTCCGTAAGTGACAACATCAGTGGCGGTAATTATAACAGTGATATAAAATGTATGATCCTTTCCAGTGCCCTTGGTTTCCTATCTCAGCAATAGTTGAGAATATAGAGAATGAAAAGACCTTTCCATCCATTTTAAAGTCTGCCTCAATTTTAACATCTGTGATATGGGAAAAACAGTAGTTATCTCTCAGTTTCTGTGAGCATGAAATGTGTTAATATGTGCAGAGTATGTAGAGGAGTACTTGTTTTCTGCTTAGCTTATATTAGTAGTATTATTTCTTTAAATGTTAATTAGTTGTTATTTTCTTAAATGTCTGCCAGACTGTAAATAATAGGAGTTGGAATGCAGTCAGTTAGAGACTCTGCCATCTGATTAGAGTTACCAAAATAGAGATTTGTATATTTCTGATGGCTGTGTGGACTAGAGGTGGGGTTGAGCTTCTGTTAAGGAGGCGGTAAGACAAGCCTGGCCAGGTTTTTACCAGCAGTGAAACCACACTGTGTAACACTGAGGTCAGATTTTTTGAGATTCCTCAGACTCATAATTAGAGAAGATTTGCATAGAAGCGTTTGAATAGTAATAACATTTCTGGCACATTTTAAGTTAAGGTTGGTGCATTAAAAAAATATATATATATATATGTATGTATTAATATATTTTTTATCCCCCAGGAAACTCAGAAAATTAAAACATTTTTCTTCTATAAGTACCACTTTAAAATTAAAACTTTCTCTGATAGAAGAGCCAGAATTTTAATTAATCCAGTAGCACTTACTAAATTTACACCTATGTGTGGAATTTCTTTTGAACCATAGTGTAAGATGTGCTTTCTGTTAATTTGTTTTTTTTAATAGGGATGTTTTTTGTTGTTGTAAATATGTGATTTTTCTTGACAAAACTGCTTCTCATTTGTCTGAAATGGAAAAAAATATTAAAAGCCTTTTTGTTTTTCTCTGTAACAGGTAAGGCCAATTACAAGAGCTATTATGAGGAATGGTTTTACTCTGAAATAAATTACAGTTACATATAAAGGCTGCTTGGCTGTTTCTCTAATTAAGGAGTGTAAAGCTAGAACTTCTGAGTAAAACATGCCATGAGAATCACAGTGTCTGGACTGCGCTCTCCCAAGTTTTCCATTAGAGACTGCCAAAAAAGGATACAGAAACACAAAAGCAAACACCACCACTGGAAACTAATGAAAAAGATTTTCATTATTTGAAGATTTGTAGGATAGGATTAAGAAACGCAAGCCTGGAACAGACACTTGGCCTTATTAACTGAAACCAGCCTAATGGCACCGAAATTACAGAGGAGACTTGGGCTAACCTGGCCCACGGTCTATCCTTAATTTGGGGCTGCAGTGGCCAGACACTCTAGGAAACTAAGCATCTGCTACCCTTCTCAACAGGCGCAGTCTTTTGAGTGGGCCTGAGTCATGCCCTGCTTCCTCTGCCCTTCCGCATCTGTGCCTCTCTCTCTAAATCCAAACAAAAGCAGAAATACCCGGTAAATGAGCATGGCAATAATTTGTTGCATTCCAAACACCGAAATTTGGATAAACGTAGTGTTGTGGGTAGGAGTAGATACTAGTAGCACCTGAGACTCTTGCATACTGAGAAGAGTGTTTTCTTCTCATTTCCACATATTATGGAAAATAAGTCCAATTTTTAAGAATAGACCAGGATGTCTAAAAAAAATAGTAATAATTATTATTTCTAAAAGACTGGGAAGAAGTTATAAAGCAGGGTAATTTAAATACTACTGGTAGAGATTTAAATTGGTTTAGAAAGTAGTTTGGCATTGTCTACTAAAGTTGAAAACAAGCATTCCCTGTGAATCAGCAGTTTTTCTCAGGTACATACTTGATAGAAACGTATGGACAGTTGTATTACAAGATATACACATGAATACCTATTTTAGCTTTATTTGTAATAATTAAGACTAGAAACAGCCCAAATATCCATCATTAGTAGAAAGCATAAATAAGTTTTGTTGTATTCATAGGGTAATATATTATAACAGTGAAAAAATAAACTACATATATATGGAAATCAGGGATGGATTTCACACCCATAGTATTACATGAAAGAAGCCAGACACAATAGATTACTCATTATATATTTGCATTTACATAAAGTTTGAAAAGGACAGAACTCAAATATAATGTTGAAGGATATATCCTTTGGTGATAAAACTGAAGAAAAGTGGGAAAATAGTACCATAAATGACAGGATTATGATTACCTTGGGGGAGAGGGGTGCAGAGGGCATTATGATTGAGAGAAAGGATAAAAGGGGGGCATCTGGTGTTTCATGACTTAGGTAGTAGTTATAAAGGTGTTTGTCTTATAATAATTGTTATGCTTCTGTTTGTTGCACTTTTTATTTTGTAATAAATCATGTTTCATAAGTATATATAAAGCAGATCTGCTTTCCTTTGCTCTAATTCCATATTCACACTAACATCCTTTGGCTTATTTTTCTATGTTTCTATCTGTCTTTGTCCTGAGGAAGATAACATTCCAAAATGTGAAAGGTGTCATTTGGATCATTAGAAAACAAGAAAAATTCCAACAGGAATTAATGCACTGCATACATTTTTTACCTTGTTTTCTTGTGATAATAGCTAACTTTTTCTTAAGTCTTGTAAAGTGAGTCAGATTATATTGAGAATGCTCTGTACGCATTATCTCATTTAGTCATAACAACAATCTTACAATGTTGTTAATATTATCTTCAAAGCTACAGGAATTGAGGCTGAGCAATGAAGTTAAATTACATGTCTAAGAACACAGTTAATTAAAACCCAGCTCTGTCTGATCCAGAGCTCAATACCTTAACTGCGTTTTACTACCTCAAAGATATGGTTAACAGAAAATCAGCAATCACTTGCAGATTAGTGACAAGATCTAATTTTGCAGTGGCCTGAGGAAGGACTGTGGTAAATTCACCTAGCTAATATGACCCTTGATGGCTTCTGATACCCATTAATCAGGTTTCCTCTGGCTATACCCTGACATTCTTCAACTCTGTAGCTCAGAGTTACTGCACATGTAAGATAGCAATGTAGCTAAACATTTGCAGGCCTATCACTCCATATGTATGCTAAAATCTCTGAAAATATTCAGTGTCTACTTATTTTTATCCCTGGAGTTTAGCACAGCACCTCGCACACATTAGGTGTTCATTAGGTGTTCTTGTTAGATTGAGAAGAATAAATGCTAGAAAAAATATGGATCTCACAAACAAGCAGTTACTGCCATAATTTTATTTGAAGAATACCCTAAAAGGCATTCTCATGCAAATAGGCAGACTTCTATTGCGGTTTTGCAAATGGTCTAAAATCTTTGCAAACCTGAACCTTAACTTGGGTATTCTCAAGATATTCTTTAGGAAGACAAGCTTTTCTGAAAGTCTCTGCGCTTCATGGTTTACAATGCCTTAAATAATTAAGTGGTTTTCGAAGCTGTTGAAAGATTAGGTACCTGATGGATGATCTGCATCCCAGTTTCTCTGAGAAAAGCTAGTTTTATTCTGTCTTCTGGGAACAATAAACATGAAAAACCTGGTATAAAATGGAATGCATTCCACATTGTAACTGGAAAACATTTCACTGTTCCAGATGAGTCTTGATTTCATGTTTGAACAACCGTTATTATATCAAAAAAAGAGGTGGTTCTTTTGTTGTCTAGATAATAAATTTCCCATCAATTCTGCTTTTAGGCAACAGATTTGAACGTGGGTTAATCAACATCTTGGTTAATGGTTGCCAAATATGTATTAAAATAAAATGTAATATTCTTAACCTTAAAATTATGTAGAACCTATATTATGTTCTTTTTACGTAATTCAGAAGAGATTTCCAAATCTTTCCATGCTTCTTTATTACCATTTTGAAAACTACTTTTCTTTTTTCCTGATAAACTGGTAAAACTCATTATTCATAATTTAGAATGATAAAATAATTAGATAGTAAATTAGAATGCTAGTTAATAGAATTTGTGAACATGTTTACACAGACAGAGACAAAACCTGTGAATAATACCAAAGGTCACTTATCATAAAAAGATGTAGGTTTTTTGGTTTTTGGTTTTTAAATAGTTAGGCAGTTGCTTCTCTGGGAGAATTTAACATTTATTTTGCTTAATCTTAGAGTAACAGATAACAATACCTATCAGGGTTCTACTTTCAGTCCATGCTACTCTTAAAATAGGGAAAACACATAAAATATTTTAAAACTATCTTATCTTCTCATAGTTTTCCTACCAACCAGTCATGTGATTTCTAGGTCTTCTCATTGAAGGATTTTACCTTCACCTGGGATTAAATATTTTATTATTAATTTAAGATTCAGGTGATACTTAATACTGGACTGGTATTAAGAGGGTGGTACACTTTAAGAAAAAGAAAATGCAGAGGAAAAATTTTATATAATCTTATTTTAGCTCAATCTTTGTTTACATTAACATGGAGATGCCTGGAGGCAGTGTGTCATAGTATAACACAAAGGGAAAGCCATGGCTATTGCAGTTCTGCTACAATTTTGTGATCATTCATCTTATTTGATTATAATTTGATTTGTATTAATGTTGGAGGGGAGAGGATGAGAAATGACCACATGATATTTTAATGGCCTTAAATTTTTGAGGTTATTCCTACCTGGATACACATAACTATGGATTATTCCCTTCTTTCCTTTCACTTCTTTCCTTCCCTCCGTCTTCCCATAAATATCTATTAATGCTTACTATGTGTCTGGCCCTGGGTTAGATGTTTGAAATACTCTGTGAACAAAACAGTAAAAATTTATCACCTTTGTAAAATTTATATTCCAATAGAATAAGGTAGACAGTAAACAAAGGATAATTAATAAGTAAATTATTTAGTGTTATATAACATGTTGGAATTTAACAGTTGCTAAGGCAAATAGATTAGGAAAAGTAGGATCAAGAATGGAATATCGTGGAAAGCAGCTGTAGGGTCTTGAAGAGAGGAGTTATATAATGTCGTTTATAATGCGGAGGATCACTCAAGTGTCTTAACTGTCATGTTGAGAATAGACTTTAGAGGAGCAAAGATAGAAGCTAGGAGATGAGTCAGACTATTATAATAATGTAGTCAATATGTGATATATCTTAGAAAAGAGTAGTAATGAAGGTGTTAGAAAGTGGTCAGATTCTATATATATTTTGAAGAATTTTCTGATGATCTGAATATTAGATGGGTGAAAAGAGAGGAAATAAAGATGACTCGAGATTTTTGATCTGAGCAATTTAAAGGATAGATTTGCAACCAATCAGAATAAAGAGGGTTTGGGGAAACATCTGCTTGGATAAAATAAGGAATTCCATTTTGGACGGTCAACTCTGAGATGTCCATTAGACATCCAAGTGAAGAAATCAGGAAGGCAGTTGGATACACAAGCCTATGGATATTAATTATGTAGTCAGCATATAGATTCTTATTTAAAACCATGAGACTGAATGAAATCACAAGGAAGGGAATGCAGATAAAGAAGGCAAGAGAATCAATGACTGGTCCTTTAACAAATCAGAGGAAGAAAGAAATAAAAGCTGAGAATAAGGAACCATTTAAGTAGGAAAAAATCCAAATAAATGAGATGTTTTGGGAGTGCAAAAGAAAAAAATGTATTTCAAGGTGGAGTGAGTGATTCAACTACTGAAAGGTAAAGAAGAGGATAGAAAATTGATTAATGGGATACATCAATGTGTATGTCATTGGTGACGCTGGCCAAAGAAACCTCTGGAGTGGTGGAGGCAAAAGCACTCTAAAGCCTGAAGTTAATTGTGTCTTCTCTGGCCATAAATCCTCAGTGTCTCCATCCTATAGGACCTGTAAATGGCCTTTTGGCCAGTTAGCCTTCTATTACTGCTCAAGCCCCAGACCTAGTAATGTACACGTATATATACTTCCTTGTCTTTTGCAATATAGTTGTCAAGACCACCATCAAATAGGTGAGTTCTAGTTTCACTATTGCCGTTTCCATGACATCTGGGATGTCACTTAACCTCTTTGGCTTCTGGTACTCATATCAATATCTACCTTAAAGAATTATGAGAATAAAGCACTTGGCACACTGCCTGGCACCATAGTAAGTGATCAGTTAGTGATAGCTATTATTATCATCATTATTATGCAACTGCAAGGCCTTGATGACTCTGCTGGAGTTGTTAGTCACTTTATAGTAACCAATAAAATAATCCTGGGAATCTCAAAATATTCTCATTCATTGAAGAAAATGCTATGCAAACCTTCTTGTCCTTGAACGTGGGAGTCTCTAATACCCCCGAATTCACACACATGAACCTATTCTTTCTAAAAAGACAGCTCCTGAGCAGCCTAACCTGTCCCTATAGGATGACAGTCACTCAGATATCTTTTTTTTGCTTCACCTGGATGACTCCTTGGCCACCAGGTTACTCTGGTCCTCACTTTTTCACCTCGAGCTGCATGTATGTCCCAAGTAGGCTCCTCCAAAGAAGTTGGAGATGCCTTTGTCTGAAATGATCAGATAGCTCTCCAAATGTTAAGACATTTTTGAATCTCAAGAATGCCTGTATGGGGAAAAATGGAATAGAGAGTTGGTACAGATGTTTAAATAGTCTGATGGAAAATGTGGAGAAAGAAGGATAATGTATATAATAGTTAAGAACATGGACTGGGAGTCAAACTTGAATTCAAGTGATGCGGAACCGTTTCTTGGCAAAGTGCCAGCCCCCGAAAAAGACCATCATGAAAATCAGTTGATCATAAAAACTAATTTTATTAAAGTTACAGCAAATAAGGATACCACCTGGGTAGTCTTAGTAGTGTTTTAAAAAGACGAAGTTAGGGAAGAGTTTTCAGAGGGCTCTAGGACCTGGACTGGGGGATTTTAAGGTAAATCTTGCAAGGGAGGAAGTTGGTTGAAAATTGGTCGGAGTATGGGAAAAACAGCTGGGGTAGGTGGACAGAGCAAGGGGAGGACCTTAAAGAAGTCTTAATAAGCATGCAATTAGTCTTAATAAGTAGGCTGTTTTAGTTGGATCACAGTCTTATATTCTGGGAGCAAGTATTTCTTGGAACAAGCAGCCCAGGAATTGTTTGGTTTGGTATTGTTGAACATAGGTTTAGGAAAATAATGTCTTATCTGAGTATTATTTCATGTAGGAAATTATGTTAATTTCGGTTCTCAATGCTTATGTTGTTTAAACCTTGTTGTCTTTATCTTCAAAATGAAAGTTTGAATATTAAAATATGTAAAACATTTATGTCTGGGCCTGATTTTGAGCAAATATTCAATGTATGTTGGCAATTCTTTTTACAGGGTCTTATTGAATAAAACATACACATTTTGATGCTAACATCAGAGAATCCATGTTCTGGTGTCAGACTGCCTAATTTCAAATCCTAAAACGTCACTTGCTAGCTTGTCTCCTACTGTAGATTGCAAACTTTTAAAATGATCTTTTCTTATCTCACAATTGGAATGTAAAAAACACATTTTTATATTGGGTTGCCAATATTCAAACGGAAGTGACTGAAAGCAAAATGTGTGTGCTTATCAAACCCACGCTATTAACAACCCTTGCTTTATTTGCAGAATGACATGAATTACATAGCATCCAGTGGACTTCTATTCAAAGATGGCAAAAAGCGGATTGATTACATCCTGGTTTATAGAAAGTCAAATATACAGTATGACAAAAGAAACACATTTGAAAAGAACCTCAGAGCAGAAGGCTTGATGTTAGAAAAGGAGGTATGTGCTTTAATAGTATTAGCTATGTGGTATAATATGCTGGAAGAGATATGATCGTTTATGTTTTAGTATAAAAGTGTATAACACGTGGCTTTTTAAAATGTATAGCAGTTATCTCCCAAATGTAAAAGAAATGCATATGTACAGTACTATTTTAAAATATATTCCTTTTTTACTCTACATGTTTCCATAAATTTAAATATTTTTCAAAGGGCATAACTATTTTTACAATTTTAAAAATTAAAGAAGGAATGATTCTATATAAAGTACAAAACTCTATGAAAAGAAAGACAAAACGTTGAAAGAAAAGTTTGCCAAACTGTTAATGTCTAGGTTTTAATATTTTTTGTTTTAAAATTTTTATTTTGTATTGGAGTACAGTTGATTAACAATGTTATTGATAGTTTCAGGTGTACAGCAAAGTGATTCAGTTAAACATATACATGTATCTATTCTTTTGTGCATGTATCCTTTGAACCATGTTTTTCTCTGGATATATGCCCAGGAGTGGGATTGCTGGATCATATGGTAACTCTACTTTTATTGTTTTAAGGAACCTCCATACTGTTCTCCATACTGGCTCTACCAATTTGCATTCCCACCAACAGTGTTGGAGGGTTCCCGTTTCACCACACCCTATCCAACATTTATATTATTTGTAGATTTTTTATGATGGCCATGCTGACCGGTGTGAGGTGATATCTCGTAGTTTTGATTTGTGTTCCTCTAATACTTAACAATGATGAGCATCTTTTCATATGCCTCTTGACCATCTGCATATCTTCTCTGTAGAAATGTCTATTTAGGTCTTCTGCCGATTTTTTGCTTGGGTTGTTCTTTTTTTGGATATTGAGCTGCACAAGCTGTTTGTAAATTTTGGAAACTAATCCCTTGTCAGTAACATTGTTTGCAAATATTTTCTCCCATTCTGTGGGTTGTCTTTTCGTTTTATTTATGGGTTCCTTTGCTCTGCAAAAGCTTTTGAGTTTACTTAGGTCCCATTTGTTTATTTTTGTTTTTATTTCCATACTCTAAGAAACAGAACAAAAAAAGATATTGCTGCAATTTATGTCAAAGGGTGTTCTGCCTGTGTTCTTCTAAGAGTTTTATAGTGTCCAGCCTTACATTTAGTTTTTTAATCCATTTTGAGTTTATTTTTGTGTGCGGTGTTAAAGAATTTTCTAATTTCATATTTTACATGTAGCTGTCCAGTTTCCCCAGCACTATTTATTGGAGATACTGTCTTTCCTCCATTGCAGTCTTGCCCCCTTTGTCATAGATTAATTGACCATAGGTGCATGGGTTTATTTCTGGGCTTTCTATTGTGTTCTGTTGATCTATATTTCTGTTTTTGTGCCAGTATCATACTGTTTTGATGATTCTAGCTTTGTAGTATAGCCTTACGTCAAGGAACCTGATTCCTCCAGCTCCATTTTTCTTTCTCAAGATTGCTTTGTCTATTTGGGGTCTTTTGTATCTCCACACAAATTTTAAGATTTTGTTCTAGTTCTGTGAAAAATGCCATTGGTAATTTGATAGGGATTGCATTGAATCTGTAGATTGCCTTGGGTAGTATATTCATTTTGACAATATTGATTCTTCCAATCCAAGAGTATGGTATATCTTTCCATCTGTTTGTTTCATCTTCAGTTTGAACTATTTCTTCTTAATCCTGTTTCTTATATGCTTTTAAAGAAGACTTTATTTTTTAGAGCAGTTTAAGGATCATAGTAAAATTGAGAGGAAGGTACAGAGATTTCCCATATACCACGTTAACCCACACATGACCCTCTTATCATTATGTAAAGCCCTTCTTTATCCCTCATGACTTTCCTTTCTTCAAATGTTTTTTTAGTGTTCTTTAAGGAAAGCTATTTTTTTCAAGTGAAACAATAAAAGTAACAATGCTCACTAGGCAAAAAATGAAAAATAGAAAGGAAATAACACATAACCCTCACTCTTATTATCCAAAAATAACCACTCGTGCTATTTTAAACATTCTAGGGTTTTTTAAAAAAAAATATTTATCATATTACAGAAAGAAAAAAAATGTAAAAAATCAGAAGTATAACAATGTACAAAATAAAAAGTCAAAGTGCACATCTACCATCTCTCAAATCATACCCTTTTCTCCTTTGGTAGCCTTGCTAATAATATCTTGAATTATACTGTTGTGCCCCTCTATATATTTTCTATGTATATACAAACACATATAAATTTTTTACATAAAATTAGTCATGATATACTTACTATTCTGCTATTCAATTCTGTCGTTTAACAATGTATTATGGATCTCTTAAATTGCAGTGTATTTAGATCCAACTCATATTTTTTACTCAGGTGCATAGTATTACAATTTGGTGATTTAGCCAACTGTTCCCTTACTGAGAGAAAAAAATTAAATTAAGGATTTGAGGGACCCCTAAATTACTACTGATTGGATTTAACCACTTTACCAATAAGTGGATTGACAAGATCAAAAGCTCTGATGATTTATTTGCTTAAATATCTGGATAATTTGCTAATAAGCTTTATCAATGGAATAAAGTGGTCACCCATATTTTTACTTGATATTGGAAACCACCCCCACTTTTTTGTTCCCACAGGACATGTCTTTTGATTAGTTATCTGAGGAACATCCATAGGAAGTACTGAACTATAACTCAAGGTGACCCTAGCAAAACTAATCCATTCATATTTATTAAAATTATTTTACTATGTATAAAATAACAACCATACACTGCCTTACCTCTTTATGAGGTAAGGATTTATTCACACACTGCCTAGTGTTACAGAATTGGGCAAGTGGAATTCTGATCTCAGTGTCTACTGACTCTTTTAGTTATGTTTCCTCTGGGAACATCCCAGAATATCCATATCACTAGTGATTAATTCAATTAAGAAGTATTTATTGAAAAAATCTACAAACTCAAGTCTTGTGATAGGTTTTTATTAATTTAATTTCCTTGTGATTTCTCAAAATCTCCATACAAAAAGAATCAATCAAGTGACTGATTGTCATATGTTCCCAGAGCAGTTTATACCTGCTTGCTATTATAATGCTGGTAGTTATTTTGCTCATGTATTTACAATTATTTCTTAATTCAGCAAGTAATTTTGACAGATTCCATGAAGATGTTGGAGATCAGGTGAGTTAAGCAGACCACACTCCTGCCTTCACTGAACATACAGTCTGTGGAGGAGTCAGTCATGAAAATTGTTTACTTGTAAAAGAGATATAACTTGGTTCACAGTCTCCACCTAGTTTTCTTGGTGGAAAGTCCAGATTCTCTTGTGTGTGTTCCTCTCCCTCCCTCCTCCAAGTTTTCCCAAGAATAATACTGGATGTTATTCATCCAAAAGGGGTTTTGTTTTGCTTTTAAGGGAAATCCATTCATTCTTGAGCTCCCACTCTTCAGTTACTGCCAAAAGATTCCCATTTTTCTTAAAAAAAAGCATCATGTCCCATTTTTTTTTCTATTTTTTCTAGAAAAAAAGTACACATGTGTACCTTTGTTCCTGGACAAATGGCTTTTCATTCTAGGTTCCATAATTATAGCTCTTTTAAGTTCACATTCACATGATTAGGATTTGGTCCCCACAGTTCAATAAAGTGCCAGGACAGCTGGCCAGAAAGAGTATTCAACCTCAGCTGCACATTTCATTGGAAACTGTAGCCATCGTGTTCATACAAGTTACCAGGCTCTACTTCCCCTTTCCTTCTATTTACCTCCTCATAGAGATAAATGACTTATTTTTCTGACAATGGGAAGGGTTAAGGCTACCCCAATTCTGCAGAATAGATGATATTAGTTTTGTGGCAGAGTTGAGGAATTTGTATATCTTCCCTCCAGAAAGGCCCTAAAAGCCATATGAAATTTGATCCAAAAATCTCTGAGGAACTCTGCCAACCCAAGCAAAGGAGAGTGCTGCAAATTTTTTTTAAAAAGTCTTGTTATTACTCTTTCCACTTGACTAGTACTTGCATATCTAAGAGGATACTTAGGTGGCTTTGCAAAATAAAGCTATTCTAATCCAAGGTGATTTTCAATCTCCATTTATTAATATAAAGTCTAAAATCCTTCCTTACAATACCCTTTATAAATTCAAATCATGTTAAGTGACCTAAAAGAGAAGCAAATGGTGCTAGAATGGCTTATGAGGAGGTCAGTAAACTAATCTTGAGGATGAGGGAAGACAAGAAGGAAAGGGAGAAGTAAAATCAAAGAAATAAACTTTGAACTGAGATTTGGAAAATGAAATAGTTAAAGTAGGTGGATAAAAGGGATAGATGTTTTCATCTATGAAACCAGTATTGAAATCTGGTTTTCAATACTGGCTGCACATTAGAATCCCCTGGGGATCTTTTAAAACCTTGATGCCAGACTCCACCATAGCGTGGAGCAACTGAATATCAGTATGGTGGTGGGAGGAAGAACACTGGTATTTTTAATACCAGAAATAAAAAGTACTAAATGAGTTTGGAAAGGATGGCTAGGGTTAAGTAATTCCATTTTGTAGTTGAAGACTTTTGATGATTTTCTTAGAAAAAATGGGAAGCTGCTGAATAATTTAAGCAGGCAGTATCATGACCATATTTGTTTTCAAAAATGAAACCTTAGATTGCTGAAAAGAGTATAGATTTAAAAGCAAGGCTGGATATGCACAGAGATCATGGGTGGCATTAGAAATGGAGAGAAATGAATAGATCTGATAGATATTTAAGTTAAATATAGATATTTGGTGGTGGTTTGGATATGGTAGAAAGAGAAAAGATTTCAAGGCTAACTTGGGCTTGTGACTTGAGCAATTTCTTTAATCATTCAAGGAACATTAATGAAGTACCGATGATATGCTTCATTCTGGGGACATATAGAAACCAAGATAAAAATGGGCCACATTCTCATGGGAGGAAAGAAACCATAAATATACAAGAAAATGAAATAGTAAGGAATATTACCAGTAATTAAACCAGAATAGTATTATATAGAGTGTGACTAAGTAGCTATGTTAGCGTGTGTGATGTGAAAGAAAGTAATCTGAATGAAAAGGAGTCCATCATGTGGAAGATAAGGGAACAGAAAACTATTTGCAGAAGGAATAGCCAGTATAAAATTGCTGGCCATCAAAAAGAGAGCTAATTTGGGGAGAAAGTGGAATGGGATTTTGGGACTGAAGATCCTAAGCTTGTAATTGAGGTACCATTGAGAAGTAGAAGTAAAAATGTTTGAAATTTGTGTCTAGAGCCCAAATGAGGAGTCTAAGCTGAAGGTAAATGCTTTAGCCTTTATAATATAGATGGTAATAGAAGCTGTGTATTAGTACGAAATCACTGGAGAGAATGGAAAAAAAAAAAAAAGAGCCTAGGAGTGAGCCTGTAAAAAGTAGGAAAGGAAAATAGTTAAAGGAGTTGGATGTAGGTGGAAGAAGAAGAGATGAGGAGTCGCAGGGAAGATTGGTTTTCAGGGTAAAATATGCTAAGAAGTCAAGTAAGACAAGAAAGAGGCCCAATTAGTTGGAGAATGTGGAGATCTTTGGTGAAATCAGTGAGAATCATTTCTCTGAGGAGATGGACTTGGAAGCTAGACTGTCATGAATTGAAGAGTGACTAGATAATGGAAAAATAGAAGCTGCAGCAAATATCATCAACCGACTTGCTCATCTGTGAATGGGAGGATGAAGAGCAAGAGCCAGAGAGGGAAATGAGGTCTCATGAGGTTTCACTTCTTTCTTCCTGTTTTCATTTTTTCTTATATGAGATGTTTAAATGATGATGGGGAAGATCCAGGAAAGAAGGCTGAATGGAGAGAGGCAGGAAGAGAAGGGAAGAGAAGGAAAGGGAAGAAATGGAAGAGAAAGATTGAGGAAACAGAAGGCAGATGAGATAAAAAATTAAAAGGCTTTTGGGGAAGGATGAAGGGGGAGGTCCAGTAGAGAGTTAGAATATCAAGTGTAATATCAAGGAAAATTAAGATTTCTAAATTGTATTTTAAAGTTAACTTTCTACAGTTGTTTTAGTTACCAAAGATATTTTTACTTATGTTCCTAATTCTAAGAGTAATGACATTGATTTTTTAAATGGTTGAGTTAATTAGGACTAAATTAATTATCACAATGTTAATGTGTAAAATCAACCTGCTATGACAAACACAGTTTAAGTGAACAAAACATGTTTATATAATAAGCATGCTGGGACTTCCCTGGGGGCACAGTGGTTAAGAATCCGCCTGCCAATTCAGGGGACACTGGTTCGAGCCCTGGTCTGGAAAGATCCTGCATGCCGTGGAGCAACTAAGCCCATGTGCCACAACTACTGAGCCTGTGCTCTACAGCCCACGAGCCACAACTACTGAGCCCACGTGCCACAACTACTGAAGTCTGCATGACTAGAGCCCACGCTCTGCAACGAGAGGCCACCACAGTGAGAAGCCTGCGCACTGCAACAAAGAGTAGCTCCTGCTCACCACAACTAGAGAAAGCCTGTGCACAGCCATAAAGGCACAATGCAGCCATAAATAAATAAATAAATAAATAAAATAAGCATGCTAAATGTATATCATGAAAAAGTATTGTCTTAAAATTTTCACAAGATTGTTTGACACTGTTTATATTAATTTTCTATTGCTGCTTAACAAATCACCACACATTCATCAGCTTAAAATAAAACCCATTTGTCAGCACACAGTTCTGCAGATCAGAAGTTTGGACATGGCATGGCTGAGCTCTCGGCTCTGTTTCTCACAAGACTTAAATCATTGTGTTGGATGGGCTTGCATTCATACCTGGAACTCAGGATACTCTTTCAAGCTTATGTGGTTGTGGTAGGATTCAGTTCCTTGTGGTTGTAGGATTGCGTTGCCCATCTCCTTGCTAGCTATCAGCCAGGTACCTCTCTCAGCTCCTAGTGGCCCTTCTCATTTCTCGCCACATGCCCCCCACCGCTTTTCACAGGGAGAATCTCCCTTGTGTCCCTCTGCTCCTTTGAATCTCTCTTGCCAGGAAAAGCCCCGTCCTTTTTAGGGACTTATCTGCAGTGGAAGACAATATCTCTTTTTAAAAAGCAAATGTGCCTTATAATAGAACTTAATCATGGGAGTGA
Organism: Neophocaena asiaeorientalis asiaeorientalis; assembly: GCF_003031525.2. Classification (NCBI taxonomy): domain Eukaryota; kingdom Metazoa; phylum Chordata; class Mammalia; order Artiodactyla; family Phocoenidae; genus Neophocaena; species Neophocaena asiaeorientalis. Next base: position 6,737,476 of record NW_020175186.1, read on the forward strand.
ATATGCCATAATATTCACAGATCCTGGAGATTGTACAAGACAAGGACAGTAGGGCATGAGGATCTTAGAGGACTTCTTAGAATTCTGACACTATTAAAAAAAAATCAATATCATGTATCGCCTTTTAAGCAAGCAGACATAGAAAGATACTTAACTCCATGATTACAAGATAGAACCTAGATATATTTTTAGTTTAAACCTTATGTTAATTGATGACTAACTGGTATCTAAATACTTGTAGCTATCTGAACTAGCAAATCCAGGGTTTTGCATTATCATAAACATTTATTTCTTCTTAAAGTTTCTACTATTATAGGCTGTGGGCTTTGTTTGCAACTTAATTTTAATAACTATTAAATTGAAAATATTTAGGGCTTGTGGCAGGTGGAAAGGGAAAATGAAATTGTGAAAATGTCAGCAAGTATTGGATTTGTTAGCTGAAAAATGGGAGTATTCCCTAGGGAACAAGTTCCCATTTTTAAAATTTATATTCCCCAGAGTTAAGCACTGAGCCTGACACAGAGTGCATCTCAAATCTTCATTAAATTGTATGTTGATGTGGACAGTTTCTAGATAATCACATCATCAGCAGATAATCATCCATATTTGAAGACTGTATAAATGAATAGGTAGATGATCTGTAACTGTCAGGATAGGTGCTTTGTTATCCAAGTGTATTTCCAGATTATATCAGCATTTTGTCTTTATCTTAGACTTAATACCATGAGCTACCCTATTCTTTTTTTTTTTCTTTTTTCAGCTCTCTTCCACCAACTTGTAGAGCGACTGTGTAAAAACACATTTTAAAATTTCCTTTTCTCTCAAGAATGAATTTTCTACCTCTTGGGAATTTTGGATGGATTAATTAAATAATAATGTGAAGTGTGAAGGCGGCGGGTGCTTTGTTCCCTTGGAAAAGGCTGCCTGCATCAGAGCTAAACAGAATAGTGCCAGATTGGGAGCTTCTGATTCCAAGGGAGAAAGTAATTTTTCTCCCTGCCAACACCAGCCCTTTGCCAACCTCCTGCTCAGTAGCTGCAAGAAAATAAAACTACTTTTGTTTTTTGATTTTTAAGTAGAGGTACAACAAAAGAGAAATTAAGTTGAGGAAATTATAAGAGAAGACAATTTATGTTGCTTGGAAAAGATATATATATATTTTTAAAGTTAAGACATACAAAATTAGAAATGTTCTAGCTGTATGTGCACTCAGCTTGACGTTTCATTCATCAATGGTAGAATTAATGAAGTAACATCCTTCTAAAGTATCTCCTTTATTTGAGTGTAATAGATTTTTTCACATCTTAAGGGTTGACAGGAATGAATTAATAATCAGTGATAAGCCAGCTATTCATGATGCTAATTTGAATCCTGACATAGGACCTCTTCCAGAATAATTCTGGTTTATTTGCTTTCTTGTCTTCATCATCTCTTGCTTAGGTACACGTTACATAGAATGTGTACTCAAAGTAAGTTAACTCATTCATTCATTCATCCACTCAACAAATGCTTAGTGACTACTATGTGCCTGGCATAGAACTAGGTGCTCAGTAGACATAAATGAACAAAGTGAAAATCCCTTCTCTCATGGCATTTACATAAATAGACTCATTCATTAGAAGATAATAAGTGCTACAGGAAAAAATAGAGCAAGGTTAAGAATGATGGGGTGAGGGCAGGAAAGTCATAGTAAGTGACCAAATGATGGAAGTAGAGTGAATGAGAGGGAGATTAGTAGGAGAGTGGGTTCACAAGATATTGAAGGTGAAATTATAAAAGGCTGTGTAGGTCATTGGAAAAACTTTGGTTTTCACTCTGATTGAAATGGGGTTCTGAGAAGTTATATGATTTGAGTCACGTTTTAAAGAATAACTCTGGCCATTGTGCTACGAATAGACTATCGGGGGCAAGAATGTGAGCAAAAGTTATATACATTATTTCCTCAAGCATAACTAAAGTGTGTAAACTTAGTCTGAATTCAAAGGCCTTTAGATATTTAACACCTAATATGACTTCTGTCATTGTTAATTTTTTTTATCATTCTTTATCTTTAATTTAAAACAAACATATTTGAAGTAGGAAAGTCCTTTGGAAATTGCACAGGAAGCACCTTTTGCTATTTTCCCCTTGTGATTTGAAAAATACCTAGTACCTCAATAAACTATAAAGAAAAAATAACACATGGTCTAAAATTTTGGAAATTCTGTTGACTTTATTTACCTTCTCGGATATTTTAGCAAGTACATGCATATTAAAATGTCTCACAGGTCCTCTAGTGGGAAACCCTAAATGGTCTTGACCTTGGAATGATCCCCCCTTTTTTCATAATACCTCAGGGAACAAACGCTTCCAAATGCTAGTCTGTGAAAGTGCCTGTCCAGTGTTAATGGTGATCAGCCTGCTGTCTACAGCTGAGTATCATTCCAATGATTGTCCCGTGGCTCTCTAATAATACTGTTTTAAAATGTGGGTACTACAAATTTGAAATATGTTCTGGCAAATTCATGAAATTAGCCATATCTAAAACATAGCTTTTTGAATATATGAATATAAAATTGTACAGTTTAATTTTTAAATATATAATTTTAAATTAGACTGATACATTTATTCCACACTTTTGAGCTTTTAAGATTGTTAGGTTTCTTGAGATGTTCCATCTAGTTGAAATTTAAAGGAAAAATGTTAGCCAAGTGGAGTCCAGCTGTAACCTGACATGTAGTGCCTAAATGGAAGCGAAGAGCAGTTCTTCCTTGACGTAATTCAGCTTTTCTAATCATTTGAGGAATAAGCTCTGTGGAATTCAATGCTACAGTGGCCACAAACTTCTTTCTTGCTCTGTGGGCCTCGGATATTGTAGGAATTTCAGAAAATAACTGTCTAGGCTTTTTTTTTTTAAGTATAATATGAACATTAGTGATATATAATGACAAAATGGTCAATTATTTAGTTACTTATTTTAGACTACTGGACCAAATCTAGGAATCTTGATGATTATCTGGTTCAGAAAGGCATCTGATTCTCTGTTAGTGGTATGAGAAAAATATTCAGAACAATGGAATCCAATTCTGGGAATTCTTAAGAATTAGACCAGAGTACTCCATTTTGTTAAAAGCTCCTTAGGTAATTCTGATGCACACTTGATTTTGCTTAAAAACCTCTTGTCTAGATCGAAGACACAAAGTCTTATGATCTCTTGCAGGAAACAGTATACTAACCTGTTAAGGTTCCAGTAAGCGTGCAAACTTGACAGCTCTGTAAGGCTATGGACTTGTAGGATTTATACTCTGTTTATCCCCAGGATTTTCACAGGACCTCGCTTTAATTACAGGAGTAATTACTCAATAAAATGTGCTAGAAGAATAAGTGAATGAATAACTGGTAGCAGCTGTCAGTGTTGTTTTTACCACTACCACCACTGCCCCCCACCCCGCCACCCCAGAGCAGGAATGAGAGGATCATGAGAAGGTGTCAAACAAGAATAACTTCAGATTCCTAATTGCTCATCATTGTTCTGATTAGGGATTCTGGATCTTGATAATGATCAAAGGAAGAAAATGCAGTAACTCACGTGGATGATTATTTCTTGCATTCAATGGCATTATTATACATTTTGATTAAGGTATTTCTGTATTAAGAAATTTTATTCATATAAATTCCTTTTAAGTGGGTGATAATGATTCATGTGTAGGCAAGGGGAAAATGTCCTTCCCTCTCAGATCAAATTGTGGCATGATATTATCAGCTCTAAGTAGTGTCTGTTCTGCTGTCCTTTGCAGCCAGCTGTTGCAAACCCTGATATCATGTTTATTAAAATTCATATTCCATGGGACACGCTGTGCAAGTATGCAGAGAGGCTGAATATCAGGATGCCCTTCAGGTACTTTCAAATTTTATTTCATTCTATCTCAATGTATATTAAGATGAGCCTGTGTTTTGAAAAACTTGAGAGCAATAAATGTAATTCTTTCTACAGAAGAAATGCTTTTTCTTCCAAAGTTTAGCATACCTTGGACATTTGTCTTTCCTTCTAATTTGCTTGCTTAATGTGGTAAGTGTTCTGGTTCCCAGCTATATCATTTCTCGCTGGACTTGACTAGAGGGAGGGGAAAAATAGTTGTTTTCAAGTTTTAACTTATAATTCCCAAGATCAATTTCACTTCTTATTTAATATAGGTAGATGGAACTCTTATTTTTGTGAAACTCAGGAAATGTAAGTGTGTAGCAGCCTTATGTATACAAATACAGTGTTCTTTCTCTGTATAGCAGTTAGCAAGAATCATTCCTCAGGTGGAACTCAACCAGATGGTTTCTTAGCTCTGTCCTCAATGCCAAAGGATAAATGGTAATAAAAGGCCTTCTCAGTTCAAAGATTTTTCAGTCCTTCCTATAGGCAAGCAAAAATTGAATAGATGTGTTTCCCCATATTGTGTGTTTTGTGTCATATGCAGAATCTATCACTTTCCTTCATGATCTCTCACAATAAAATTCAAGTGTTTCTACTATGGGCAAAGTTTTAACTCACATTGAAGATATGAACATTTACACTTTTTTGGAGCTCAGTATGCTTTATCAACTGCTAAGAAGGTTTAAAAAGGTTTAGGGTAACAAGATAGCAAGTAAAAGAACCTCTAGATAATGAATATGAATGAACAGTAAGAGTGCAATTCAAAAATATGGAGAAATTTCTCAGACCTGGTGGCATGGAAGAGGCCAACTCTGTAAGAGTGCTGACAGCCTCAGGTCTCATGACAAGCCTCTACAGTATTCAAGATGAAATATGGGATGTTGATCACTGTCTTTTTAGTCATCTGAAACACCTCAGGCTTTGGAAGATGTAACCACAGTCATTGCCCACAAAGCAGAAATTGATTAAGTGTTGGCAACTACAGAGGAATCTTACTGTGACAATATTAGAATTAGATACCTAAATTGACTCCCATTCCTGCTTGGGTAAAAGTTTCAAAATTCTCTGTACAGATGATATTTATAAGATAGGTAAATAATACCTTGAAGAGCTTGGCAAAAATAATAATAATAAAATAAAAAACAAAAGAAAATGAGTAAAGTCTTTTGAATTCTCTGGCACCTTATATAAATTATTAATAAGATACCTACAAAAACCTGAAGTTTGTACATTTTTATGAAACTTGGTCCCTGAAAGAAGCAAGTAAGGACCTATGAGATATTATTTGTATTATGATTAGATATTTTGGAGTCTACAGAGGACTGTTTTTAATTCAGGTCATTCTACTGAACCAAACTTGAGAGTACAACTAGGTAAGTATACACTGTGCAACTCTTCATGTCTTGAGTTTTGAGGAATTTTTTCCTGCTGACACTACGTCTCCTTCTAAAAAGTCTTGTGAAATACATGCCTGTGACTTATTACAAGCTGATAATGGGAGAATACTTGCCTTTGCTCTATCTGCTTTCTTCTTGCTTGGTCTGTATATACGCATGCTACACAAAATCATGCAGAATTAAAACAATGAGCTTCATTTTAACTTACGAAATTATCAAAGACTTTCACAAGTAGTACTCTTCAAACCTCACACAGATATGGTGAATAATCACCTCTGTTTATTTATGGTGAGAATCAAATTTCATAAAATATTCTGAAACTGAATTTAAAATTATTTTCTGTGAGACTTAAAACTTTTCATAACCACTTTTTATCTTAAGAAGATAATTGAAAAATATGTAAAAACATTTCCTGAAGTACTATTTATAATTATGAAAAATGGAAATATCTCCTATGCTCAATGGTAGAGGATTTAAATAATTTATATATACCCTTGCAGTGCAATATAATTCATTTATAAAACAAATGGGTACAAGGATTTATTAATGATTGTAGTGAAATAATAAATAAATTTCAATAAAATGTGAAGGATATGCATGTATTCCTACAATGAGATTTCAACAATGTAAAATGAATAGAAATAAAATTAGAAGAAAATATAATATGCCAAACATGATTGCTTCTGATGGGTGGGATTGTGGGTCCCTATTATTTTATTTGTTTACATTCTTACAAAATTATTTTAAATGAGTTCTATTTTGACTGCAGAATATAAACAAAGATGCAAAAGAAGTGTGACACCCAAGACAATAACCTACTTTCTGATATCAGGGTGAAATTGCTAAAAAATCCCAAATTAAGCCTGATTTCACATACCTTTATCCTGCCCCTATTCCTGTGATTTCACCATTGTTTCTGAGCAGAGGTATAGTTGAATTTTTGCACAAACTAATTTCCTTGTAGATCTAAAAGGAGGAAACCCTTAGAGACCATCACAAAGTGTGCCATTTCAGTGGATTTCAGTATTCAGTTGCTCTTCAGGTTAACTGAACATTGTGTTAAAATATTCCATCAAAAAAAGGAGCATATCTTCCACTTATCTCCTCTGGACTTTATACAAAGCACTTGTTTGCCAGGGGTCCGAAAGATTGAATCCTTTTTTGCTATCCAAGGGGGAATCTGTCATCATTTGATTCTTAGTCCCTGGCAAAGACACATTATTAATTTGAAATTATACTTTCATTCAATGAAAAAGTAAATGTTGGGTAACATGTTTGCTTTACACCAAATATTTGACATTCATAATTTCAAAGATGGTTTTCCTTTCTTTGTCAATATACTTTCAAAGTATGTCCATTCTGCTGTAGTTTATAGGGAAAAAGTCTTACAAAGACGATGGCAACGGAATCTACAGCATCACACATTTCATACAGCTCATTCCACCATCTCAGTTGGATTTTATTAATTTTAAAAATTGAAAGTCTGTTAGAGCACACTGACCTTTTTCTCTCATTTCCCTTACTCTTGACTTTTTCAGATAAATTTTGAGGAACTCTGACTTTAATCAATATACTCATAACTTTGTTTTTTTAAAAAATCTGTATCAAATTTAATTATTTGTGTCTTTAACTTAGCAGTTCATTAAAAACAATTCCCTTACCAGACTGTGTCTCCAGTTTGTATAAATTAGATCCTAGGTCTCCAATCTGTGTGCCATAGTGTCCTATTTCAACAGAAGTTTTGAATAAGATGTTTTCTTCAGTTGATGGTTTTGCTTTTTATAAATGATATTCATTTTTATTTTCTGGTAAGATTGCATTTGAAAGAAGAGTTCTGATACATCCAAAGAAAGAAATATGAAAACCATGAAATGTATACACTTACTGTCTCTTTTTATTGATGATGTGGCTCAAATTTCTTTTTTATGATACGTTTTTCAAGATAATGTTCACAATTTCCACATTACTGAAATTTTGGAAAATGCCATTGTGATTCTTTTGATTTAATAATATAAATATTAGAAAATATACAGCTTTTCCTCAAAGTTTGTCAAAGGAACACTGGTTCCAGAGGATGTAAAAGAAAAATATCCTGTGACCAAATATGTTCCTGAATTTCTAAGTTAAACAATAAGTTTATTTACTGTAGGAATTTTTAGAGAAGTGGTTCTCAGTCTTCAGAATACATCAGAATCACCTGGGAAACAGTAAAAATGAAGGTCCCTAGAACCTACATCCAGAGATTCTGGCATATTAGGTCAGGGATAAGATTGGGTATTTTTAACAAGCATCCCAAGTGATTCTGTTACAGTTGATAGAGAAATATTGTCTTGAAGATTTTTAATATTTTAATAATTCTTATAATTTTTATAAATTCCAACAGTTACACAGAGAAGTCTTTCCTTAATTTCCATCTGATGATGGGTTTTTAAAAATCTTAATATGATGATGTTCTTGGGAAAACAGTTTGAGAAATGCTGGAACTCAGAGTTCTTTTAGAACATATTTACAGATCAGTTTAAATAATAGATGTAGCATTAACTAACTCCTTAGTAACCAACTTCTGATTTATTTATAAGGTACACCTAAAATTTGGGATAGCAGTCAGCTCATAAAAAGAGAATGTTATTCAAGCATAGAATAAGTGGCAAAGTGTTTTCATGATTACCAATTCATTTTCCAAATGTCAACTGTTATCATATTTAGGAACATATATATTGTGTTAAAAGTAAAATATACAAGAATAACAAAGAACTTAAATAGGAAAAATACATATCTTTTTTCAAGACAAGATTTTTTTAAAGATTTATGCATAAAAACATATCCGTGCTTGACTATTCCATGTATTTATTCAGTGTTGAAACCTATATATTGCATTTCAGAAAGAAAAGTTGCAAATGTATTCAGAAAAAAATTATTAGAGTTATAACCCTTCCATCAAAAGTTTTCTGGTAACTTACTGTATGAACTTGAAAGTTCAGCATTTTATCTAAATTTTATGCTTGATATTCTGCATGGGTAGAATTTTATATACATAAATTTTCTAGCTATTTCTTTTTTTGATAATTTTCCCAAAGTAGATATGGCTTGCGTATTGGACTTGATGTTTCCACACTAACCAAGAAATTTTAGAGAGTTAAAATAGTCCACATTTTCTAGTTTTTATTCTATCAGGAAAGACTTAGCCTGTGTCTTGTACATTCCAGAAATATCAATTCCCACATTCATTACTTTTCTTTTGATTCAAAGGTGATTCTTATTCATTCTTACCCTTCTCTCACATTAAATTGGTCAAACATATTTTAAGGCGATTCAGTCACCCTGTAGCTTCTCAGGTTGAGTCCAAAGGTGGGGTCAACCTTCCATCTTTCCTCAAGCTCCTCCTCCCACAAATATTTTAATCATAGCAAATTTGGGGGAAAATTTTTTAAAACATTAAGAACAATCTTTTATCACAATTGGGATTAAACTTAGATCACTTTTTTATGCAAAGGATATCTCACTCAAAAATAAAATAATGTAACAACATACAGGGAGCCCAATATATAGAATAGATAACAGTGCAGTAGCTTTGCTTGACAAGGAGCAGGGACCCAGGGTCGCACCCATGTGACCGTCTGTCCTTCTCATTTGGCCACACAGACATCTCCACAAGTGGTCATTGGCTGTGCGAAACAGTGGTTGGAAACAGTGATGGAGATAAGCATTTACTTATAATTTTGAGCGGTTGTTGTAATAGATGGGTAAGTAGGTAGGTAGATAAATTGCTGTCTTGATGCAAGGTGTAGAATAGAAGAATCTTTCAAATGAAAATTTAAGGGAAAATAAAGAAAGCTCTGTCCATGAACAATGCAGTTAATAAATTATGGAGTGAGGATAGTGGGTAGGAAATAATTTGGTCCTGCAGGCTCATTTATGCAGAAGAACTAAGGAAAACTGCAAGTTATTATTGACTGCATGAATTAAAGGTACACTTGTATATGTTGGGGAAATATAATTAAAAACAAAATCTCCTCCAACCAAGGAAACTTCTCCACAAACATAGAAGAGAAAGATAACCCTTTTATCACTGAATCAACATTAAAACAGAATGTAACATGCATCACAGGCAATTCACTGAGATTGCAAATACAGAAAGAAATCTCACCCTTTTCTATAGCCAAGCAGATACCCCCATTACAGGCATGTCCTCAAGATAAGCAATAACCTAACCGGTCCTCAAGTAAGAGGACTTGACAGCACTAATTGTCACACATAGTTCATCCTAGATTTGACGGGTAACTGGGGTGTTAGTTAATTGGGAAAAATGAGTCTCTTAATTTCATTTGTTCTTACAGTATAAGCAGTTTAAAAAATATGTGTATTCATCTTGTATGACTTTCTTCCTTCACTCGTTATTTCCCCCAAAGCATTTCAAAAATAAAAAAGAAAATGTTTAAGAGAAATATTTCAAAATAGCAGCAATAGAAAGAATAATGTTTTATCCAAATGCCACCTTGTTCTTTTATATTATTCCTTACCATATCCATAACTGATCATTATAACCATAATCTTTATCTCCTCTTAATCACATTCCTAGATTTTTTTGATGCTGAAAATTCTTTTAAACCAATTTCTACATTTGTAGTTTTTTAAAGCGATACCTTATTTAGTAAATGTTTATTAAATTCAAAGTGCCCTCAGGCACTGAAGGAAATAAATGCAACTGTGAATTAAACAAAAGCCCATTCATTTATTCATCAGCCATCGGAATGCTTACTATTTACCAAAGAATGTGCCAAGTATACACAAAGTCAGATGAACTGAAGCTACCGTCTTCAAGAAACCCAATCTCCTATAGAAGATAGTCATTGAACAGTTATATAATACGGGGTAAATAGTGCAAGAGAGTACTTTGTAGAGGAGGTTCAGAGAGAAGATGGGTTTATAGTACAATAGGGATTTTTTTAACATCTTTATTGGAGTATAATTGCTTTACAATGGTGTGTTAGTTTCTGCTTTATAACAAAGTGAATCAGCTATACATATACATATATCCCCATATCTCTTCCCGCTTGCGTCTCCATCCCTCCCACCCTCCCTATCCCACCCCTCTAGGTGGTCACAAAGCACCAAGTTGATTGAATGATGTATGCACACAAACCTGTGTATGTCTGATAAAATGAGGGGAGGTGGTGATATTTAAAGTGTGAGTTTAGGCTAGACAGAGCAAACCTTGAAACTCCATATCTGAAATTAGTGTTAGAGTATGTCAGAGACAACTTAAAAATTCTTTTCTAGGATTATGACTGGTGATTGCAATGAAATATGGTAGCTCAGAAGGCTTTTCAAGTTTTCTAAGCAGTTAATAACACAGGACTAAATATCAATTGTCCTGACTCTCCGCCCTGCTTTCTAGATACCACACCATGGAGGAGTTTTCTGATTCTCTGGAATGGGTTTTGGTGGGTGGGGATAAAGATGCATTTTAGAAGGCCCTGAATGAGATTCTTGAGCTCCAAGACGTGGATTTATTGAGAATCTTTTAGAAGGTGAATTAACCTCTGTCACTAGAATATTTAGTTTCTCTAAAATCGGAATGCTACACACTTACTTAAAACACTCAATATCTTCCTATAACTTTTCACCCAAAAACCTTAGCATCAGTGGTAAGACCCCTCATCATCTGTGCCTTGTTCACCATCCCCTCACCTCTTTTATTATTATCCTCAACTTGCAATTTATACCCCAGCAATTACCAAATTAGTCAAAGTTCCTTGAATCTTACCATGTTAATCTTGCTCCCATAACCATTTCATATGCTGCTACCTCTGTCTAAAATGCCATGTCCTAAGTACTCTATTCAGACAACTACTGCCGTTCATGCTTCATGATTCAACACAGATAACACATCCTCTGGGAAAGCTTCCCTGTCTCCTTTCTCCTCCATCTATGAAAACTAATTGAGATCCTTTCACAGGTACTTCCATAGCGCTCTGTTTTACTGCATTATCACACTTTGTTATAACTACAACTTGTCTCCTCAACTGAAAAGTAGCTTTTTGAGGGTAAAGACCCTCTTTTTTTTCTCTAAATTTTTAGTGGTTATAACTTAACGTTCTTTGCCAAGTCATAAATATTCATTACATATGTGTTTAGATCAATAGCTGACTTCATATAGCAAGTGATCTGGTTAATATGCATTATGTAGCAGAAGACAAACTTTCAAAAAAGAATTAAAAATCAAATATTCAAAAGTGATCTGTTGATTTATGAAAGTGTCTTTGTTATTAGTAACTTAGATTCTGAAATTGAAACAATGCAAATTCAGAGTTCTTCCTATTATACTGGTTCATTTCGTGTCTTTCTTTAGCATGTGGAAGTTAGAATATTGAAATGCTCAGTATAATTGAATGTTGTCACTTGCTGGTTTCACTATTTTCATGTGACTTTCCTCAGCTGATTTCTTTCTTTTTTTTTTTTTTTTTTTCAGGAAAAAATCCTATTACACTGACCAGAGGAGCAAATCAATGGGCAGGTTGGTGGGTGATATGAAATTTGTTTATGACCAATTTGTCATTTGGGAAAAAAATAAAAAATGCATTTGATTACCCATATCAGCAGCTGTAAATTTTAGAAAGAAAAACTTTACTGATTTGTTCAAGATATTTTCAAAATGACTTATGCCAAATTTGACAATGTTTAAAATCAGATGATCCCTTTTTTTCTATTTACCATTGCCATTCCCACAATCCTTCCTTGATATAATGTTATGGAGCAAGGATTTTAATTGCAAGTTCGTGTTTCAGGAGATTTTAATTTTAAAAATAGTTATAAAACCAGGATTGATGGGTAAATGATGACCCACTAGAGCAATAGAACAATAGACACAGCAGAGGCCTCTTGGATCATTTAATCCAAACCTCTTATTGATGAGATGGTAAAGAAAGACAGAGTGATGAAGTGGTTTACCAAGGCCATACAGCATCTTTTGTGTTACGGACCTACTCTTATTCCACCAGTTGAACCTGCCTCTCTTTCAATTGTGGTATTGAAAGGAAACTTCTTTTCAAGAGCTTTATCTCAAAACAACATCTCTTTGCCTATTGTGGTAACAGTAGCTATGGCAAAGGAATTAATTAAAATACAACCCTGAGACACAAGAAACTCTCCCATCTGAATTGCCTTGACCCCATTTCACTGGAGAAAATGAGCTTCCATTTAATGAACTCTACAAACAAAAGGCTTGTAATAATTCGCTGTTTTTCTGCTCCTTGCAAAAAAAATCAATTAACAAAAATAGAATGTGAATGTCATAGAGGAGGCCCTATTGAATAATGTTGCAGGATATTGCAAATCAGAATGACACAAAAACTAGCAAAATCATACAGTGTAAATCTCTGACCATTTTAAGAGAGAATTGAATAAATCTAGTTCTTTTACCAAAGAAAATGTCTGAATATAATTTAGAACTCTAAAATAGGAAAAGTTTGAATTCTAGAAGAGAGTATTGTACTCTGTTAAACATTAAATTTAGATTGGTAGGAATGAGTGACAAGAAAAGGAAATCATGAGGGGGAAACTTGAAATCTGAATGAATGCTAAAGGCATTAGTACTCAAAAGGCTCTTAAAAAATTAATGATGTTCCTTAGCCAGTCGGATTCCTCTGTTTGTCAGGTTGACATGCTCAGATTTACAGTGAGCTTTCATCATTTCTCTTGTGCTCATTCGTTCCTGGTCTATATAAGCAAATTTCCAAAGTTATTTTTGCATAATAAGGTTAAATTCATTGGGATGTTATAATATATAAATTTACAACCGCAGGTTTTCCATATTTTTCTCTGCATGTGCCTGTTTAATATTGGATGTGTTGATAAAACATGTTTAGGTTTGCCTCTGGGTGCTGTATAGAATTAGTGAGATTTGCCACTGTATAATTAGTGTGTTTTCTGCTAATAGGCATCTTCCTTTCAGAGACTCACAGAAGGACAAAATCCTGTATATTAAATTGTCAACCAATGTCTATGTAATACTGTCATAATTTAGTTTTAGAGTAGACTTGTATTTAGAATTCCTTATAAATATGTATATTCTAAATCCTAAAGAGACATTTTTAATAGTGGAAAAATGTTTTTCTTTACTATTTTGGTCAAACAAAAGTAAACGAGAAAACTGAATGCTATATTATATGTCATAATTTGTTTTATTATCTTTTGTGTTTATTATTTTTTGTTTAATTTTATGAAATGAAAATAAGGTTGTCAGTTATTCCAAACAATTGTTAATGTACCTTAAGCATTACTATAGTCTACTGCTTTACAGTTTACATATTACAAATAGTTCTCTTTGTTCTTTGAGTTAGTGGATGCGTATGGGGAGGGTAACAAATAAATAGGAAAGGCATTTATAAAATTATATGACATATTAAACTGAAAAAATGACTGTCTTGGTATTTGCCTGAGTTTATACTTTCAATTAAGGAAATGGCTGATTTTGATTTTTTTTAAACTTGACCTTTGGAAAAGAAAATTTAAATGTTGTGTGTGTGTATGTACGGGCATCACTGTTATAAAATCATAAAACCCAATGTTTAGACAATTGGAAAGAGGTAAGCAAAAGTCTAATGTGTGTACTTAGATGTCACTTGTGCTTTCCATTTCCTGATGTGGGAAAGTTGTTTTGTGCATGGGTAATTTGACCAGTAAACATTAGGGGTAAATATGTACAGGCAATTATCCAGGTTTCAAAGATCATCGTTTCTCCAGGCAGGTCAAAAGGAAATGCCTATAGTTTTATTATTGCTGCTATCTATCATTAGCTTACAAAGTACTTTCATATTCAATTATCAAAGCATCTTCAAAATGACCATTCAGGGGGGCAGAACAAAGAGTAACTGGTTTGCAGATCAGGGAAAATAAATGACTCCATTATCACCACTCCTTACCACACCACACATCCCCTAGCTTTCACAGCTGGTGTGATAGAGTTTGTGCTCTGACCACGTTCTTTTGACCCTTTAATCCAGATTTCTTTTCAATTTCCATTGAATTCTCTGCATTCCACTGATTTTAGCAAAGGAATTTAAAGCTCTGTTAGAAGTCATCCTCACATTATGTCATGAAATCTTGAGTTTGCAAGACTGCTAACGTGATAAAAGTTTGGTAGAGTGTAGGTAATACGTTAGATCATGTTGGTGGCATGGTGGTGGTAGTGGTGGTTGTAGAAGTAGTAGTGATACTCCTTTTCCTTATTATTATCATAAATATTTATTGAGTGTTTACTTTGTGCTGGGCACTGTGGGATCAGTCATTACCTATTTAATTATCAGAATATCCCTTCATTTAAGTGATGAGAAAACTGAATGAGAATCAAAGAAATTAAATAATAAGCTAGATCTTCACATCCTGTGATTCAGATCCAGCCCTGACCACATTTCACTATTAGACATCATGTATTCCTTCATAGATAGTATGTGAAAAAACTAAACTGATAATATGGTTTATTTTTCTGTAAAAGGTCAATGATGGTCTCAAAGTCATTTTATTTCATTTCTTTAGTTTTTTTCGATTGGCATTTATTTCTAGTATGCTTGCAATTTTGTCAGAGATAGTAAGCCCTTGGGTGCTATAGCTATCAGCATTTTCTAAGTGTCATCAGATGCCTCCTTTTATTTGATCCTCCTAGCCACCTAATGAAGTAGGACAGATGGAATTACTTTCTCTCTTTACAGATGAGGAACCTAAAGCTCAAAGACTGAAAATGTTTGGCTCAATTCCAATGACTGGCAAATTCATCCTCTAATTTTTTATCCCATTGTTTTCTCCACTAGGCTAACTTTGAAAAATTGGAGTAATTGCTATATAATCCATTCAGTGTTTTTACATGTCTGTGCACTAGTGGCTGGAATACAGCGATATTTTGTGATTTCAGAGGCTTTCTTTGTAATAAGAAGAACCAAAATGGACACTTCAGATAACGCTCATTTATTATTTTAGGCTAGAAAGAAATGCTCTGGTCCCTCCAAAACCAAAAAAGACTTGGCATCTAAATGATAACATTACTTGGCAAAGAAAATGTCCAAACTCTTCACATGCTAAAAATCAAAACTTGATGCTTATTTCAAATTATATAGACATGGTAATTTTACCATAATAGACTTGAATGAAATCATTTTTAAGATACACTCTGCCTGCACATGGCTGTACTAAATTTTTTGAAGTTTAAGCATAGTTGGCCAAATATTAAGATGCATTGTACTTCTCTAGGAAAATATTATATCCTGCCACTTTGACTCACTATTGCAGAAGTCCAAAAACTGCCAAAGATAGAACCTCATAAATAGTGTGTAAATATAGCACATTTTTAAAGTAAACACAGCTGTTATTATAGCAACTCAGAATCTCATTTTCAGAATCCATCTCTGGAGTCGGTATCTCTTTTGCTTTCATTTTTGTCTTTTGAAAAATAAATATGATTCCAATCAGTATATATACCACATAGAACTGAGCTGTGACTGTAATCTAAAGCTGAGGCCAAAGTATCCTGACGTGAGATTTCCTGAAACAGTGTTTTAATGTTCTCTAACCTGGAGTCTGTGCTAAATCCACCCCTCAAAGCGCAGTCAGTGGATAGCAGGATGTGCACCCCTGTGAACTAGTTAGAAATGCAGAATCTCAGACCCCACCCTAAGTCTACTGAATTAGTATCTGCATTTTAACAAGATCTTCAGGTGATTTACATGCCCGTTAAAGTCTTAAAAGTACCGTAAAGACTCCTTGACTCAACTCTCCTTATTGTTAATCATCAAGTTTAATGTAAAACACCAACTCACAACTCTCCAGCAATGTCAATATTATTACTTTTATTTTATGCGTGAGGAAACCAAGGCAAGAAATTAAATAACTTATACAAGTTTCCATAGTTACTATAATGCAGAGCTGCCTTTGAACCCAGTTTTTCTTGACCCGAAACCCTTGCTGTTACCATAGGACCTGTGGCTCTCAGAACTGAATGCGTTGAGTGCATTGTAGCCATTTCCTTCTTTTCAGTCTCCACTTTTCTGGAGCCACATTGCTATAGAGTTTTTAAAGTGATCTATAGCCACACATATATAGATATAGATATATACATACACACACTCAACTTTAATAAACAGTCTTGCTGGTTTTATTCTTTATGCTTTTTCCTACCCCATCTTTATGTATGATGATTTTCTAATATTTTCCACAGATTTTTCTTATGAGGATCACCTAGTTGCCCTGAAAGAGTTTAAATAAATGCAAGATTTGGTTTGCTTTGGAATTATTTCCTTTGTGTGGGTACAGGAATAATGCATGTATGTGTGTGTGAATGTGGGTGTGTGTATGTCTTTTGGAAATCTTTCAGAATGGTAGTGGAAGGTAGGCATGGCTCTGGAGTGCAACCTAATTCAGTTCTAAAATGTGACTTTGTTCCAGGGTGCAAAAATATTTTAGAAGAATCAAAAAATGGATGTCCCAAAACCCCATGGTTCTTGACAAGTCAGCTTTCCCAGACCTGGAGGAGTCAGACTGCTATACTGGCCCCTTCAGCCGTGCACGAATTCACCAGTGAGTTCCCATCTCTTTTCTCTCATCACCTCTTTTTTAAAGTTATTTTTTAGTTACTTAATTTTTTTGGCCATGCCTTGTGGGATCTTAGTTCCCCGACCAGGGATTGAACCCAGGTCCTTGGCAGTGAAAGCGTGGAGTCTTAACCACTGGACCATGCAGGGAACACCCCTCCCACCTCCCACCACCTCTTGAAGTCACCCTTTTGCTCTTTACATCATTGGCTCTCATGTTTACTCCATACAACTCTTTCTACAATGGAACAGTAGGATATGAAGGGGAAGGGAGAAACATTGCTTGTCGCTGAAGTACTGAAAACAAGCTAGCTCGGAAAGTGCAGTATTAGGGAATGACATCAATTGTTAATGTGTTCTATTTGGAACCACATTGCTTAAGGTAGTACAAAATTTATGGAAGCCAGCGGACAATCTGTTCTTGTTCCATGCTCAATAAGAAATATGAGGACATTTAGGCTTCCTTATAAACTGAAGGATATTAAAATGAATATTTGATAATGCCCTGTATTATTTATAAGTGTATATTTTCTCAGCCAAATGATTTTTTTTTAAGAAGATGGTTTCTCTTCTGATTTATTATACTTTACATGCATTCATTTTAATGGAGAAAATACATGGATGACTACCCAGGGACTTGTAACTGTTGCTAGATTCTGTGGTCTGCATTGAACATTAAAACCAATCCGCTTATTTTCCCAGCTTCATAATAAACAATAAGGACACCTTCTTCAGCAATGCTACTCGAAGCAGGATAGTCTATCACATGCTGCAGCACACCAAATATGAAAATGGAATATCAAAAGTGGGTAAGAACACTAATTAAAAACACACTATGGAATTTACTTTTACTGATTACACTCAGAAGTATTTTTTAACAACTGAAGCTTTGCCTTCCTGCATTAGATACGAGGATATAATGCAGTGAACAAACTTTAAACATTGTATTTTCAGCCTTTCAATGAAAGAAAACAAAATAAAACAAACAAAAAACTTTTTCAAGGGCACTTGACAATGTGTATCAAAATGTGAAATGTGCAAGAACTTTGGAACAGAAATTTTATTTCTAGAAATTTAGCCCAAAGAAATAATCAGACTTTTGAATAACAATATATGTAGAAATTTGTTCATTGTGGCTTTGTAGACAAAGAATAGAATAGAATAATACTGGAGATACTTTAGCTGTCCATTAGGCTATATGCACATAATGCATCCATTAAAAATGATGTGATTTTATTCACTCTTATCTCAAATGTATTCAGCATCTATTATACACTAAATATTATGGAAAGTATATGACACAGACCCTTTACTCATGGAGACTGAAAATTAGTATCAGTTCTGTAATTATTGACTTCAAAATATATCTGTAAAGCATTATTAAGTGGAAAAAAAAACATTACAAAACTAAATTTAATGTGTAATCCCATTTTCTAAACACTCACAAAAAAAGAATCTAGAATTTATATGAAACATTTTAGACATTATCTCTGAGAGGTGAGATTACAGCTAATTTTAAATTTCTAAATGTCTCTGTTTGAATGTTTAGCAGTATGCTACAACATGTCTGATGCAAAAGAAAACAGAAAGTTTCACCTGGGAAATTAAGTAAAATTGACAAGTTTACACAGAGCAGAGCAGAAAACAACAGGTAACAAATGAGCTGGCCGTTTGTTAGTGTGAAAAATACAACATGGCTGAAGAAATAAAATGTTAGTCATGTTCTAAAATTCCTTCAAATAAAAGAGTTGATAGCCACTGGAAACTTGTACCAATATGTACGGATTTGCATT
This sequence comes from Neophocaena asiaeorientalis asiaeorientalis, assembly GCF_003031525.2. NCBI lineage: Eukaryota > Metazoa > Chordata > Mammalia > Artiodactyla > Phocoenidae > Neophocaena > Neophocaena asiaeorientalis. The sequence continues at coordinate 6,756,152 of NW_020175186.1, forward strand.
CAAATAGATTACCATATTAGTAAAATGAACTATGTTTCAAGTCATCCAAAGAGGAATGTTCAGACTTTGGTTCTCTTCTGATTAATAATTCATTTATTACTGAGCAGTCAAAATAATTAATTCAAAAACGAAATCCTTATAAAAAATTTGACACTTAATCAGAAGTTTTCCAAACAAGAAATAAAGATAGAGAAATCCAGAATGTAAACTACAAATGTGTCTAACTGCTAGCACTATGTGCTTATGTAGACTTTAAAAAATAAAATTGACATTTAAATGATTGTAAAGATATCATGCCCTTTGTCAAACATGCAATAAACACAGAAGGGTATAAAAATAAAATTTAAAAATCCCTACATTCAATTTTCACTGTACCAAATTAGTACTGAATATATATACATATACATCTCATAATTAGAAGCATGCAATGTTTACAATTTTCTATCCTTTTTGAAATTACCATTATGAGTACTTTCTCAAGCCCTTTAGTATGTCTGAAAACATTATTTTAAATAGCTGTACAATATTCTATTGTAAGCATTCATCAAATCACAGTCATTTACCAAGCACTTATATAATTGATTGAACCATAATAATGAAACAATTACCCAATTTTGGATGTACAATTATTTCTAATTCTTTACTAATATAAATAATATTGCAATGAAAATTGCTCTTCATAAGAGTTTTCCAAATATCTAGTCTTCCCAGAACTATATGAGACAGTCCATTTCACTACACTCTCATTGGGATGGAGAGATTTTAAGAAGGGTCACATATCGCTATTTATTCTCTTTGGATCAGTATTAAAGAATTAAAGATTTCTCAATACCAATCTCCTTTGAGACATTTTGAGGAGTGGGGAATTCCTCTGCTTCCTTGACTAAATTTTGTTTTGAGTCAAAAAAAAAGTTGTTCCAGGCTCATGTGCCCCCAACTAAGTGGGTATTAAAATCCCCACATTTCATGATATGGCAAAGTGCCATATGTTGGCACCTTGCAAACCCTTTATTAATCTTGTAAGGACACAATTAGACTCTTAGAATAAGTCTCTTTCACAGCCTCACTGTCCTCATATGTGATAAAGCTATGGAAGTCATTTGGATTATTTTGTTTTTAAATTAATATATTTTCCCAAGTATTATGTAGGTTGCTTCAGAGGGAAGTCTTCAATTAGACTAACTCAAGCACTGTTCTTTTCTTCTTTTTCCAGGTATCTGTAAACTTATAAACAATGGCTCATATATAGCAGCTTTTCCCCCACATGAGGTAATTTTCAAGTACAATTTCCATTTTAAAAAAATGTTTCTCCTGCTCAATGCTTGATCTCATTTTCTTTTTTTCACTTAAGTCTAGTTGCCATATTCCTTATTTGAGGGTTCATCCAGTGAGTGGCCTTGGACCTTTCTGAGACCCCGTGATAATGTGTGGCTGCACACTGGCTCCTGTGCTCCAGAACCCTTCTGCAATTTGCTCTGTACCAGGAATCCCACCCTCAGAGGAAACTCATGGACATTGCTCAGCCACTCTGACCAGACATAGATAGCCCTCTGCTCCAACACAGCTCCATGCTTGACTCAGCTTGGGATTTACACAACTTCCAAACAGGGCAGGTTCTGGTCTGTGCCTATTACTTGGGATACATGAAAACCTAAGACAAACCCAAACCAAAAATCTACACCCCATTATTTACTTGATTTTCTGCCAGATTATTACCTCTCTTCCAGTTTTCAGTAGGTCATGTTGTGGTAACTCCGCCTGCTGAGTCATGAATGACATGTGAATCAGTTTTAAACTCCCCCCCAATACACACACATACTATATTCTTTTTTTTTTTAACATCATAATTGCTTTACAATGGTGTGTTAGTTTCTGCTTTATAACAAAGTGAATCAGTTATACATATACATATGTTCCCATATCTCTTCCCTCTTGCGTCTCCCTCCCTCCCACCCTCCCTATCCCATCACCCTAGGTGGTCACAAAGCACCAAGCTGATCTCCCTGTGCTATGTAGCTGCTTCCCACTAGCTATCTATTTTACGTTTGGTAGTATATATATGTCCATGCCGCTCTCTCACACTGGAATAAACCTCACTTGATCATGGTGTATGATCCTTTTAATGTGTTGTTGGATTCTGTTTGCTAGTATTTTGTTGATGATTTTTGCGTCTATGTTCATCAGTGATATTGGCCTGTAGTTTTCTTTCTTTGTGACATCCTTGTCTGGTTTTGGTATCAGGGTGATGGTGGCCTCGTAGAATGAGTTTGGGAGTGTTCCTCCCTCTGCTATATTTTGGAAGAGTTTGAGAAGCATATTAGCTCTTCTCTAAATGTTTGATAGAATTCGCCTGTGAAGCCGACTGGTCCTGGGCTTTTGTTTGTTGGAAGATTTTTAATCACAGTTTCAATTTCAGTGCTTGTGATTGGTCTGTTCATATTTTCTATTTCTTCCTGATTCAGTCATGGCAGGTTGTGCATATCTAAAAATTTGTCCATTTCTTCCAGGTTCTCCATTTCATTTGCATAGAGTTGCTTGTAGTAATCTCTCATGATCTTTTGTATTTCTGCAGTGTCAGTTGTAAGTGAAGGTGGGTGCTGGTGTTGAGATGTTTGATACTATGTGGAGCCGGGAGGTCTCTTTTGGACCAGTGTTCTGAAGTTGGCTCTCCCACCTCAGAGGCACAGCACTGACTCCTGGCTGTAGCACCAAGAGCCTTTCATCCACATGGCTCAGAATGAAAGGGAGAAAAAGAAGAATGAAAGAGCGAGAGAGAGAGAGAGAGAGAGAGGAAGGAAGGAAGGAAGGAAGAAGATAAAATAAAATAAAGTAAGATAAAATAAAGTTATTAAAATCAAAAATCAAAAATAATTATTAAGAAAAAAAATTTAAAAAATAAAGAAAGAAAACGGACGGATAGAACCCTAGGACAAATGGTGAAAGCAAAGCTATACAGACAAAATCTCACACAGAAGCATACACATACACACTCACAAAAAGAGGAAAAGGGGAAAAATCATAAATCTTGCTGTCAAAGTCCACCTCCTCAATTTGGGATGGTTCGTTGTCTATTCATGTATTCCACAGATACAGGGTAAATCAAGTTGATTGTGGAGCTTTAATCCGCTGCTTCTGAGGCTGCTGGGAGAGATATCCCTTTCTCTTCTTTGTTAGCACAGCTCCCAGGGCTCAGCTTTGGATTTGGCCCCGCCTCTGCGTGTAGGTTGCCAGAGGGCGTCTGTTCTTTGCTCAAACAGGACGGGGTTAAAGGATCAGCTGACTCCTATATTCTGCTTAAGGCAGTTATACATTTTAAAATAAGAACAGGGTCTTTAGAGGTTTAATGTGTGTGTTTTCAAAGCCCATCAGTCTTCTTTTTTTAAAGGCTAAGAACTCATAGGACATAACCCTTATACCTGAGGAATTCAGTCTAGTATAACTGATAAAGATAAAATGTATTGAGCACTTCCTGTCTGGTACTGAGCTAAACGTTTCATATGGACTATCTCATTTAACCTTTGCAACAACCCTTTTAGATAGGCAATAATATTAACTCTGTTTTATAGATAGATAATTAAGGCAGAGAAAGGTTAAGTATTAAAGACACAGTTTTGAGCCCAGGAAGCCAGACTCCAATGCTTCTATTCGCTATGGCATACCTACTTATATTAGGAATAGAAATAATGATAACAGATAATGTGTTAGAGTGTTTCATGCAACAGGTCCCATGCATGGGTTTTCCCACTCATCTGACAATAACTTTGGAGGGGAGATATTATTATTTTTCCATTGCAGAGATGCAGAAGCAAGGTGCAGAGAAATTAAACACCATGTCAAATATGACCTAGTCAGTAAGTGGTAAACTGTTCAGTGGCAAACGTGAGTCCCTGGGAGAGCTTCTGTAGCACAGGAAGGTTTGTTTTGTTCTCTAAGTAATTTTGTTTACCTAACTAGCCTGTGTTCTGACAGTTTATTTGATAGTTTCTTGTATGAAATTTGGAAACTATTGGGAATAGGTTGTAAATAATAGTCATTTTCCCGTTTATTCTTATAACTTGGTAGAAGTACTAGTATATGGTATACATACACAAAACGACTGGAAAACAATATTGATGAAATACAAGTAACGAAAACAAAGCAGCAAGTCAATAAAATGGACTCAGGAATTTTCTATCAATTTTAAAGACTACTACTTGAAGAAAGAAAAACAAGACTTATTTAGAGGAAAATGGAGTCAGTGGCACTGACTATAATTTGAATAAGGACAGACACAGTTTAGACCTCCTTCTTCCTTAATGCAGGAGTATTATTAGTATCGGTCTCACACTTTGCACCCACAGCTGAGATTTATTTTTTACTTACAAAAGAGACAGTAGCTAGAGGGAAGAAAGAGACATGTCCAGTGAAATTTGGCATGACAAAGAAGAAAGAAAGGGAAGAAGGAGAATATATATATGAGAAAGAGTTTGCCTAAAATGTTGATGGAATTGATAATCCCATCAATTATGAATAGTGGAGACAGTAGAAAAGTGTGTCAGTTGGAGGAAGGGGCCGATCATGGAGGTGGTGGGGATCACTGAGTGTACATAGTCCTCTGAAAAGGGAGGAGAATGCATGGGTGGGCAAGAGTCAGAGCATTATGGTTGATTGAGGTTACTGAGTCAAGTCAGAACAATGAGGTACTACAGATCTAAAGCTTAGTGCCTAAAACCCAGGAAATGCCTATGTCTGACCACTGAGGCTGGGAAGGAAAGTCATGTATTTTAGGATTATCAGAAATACATGAAAGAAACCTGAGATTTTGGTTCACCTTCCCTTACCTTCCCAATCTCAGGGCAGGCTACCTTAACAAGTCAGTCCAGTTTCACAAGCAAACAAACTTTTCTCAAGTGGATGTCTTAGAATCTTGATCTTTACTTTCATCTCCTTAGCTTCCAATCGTTAGGTTTTAAACACTTTGGGCTCCCTTAGGGAAGACTGCTCTTCCACCCTTACCTAATTAACTTATCTATTTTCTTAGAAAGCCAGAGGCAAAGTCCATATGTGTCTCTCATTTCAGCCTTGAGGCATCTACAGACCATGATTCAAGGTGCCATCTTTCTTCATAGGAACTCACAGCCCTGGTTGTCTGGAACCATTCAGATGATAGTTTTGCACTGTTCAGTGGCCACAATATAGCAAACACCAAAAATTAACTGACATTATTTTTTTTTTTATTTTATTTTTTTTTGCGGTACGCGGGCCTCTCACTGTTGTGGCCTCTTCCGTTGCGGAGCACAGGCTCCGGACACGCAGGCTCAGCGGCCATGGCTCACGGGCCTAGCCGCTCCACTGCATGTGGGATCTTCCCGGACCGGGGCATGAACCCATGTTCCCTGCATCGGCAGGCGGACTCTCAACCACTGCGCCGCCAGGGAAGCCCGACTGACATTATTTTTATACTTCTTATGTGGCTGGCACTTTATAGCTATTCTCCAAACGGGCCCTCACAAGATCCCTCTGTATTGGTATCATTAATACTTATCTTATCCTCATCATTTAGGTGAGGTAACTGAGGCATAATTCCACTTGTTTTAAATTTTCATCAAACATTTCATAAAAGTAGAATCACATATTAGAGTGAGCAGAGGGACTTTGTAAAATCCTGTGTCCTAAGTTTTGATTCAGAAAATAAAGTCACTATATCTATTATCATTTTTTTTAAATTATAAAAGCAGAGCAGTTCAGCCTTCAGGGAACATGTTCCTCTAATAGGCATATATATTCTATGTTTCTGAAATTGCAACCCATATGACAGATTTTTGAGGGGGGTATAAAGAATTGGAAAACATGCTTCCATTTTTGGAATATCTAACCGGAAGTAAATTTTACAGATTTCAAAACATGAATAACACTGGAGACAGGCCTCTTATACTTAAAATTTTTTTTATTGAAATATAGTTGGTTTACAGTATTATGTCAGTTTCATGCGGACAGCATAGTGATTCTTTGCGGGGGGGGTGTCTATATTTGCTGAATGAACATTGACTCTTTCCCTTAGCTTCTATAAATGAAATAAATATTTTCTGGTACTGGATCAATTCTCAAAGCAGAATAATGCTCAATTTCTGAACTAAAGATTACAACAATTTCTCTCAATGATGATGAAGATATTGTGTTTATTACAAGACCTTGGGTTCCAAACAATGAAACCTAAAGCTTACTTTAAGTGAAAGGGATCTCATTGGTTTAAAAAAGGGATTTAAGAAAGAATTTTTAAGGAACTATCAGAGTATTTTCAATGAAATATAGATATATAAATGCATTTACTACATCACTTCAGTGATGGACTTATGTTTATAATTTCTGAAGCTTTCAGTAAGTTATTAAATTATTCCCTAAGGAAAAAAAGCAAAAACAATTCCTATTAGTTCAAATTTCACTAAAAGAATAAATATCAATTCATCTTATTTTATTTGTTTCAGGGCGCCTACAAGAGTAACCAGCCCATCAAAACCCATGGACCTCAGAATAACAGACATCTATTATATGAGCGCTGGGCACGCTGGGGAATGTGGTACAAGCATCAGCCCCTGGATTTAATCAGGTACTGGATTGATAACGGAAGACATATTATGCTATTTTGTTATCCTTTTCTTATTATTTTATTTACCCACCAAATCATCTGTATTAGTTAGGGTGTGATTAAGAAAAAAGAAGCCACTGTACGTCTTTTCAATGAAAGGAACTTAATTTAGGGAATCAGTAGCACAGGGGATGGGAAAGCTGAGAAATAAACAGAAATGTGAGGCAACCAGCGATTAACAACAGCAGAAAATTGCTAACAACCCTTAAAGCTGGAGGGAAAATGAGATGAAGTATATTTCAGAGCTTACTACCTGAGCCGTTGGGCAAGAGCTATGCCATCCACGAGTAGGACTACCTGCAGGAAAGTGAAGTGTTGAGAGTCGAGCCACAGAGAATTATGGAGCCATAACAAATTATGGCTGCTCTGGAGACAGCCCTGAGTACAGCCAGGAGAGGAGAAAAGATATGGGCTCTTCCCTTCCTTCCACCTTTGAGACTTCCAGTACCTCCTAGTGTAACTTACCAGCAGCAACTTACAAGTGAATCTATATAATCTACTTTCCCGTGATAACAAATCCAAAGAGGAAAAGGCAGAAAATGGATCTAAGAGCAAAGAGAAAAATGGCCAACATAGCATCTATGCATGTATTTATCCTTCAACAAATACTTAGTGTCTATTCTATTCCAGGAAGTATATCCTAGTAAATAACTGCTCTCAACTTGAATTAGTCTTGAAATAGTGTTATATTCATGATTTATTTTATTTTGATGGAGAATAATTTGTTCTTATTTTTAAAAATCAGGAAATATATATTAAAAAGGACTTAAGTCCCCAGATAACTAGAAATATTTATAAAGTAAAATAAAAAAGAGCATTCATATTATAAGGTTATATATGTTGATATTTTGAGCTGTTTATGAAATATAAATATCAAGAATAACTCATAACTATATCAATCATTTTCCCAACAGGAAACTGATAGAACTGATAGAATAGAAGGGGTATTTGAAGAGAATTTAATATGCAGAAGTATAAATAGAATCAAGGGAGCCAACAGATGATAATGAAGCTTCCAGGGACTGGCAAAAGCTGGAAGCTGTTATCAGACCTAGACTTGAAGGGACAAAGGGAGAGAGCAGTTGGCAGAACTTGTTAAAACCTATAATCATAGAAGAAGAAAGTCAGAGTAATAAAAAATACCCCACATCTCTTATCCCTCCTTGTGATCTCCTGCTGGTACCTTCAGTTGGCCAATGAGCCTATCAGGAAGCAAGAAGAAGGAAGAAACATAGGTGATACTATGCAGAGAGGTGAGCCTCCTGGGCACATAGCAGGAAGGAAAAAGGTAGAATGTGGAATGGATGTACAAAGCATACTATCCAACACCAAACCATTTTTATCTCAAACATTAAGTACTTGGGTATATCGAAAATCAAGATGCTTTGATTCTAATTCAATCACGACAAATTATCAGAGTCTTATTTATGCAGGTTAAAGAATAATTGTTTTAGAGATACATGAATACAGTGAGATGTGCTAATTCACAAAACCATATTTAATAGGAATTAAAGTGAAGTTGGGATTTTCAAGCACGCATTTCAGTGTCAACAGTTCTCCTATCTATAGGAGACATTGCTATTGCTGCCTCAGGTAATTTTACCAAGCAACCTTTATTTTCAATAAATAGGGTGATTCAGCTACTATTACCAATTCTCTAGGTGTTGATTCAGAGGGGAAACTTTGCTTATGAAAATCATGTATTTTGTGTTCAAGTGGCTAAGGGAAGAGATGTGATGAGGGACCCACCCAAGATGAAGGCCGTAAAAGAGTATAGATGGCATTTCAACAGGTGCCTGCTCTCTAGGAACTTTCCTGTTAACAAAGTTGAGATGGCGATGAAGCGTTCAGATTAAACTATACAATCTTGTACATAGCATTTTGTACAAGACCCAGTTTTCTACAATGAGCAGGAAGATTGCCTTAAAATCTGTGACTTTTTAATTATTTGGAGTTACATTGTTCTTAAAACTATACAATTTTGAGGACGTGAGCCTCTTATTGTGTGGCTTCCTGTCCATAGTGAGAGAAAGAGGGTGTCCTGGAATCAGAGTTTTTTTAATATACTTGTGTCACAGATGATGGACACCCACAGGCAAGGCCTGTATTCTCTCCTGCTGAAAAAGGCAGTTCAGTAATAGTGGATGAAAAGTGAGGGACTATCAATTCATTTTATGTTTTATAAACAACCATTCTTGAACATGTGTTTGTGTTTTGTTCTCATTTTAAGAATAGACTTAAAATTTAGTAGCCAATGCCTATCTTCATTTCAATCTATTTTTCCATGGGAAATACTGGAATCTGGAAAGAATACATTTAAAAAATGGTCAACTACGAAACCTGCTCAACAAAATAGCTGTGTGGTTTTTTTTCAATGTTTCCCAATAGGCACCAGAAGGATTTAAATTTAAAAACTAAGTGAAATGATTCTCTCTAAAAGAGGTCAACTTAACATTTGTTTTTATAATAGAAGTTTTTTATGATAGAAGTTACTTCAGCAGTAGAATCCTATCATCAAATGAAATGTCACATAGGACACCAGTATATAAAACATGAAAGTGACGGTGGGTGAAGTGTGATGGGGTGACACCAATAGCAACCCCCTGTTCCTCCTTGCCCTGTCATCGTTTTAAAGAAATTTAAGGAACACCTAGAGATCCTAAAAGATTGTGACTTCCCACGTTCTAGGTTAAGGACATTTTCATTAGCCTTCTTTGCCTGGAACTAGCTTCTTCTCATGAAACAGATCTGAAATCTGCTGTAACTTAGGTAATTATACTCCTGTCACATAACATTATTGCCCCTCTTAACCTTCAACAATGTATGATTTAAAATCTTGGTATAATGCTTTCCATATAAGGGGGTCTGTCTGTGCAGCCCTTTATAGTCATCGTTATAAAAATGTTAGTAATATGTGCCCAAACCCTACTCCACCCCACAGAACACTTGTTTAAAGGAACAAGTGGCTATATTAGAATAACTGTTAATATTATAAGCTTCGTCTCAGAGTAGAACACTGTCAGTATATAAGAAATGAATAGACTATTGATCTGTCTCCTAGGAGAAATAAATGAAAAAACAAAAAAATTAGGTAAATGATGCTCAGTGGAGGACAGCTCCATGTCTACGCTTGGTAGAATACGTACAAATTTTAGTTGGCACAATACAGAGAATGGAGTAGAAAGAATGATTTTCAGAGAGAGAAGTCTTGTTAAGGAAAAACAAATAACAAGAGAATTTTCTTCCCAGCAAGAATTTTTGCACAGAGAGGTATTCCCAAATGAACTGTAAAACACCAATCTTTAAAACTAGTGCTGGGACAAACACCAGTACAGAATTCAAGAAATTATTATTTTTTACCAGAGCTGTATAAACTGTGACAGTTAACTATTGGCAGTAGATTCGGTGAAGAAAGAACAACTGAGTGGTCATCAGAACTGCCTTATTCATCTGCTACTTCCATATAAATTATGTTAATAAGCTGAAGGGAAATAAAATGCATTCATTCCCTTCACTTCTTTCAATAAAACACTTCCTGTGGTGGGTGCTAATGAAACAGGACACAGGTCCACTTTCAAGCAGCTTGCATTCTGATGGGGAGGGAGAGGAATAGGGGAGTGACAGGTAATTGTCATAAAGTTTTACAAGTTTAAGACACTGAAACACGTGTGAAGGGAATGTGATAGCAAGAGCAGGGACGTCTAACCCAGGTTTGAAGTGAAATCAGGGCAGGCTTCCCAGGAGAAGTGATATAAAGTACAGGATAAGTACAAGCCAGACAGGAGAAGAGGGTAAAATGTAATATTCCAAAGTAAGGGAACTTAGCATAAACCAAGGAAGGAATCGTGTGCTCCAGGAACAGCAGAGTTGAACTTTGTTGAGGAAGATGTGTGACATGGTTGTGCAGATTGTGTCTGGCATAAGGGAGTCGGGCCAAGGGTGCAGACAGAGACAGAAATCAAGTCTGCTTTCAGCAGCTACCTAGAGGGAGATGTTTTTCTAATTTACGCCAAAGCAATATGGTTTAGCACAGCTTTGTGTAAGGAAAACAAAAAGGGATTATACTAGGAGGATGAAGAAAAGCAAGACCTGGCTAATAAAAAGAAAGAAATAAACATACTCCGATAATAAATAAAATAAAATGACTCCTATAATGACAATGTTTAATGATAAACAATATCACCATTATTGGATTCATTAATGAGCGAGACTATTAAGACACCCCGGATGAAGCGCAGGAGGAACTGAGCCAGTATAGTCAATTGTCCATCTGAAATTGACTAGGTGCGACATCGCTATTTGTAGTGTCACTTACGTTGCCTTAAGCTAAGGATTTGCTTTCTCATGCAGGCTATACTTTGGTGAGAAGATTGGGCTATACTTTGCTTGGCTGGGGTGGTATACTGGAATGCTGATTCCTGCAGCTATTGTTGGCTTGTGTGTTTTCTTCTATGGAATATTAACAATGAATGCAAGTCAAGTAAGGTAAGCTATCAACAGACTTATTAAAAAAATTTGGCCTTTCTTCTGATTGGATGAAAGCTTTATAGTAATGCTGACTATAAAAGCGAGTTATGGTACTAAATTTATTTGCTTGTTTTTGTTTTTGCAGGGGAGAAGCACTATAAAAAGGTTATTTCTATATTTTTATATGCAAAGTCTCTTGGATAAATTCTAAGACTGTTTCTCTTTATGCCAAATGTCTCTTTCAGGTATATCCCACATAATCAATAATTCAGCAATGCAATAGACAGTTCTATATAATTTAAATTTGCATAGTATTTTGTAGTCTTGAATGCTTTCTCAATACATTAATTCAAATAAATATAATAGCTACAGTTCTTTAAACACTTAAGATATACAAAGACTGTCCAGATGTATTGTTTCATTTTATGCAACTTTCATTATCACCTTTGGAGATGAGTATTCCTTTTAGCAGATGAGGGAACCTTACATAGTTAAAGATGTCTAAACAAAATATTCATACCATTTAAATCCTACCCTAAGTAGTCTCCTCTCATGAGAACATAAAATCACTTTCTACTTTCTTCTTACTCTCTATGAGAATAGATTTATGAAAGATTTTAGCATCAACTTAAGATATCAAAATGGTAGTAAAATAAGATTTGAGAAACATCAAACATTTATCAGAATGGTGATTTTTCTGTTAAAGTTTAAATGACTCAAGATTTGGATATAGGAACAAAACATTATTATTCAGCAGAGGTAAAAGTCACATTAAAGAATTAAATGAGTTAAAGAATTAATTAAAGAATCCTCTTAACAGCATGTTCTATTTACTACACCACAAGGATTTCATCAAGTTCAACCTTGTATGATGCAATTCAAACTATGAAAAAGTACTTTTCCCCTCCTTAAAAAAAAGCTCAGTACTTTTTTTCCCTTCTGGTCCATCTTTTAACCATGGCCTTGCTACTGGGTAGTAATCATGACAGTTAATGGGACCATAAAATGCATTTCCTTGAATATTCTTTATCTATGTGCACATGTATTTGTATAACAATTTTGCCTAAAAGCAAAATATTTTCATTGTCCCAGGGTTGAATCCTATTCCATAACCAAATTCCTTGATTTGGTATCTCAGAATCCCCTTGTTCTTCCTGAAGGCCAAATGGTAATTAGCATGAAAACAAAGAAACACCTACTGTTCAAAAGCATTTCACCTAGTGACAAGTTTATTTCAGAGTTTTGCAAACTCACTACCACTCTGGAAGGCAGCATCTTCCTGGACAAACATGTGCCCACTGGAAATATTCATCCCCCTTTAGGCATTTCTTTATATGATGTTGAATCAGTAACCTCTGAAGCTGAGAAGTGAGATTGTAATTTGGAGTTATAGTGTCTTGAAAATAAAAATACTATATATATATATATATATTTTTTTTTTTTTTTACTACTTCTCTATTCTCTATGAGTTTGGCTTTTTTTTTCTTTCTTTCTTTTTTAAGAGTTCACATATAAAGTGATACCATGCAGTATTTTTCTTTTCTATCTGGCTTATCTCACTTAGTGTAATACCCTCAAAGCCCATGTTGTCACAAGGTGCAAGATTTCCTTCTTTCTCATGGCTGGATACTCTTCTATTTTGTGTGTGTGCGTGTGTGTGTGTGTGTGTGTGTGTGTATCTCAAATCTTCTTTATCCATTCCTCTGCTGATGGACACAAGTTGTTTACTTATCTTGACTATTGTGAGTAATGGTGCAAAAACATGGGAGTGCATATACCTCTTCAAGATGCTGTTTTCATTTCCTTTGGATATATACCCAGAAGTGGAATTGATTGATTATATGGTAGTTCTATTTTTAATTTTTTAAGGAACTTCCATATTGTTTTCCATAGTAGCTGTACCAACTTACATTTCCATCAACTGTGCACAAGGGTTCACTTTTCTCCACATCCTCACCAACATTTGGGGTTTTTTGTTTTTTGTTGTTGTTGTTTTTGGCAGTGGAAGCGTGGAGTCCTAACCACTGAACTGCCAGGGAATTTACTATTTCTTGTCTTTTGGATAATAGCCACCCTAACAGGTATGAGGTAATATATCATTGTGGTTTTGATTTATATTTCCCTGGTGATTAGTGATGTTGATCACTTTTTTATGTACCTGTTGATTTATGTATCTTCTTTGAAAGAATGTCTATTCAGTTTCTCTGCCTATTTTTTAATCAGATTTTTTTGGTTGCTATTGAGTTGTATGAGTTCTTTATATATTTTAGATGTTAACACTGTATCAGATATATGATTTGCAAATATTTTCTCCCATTTGGTAGATTCCCTTTTTTAAAATATTTATTTATTTATTTATTTATTATTTGGCTGTGTCAGGTCTTAGTTGCGGCACACGGGACCTTTTAGTTGTGGCATGTGAACTCTTAGTTGTGGCATGTGGAATCTAGTTCCCTGACCAGGGATTGAACCTGGGCCCCCTGCATTGGGAGCTCAGAGTCTTAGCCGCTGGACCACCAGGGAAGTCCCCTGGTAGATTGCCTTTTAATTTTGTTGATAGCTTCCTTCGCTGTGCAGAAGCTTTGTAGTTTGATATAGTCACTCTTAATTATTTTTGCTTTTGTTGCCTTTACTTTTGGTGTCAAATCCTAAAAATCATTGCCAAGATTGATTTTGTAGTTTTACAGTTTCAGGTTTTAAATTTACATCTTTAATCTATTTTGGGTTAATTTTTGTGTATGGTGGAAGATACATAGGTTCATTCTTTTACATGTGGATATCCAGTTTTCCCACCACCATTTATTGAAGAGACTATCCTTTCCCCATTGAGTATACTTGGCTTTTTGTCGAAAATTGACCATATATACATGGGCTTATTTATGGTTTCTCTATTCTGTTCCATTGATCTATGTACCTGTTTTTATGCCAATATGTACTCTTTTGATTACTATAGCTTTATAATATTGTTTGAAATCATGGGGTGTGATGCCTCCAGCTTTGTTCTTTCTCAAGATTGCTTTGGCTATTTGGGATTTTTGTGGTTTCATAAAAATGTTAAGATAGGTTTTTCTATTTCTGTGAAAATACTATTGAAATTCTGATAGAGATTGCACTTAATCTGTAGATCTTTTGGGGTAGTACGGACATTTCAAAGTGTGAAATTTTCTAATCCATGAGCACAGAATATCTTTCCATTTATTTTTGTCTTCTTCAATTTCTTTTGCAAACATCTTATAGTTTTCAATGTATAGACCTTTCACCACCTTGGCTAAATTTAATCCTAAATATTTTATTCTTTTTGATGTCATTGTAAATGGTATTGTTTTCTTAATTTCTCTTTTTGATAGCTTTTTGTTAGTATATAGAAACACAACTGATACTTGTATACTGACTTTTTTATCCTGCAACTTTACTGAATTCATGTGTTAGTTATAGAGTTTTTTGATAGTCTTTAGGGTTTTAGAAAAAAATGGTCTTTTAAAATGAATTGACAAAAGCAGAAAATGATTTTTAGGCAGTTAGCTACTGTTCAAATTGGTTCCATGGAGAACATATTCACAAAGTTTTCCCATGTGGTGTAGACTTCCTCCTCCAGGCTTACAAAGCTGAAAATGAACAAAAGGCAATGAAAGGAATAGATTTTCTGTTCCTATTGATTTACGTGCGAATGAAGTAAATTAGGCTTCTTTTGTATGAGATAAGTATTCTTTAACCTTTAGCACAAGGAGTGTTTTAAAAGGCTCTAGCAAACTCTTTTCTTCTGTGCTTTGTGGTATTATATTACTGCTACTTCTGTCACACTGTAATTAAGATCCTGTCAGACTTTCTATTCTAAACTAAGATAAGCATCACTGAATATCTTGACTTTCAAAATTTCATGGGACTGAATTTTTCCATTCAAGGTGTCAGACATGGTTAAGTCTTAGGTGTTATCATGGCGAGTGAGTGGAGGACATAGGGCTTTTATTTTGAGTTGCTTTGTTTTAGTTCTGTTTTAAGCTCTTTTTTTGTTTATTGCAAGGTAACAAAATGTTGAAAAGCTGAAGATTGGGTTGTATTATGTTTCTACCAGCTATGTTCACGTGAATTAATGTCATATTTCTTACCTGCTCTGCAGTTAATTGTAGAATTACATGAAAATCATGTTATAGATTATTTATTGTATGTATCTGTGAATGTATATATGTATGTATATATTTACATGCACATTGGTCTTATACAATCAAAGGTGGTCAGTTTTGTGCCATGTAGAGCATATATCATAGCAATATAAAAATGAACAAGCAGGTAGATATGGTGCCTGCTTCTCAGGCTTTGGGTTTCAGGTCTGGGACAAAGGGCAGAAACAACTCTCCGGCCCATTCTTGCCTCTTTGGCATGAGAACTCTGTATTTGGTCCTCAGTACTGACCAGCTTTTCAAAAGCTGTTACGTCCTAAAGGGCCTCTCAAATCCTCTCCTGACAACGTCCTTAGCAATAAGGTCTTCTTCCATTTATCAAGTGCCTATGATGTGCCAGGCACATTATCAATATTCATTACATAATATCCCAGTTGCATATTATCTCCAACTGGAGATGAAGAAATTGATCCTCAGAGAGGTAGGTGACTTAGGAGGAAATATCTAGTAAGTTTAAACCTATATCTGATTTTTTTAAATTGTGATAAGAACACTTAACATGAGATCTACCCCCTTCACAAATTTTTAAGTGCCCTACAGTAGTGTTAACTACAGGCACGATGTCGTTTGTACAGCACGTCTCTAGAACTTACTCATCTTACATAATTGACACTTTATACCCATTGAACAGCAACTCTCCATTTCCCTCTCCCTTACCCCCTAGGAACCACCATTCTACTCTGCTTCTATGAGTGTGTTTTTTCAAGATACCTAATATAAGTGGAATTATGCAGTATTTGTTCTGTGCTGGCTTATTTCACTTAACATAATGTCCTCCAGGTTCATCCATATTGTTGCATATGGCAGAATTTCCTTCTATTCTTAAGGCTGCATAATATTCTATTGTATGTCAATTCCACCATTTTTTTATCCATCCATCTGTGGATGGACATTTGGGTTATTTCCATATTTTGGCTATTGTGAATAATGTGGCAGTGAACAAGGGAGTGTAGATATCTCTTTGAGATTCCGATTTCTGTTCCTTTAGATATATACCCAGAGGTGGGATTGCTGGATTAAATGGTAGTTATGTTTTTAAGTTTTTGAGGAACCTCTGTGTTGTTTTTCATAGTGGCGGTACCAATTTATAGTCCCACCAACGATATTCAAGTGTTCTAAATATTCCACATCCTTGCCAACACTTGCTACTTTTATTTTGTTTGTTTTGTTTGATAATAACAATCACAACAGGTATGAGGTAATACCTTGTGATTTGATTTGCTTTTCCCTGATGATTATATCTGATTGTAAAATCCATGCTTTACTCATGCTTCCATACTGCCTTCCTTTAAACCTACTTTCATATTACCACATTTCCCCAAAATGGACATCACCAAGTGTCTTATTCTGTGCTTTGTCAGGTTAACAGGATTACAGGAAGCATCAAGACCCTAGAGCAGGTCCAGGCATCCATCCCCAAATGGACAAATTGCTCCCTCCTCCCATATCTTAAATGGGTTGTAATTATCATTCCTTCCAATCAGCCCTTGATGTGTATATCTAACAACAGATATAAGACAAAAGAAAGCCACACTTCAAGCAGTGGTTTGTATTATGAGTTTCTGCAAAAGAAATTAAGAAACACTCAAGTTGGGCACTCTCCCTCCATCTAGTGGTTGAGTAAAGTCAAAGAACTTTGTGATTTCATCTCAAATTCCATATTTTAGGCTAAAAAATACATTAACAAAATTGTTTAATATTTTTTTATGTTACCTATCAAGTTGAACTTTGGACAACTTATAGAAAATGAGTTTGATGATTCCGGAAATAAAAATAAGGCTAGTCTAATGGCTGGGATTCTAGACTGAGTGCTTTGAAACATCTGTGCTTTTTAGTGATCATTTGGAAGGTGGGAAAGATAATATAGTATTAACCAAACTTAATACCATTTTAGTATGAGATTTCAATGCAGGGCACATTATGTCATTCTCAAAACACAGCTAATTATGATAGCAAGCCTATTTTAATAAAAATTTCCTTCAGGAGGAATGTTAATTCTTATTTATACAAATTAGTAATATTACTAAGAGGAGGTATAATTGTCTCTTTGTTTTGAGTTTTTAAAATGTACGTTTTACCTGCTTCCTCCTACTTCACATAGACATTATGATTACTAGCAAGATGATGTGTGTGAAAGTGGGAGAATTATAGTATATATAAGACCTGTTACACCATCATCATTATTAATAAATTAGTTTTTGATAGGAAAGTTCCTCTTAATATGACATAAACTTATCTCTCCTTTAGATGAGTTATAGGTGATGGAGAACTGGACCTAGAATCAGGAAAACCTAAACTCAGTTCCCTAAATTACCTCTTGTTAGCTGTGTGACCTTGAGCAAATCACTTAAATTAAACATCAGTTTCCTCTCAGTTTGGAGATAGTTACCATTGCAGGAGACTGAATTGAGGACTAAACATAATGGACATGGACCCACCTTTGCTTTTTGTAAAGTATTGTATTACTGTATAGCATTATTACTTACTAGTCATTTCCAGTGTGGCTTGAGATTATACACATCAGGCATTTGAAATACACATGCATTATTTTTTGCTTTGAGTGTATACATTTTGAAAACAGCAAATCTTGCTATCAACACTGCCAATTAAACTTTTAATAACAGTTGCATTTCCAGGCATATTTTTAAAAGCCTTTATGTTACTTTCAATATTTCCAAAGCATATTTACTTGGACAATTTAGTTATGGTATCCCTAGTGGGAAAGGGTCAGGTATGACAGATAAAGGCACAAAGCATCTTAGAAACAGGTTGCTGTGAACTCTCAGGCTGTGAGGCTTTTGAGAAATTGTTATCGATGCCCTATTCATGTCACAATGTCATCTATAATGTATGCTGAGATTTTTAAAAGATAGCATAGAACTTAAGAGACAAATATTATGAAGTTACATTCTAATAGAGAAGTTACATTCTAATAGAGAAGTTACATTCTAATAGAGAATATTATATATTTCAGTAAATAAAATCTATGCCATGTTATCGTGACAGTGTGTGTCACGATAAACTTCCTCAGATTTCCAATGAACATAACGCACTGATTGACTGCAGTGGGGGTTATGAAATTATGTGAATTATGGATGCTGTTCATTTTGGTGATTGTAAAGCAACGAGATCCAGGGGAAAGATCGTTAGACCTGAGAAATCAGCAGTCAGATGTGACTCCAGCTCAGCCATGTCCAAGCCTGTGAGCTTGGTTAAAACACCCTCGGTTGTTCCTCACAAGATTATCCTGCATGCCATGAAATCAGGTGTAAAAGTGTCCTTGTGACAAAGCCCCGCAGGTGCCTCCCAAGTATAAAATATGGCCTATTATCATTACAATATCTTGGCAGAGATTTCTAAAACAAAGAAGCAAACAAACAACTCTGTATCACAAAATTCCTAAAAATTTGAGTTGGAGCCACTGTCTTAAGTTCTTCCTCACCTGTCCACCCCCCACCCCGCCCCGGCCCCAACTATTTCCATTTCTTCTTTTCCTCCCTGCCTTGCTGCTTCCCACAGGGTTGGCCATAGGGGCTGAGTACCTCCTAAACATGGAGGTTCATGCTTTCTTTTTCTTCTTTGATTTCTCAAGCCAAGAAATTTGCAAGGCCACTGAAGTCTTCATGTGCCCTCTCTGTGACAAGAACTGCTCACTGCAGAGACTCAATGAAAGCTGCATTTATGCCAAGGTGAGTGTGGACCCTCACGTTCCTCTCCCTGCCCTCCACTTTTTCTAGGAGGCAGGTAGTAAAAAGTCCTCCAGCAGACCGCTTTTTACCAAAGTTAAATGTTCCCAAGTGTTTCAATATCATTGATATCAATATCATTGACAACTGAGTAAAACATCACTCTGTGGCAATTACAGAAAGAGTAGATTTTATTAGAATATCTTTGTCTTCCTTTGTTTTTATAAGTGTTTATTGCCATCCTAGACCTAAAACGTCCACTTGGAATGACATCTAGATTCTTTTTTGGGGGAAGATGATTATTTCCACAGGTAGTGATAAAATTTTTATCTTCCATGAAGACTCCTGAAGTTAAATTACTTCTACTTTTACAGAGAAAATGAAATAACATACCAAAAGCTCTCAAATTGCTGCCTATTAGAATCACCTGAAGGGGGTTTTAAACTCCTGAAGCCCAAGTCACATCCCAGAGCAGTTAAATTAGAATCTTTGGGTTTAGAACCTAGGCATCAGCGTAACTTAAAACCTCCCAGGTGATTTCAAGGTACACACAAGTTTGAGAAATGTGTACTTGAATTTTACAGTTACTATTATTCATTTGTAAAATGGTTTTATTAAAGTATAATGAACAGATAATAAAATGTACATATTTGAAGTATATAAGTGAATACATTTTGATTATATATATGCTCCTGTGAAAACATCACCACGATCAAGGTAATGAACATATTCATCACCTCCAAAAGTTTCCTCACGACCTCTTGTCATCTCTGCCTCCCATCCCTCCCAAATTCCACCCCTGTGCTCAGGCAACAAAGAGTTTCCTATCATTATAGATAAGTTTGTATTTTCCAGACTGTTATGTAAATGGAATCATACAGCGTGTGATTTTTTTCTGATTTATTTCACCCAACATAATTATTTCGAGATTCATCCGTGTCATAACATTTATCAATCATCTTTCTTTATAGCTCAGTAGTATTGCGTTATATGGCTATATCAAAATTTGTTTATCCGTCATTTATTAATGATCTTTTGGGTTGTTTTAAGTTGTTACCATTTTAAATAAAGATGCTACAAATGTCTACAAATCTTCATTTAGGCAAGTAGTGTTATTTCTCTTGGGCAAATACCTAGAACAAAATGGCTGGATTATGAGATAGAAAGATGTTTAACCTTCTGAGAAACTTCCAAACTGTTTTCCAAAGTGTCTATACCATTTTACATTTCCACCAGCAATGTATGAGAATTCCAGTTTTCTATATAGTCACTGATTCTCAGGATGGTCTGTCTTTTTAATTCTAACTATTCTAATAGATGTTTAGAGAGATCTCGTTGCGGTTTAGTTGCTTGAAAAAAAAATTTGATTCTTTTGGGTCTTGCTTTTAGGATTTGTGAGATGGGCTCACAGCAGTGCTCTTTCTAGCACTCATTTTTCCCCACAATGAAAACAAGATCTTTCTGTGTACTGTACCCAGTGCACTGTGAATAATGAGGATTTCCAGTCTGGCCGGTGGAAACAGGCACTATTCCTGACTCTGTGAGCTTCTGAAAC
This sequence comes from Neophocaena asiaeorientalis asiaeorientalis, assembly GCF_003031525.2. Taxonomy (NCBI): domain Eukaryota; kingdom Metazoa; phylum Chordata; class Mammalia; order Artiodactyla; family Phocoenidae; genus Neophocaena; species Neophocaena asiaeorientalis. The sequence continues at coordinate 6,776,663 of NW_020175186.1, forward strand.
TGTTTCCTCTAATCCTCTCAGGGGGTTCTTTCCTCAGGTAGCCTCCTCACATTAATGCTCACTGTCTGGGTTGTCGCTCTCTGCACCCTGGTGACTACACTTTCAGTGTAGTAACCTGAGGCAATCATAATGCTCACCTCAATTGTTTCCTGCCTCTTAGGGATCACTGCCTTTCATTGCCTCACATCCAATCTTGAAATCTGTTGCTTTATATATTTGTGCATTCTTTGGTTGTTTTCAGAATGGGGGTAAAATCAATCTCTGTTACTCCATCTTGTTCAGAAGTAGAGGCCTCTATACAATTAACTTTTGACAAGGGTGGATATAAAATCAAAAGCCACTCAGGATCCTACTAGGAGACCAAAACTTAGTAAAATTAGCTTCTGAATTACTTATTTTGAACGCATGGCATGGGAAAAATCTGTTTTGTTTATAATTTAATTTCTAAAATGTGCTCAGTGTTGAATTCTTTTAAATGCTCCACAAAGATGTCTTGTTTGGGGAAGCATTTTCTCAACACTTTTTGCAGAAACCAAGTGTATAGAGTCATTAGATGTAAATACATGTGTTTTTCCCTTTGTCCATGCATTTTAAAGGCATATAACAGCCCTAGGGACAGCAACAAATCCATATATACATATGTTACTTCTACTTGGACAGTTCTAATAAAACACACTGGCATTATCTGAACAGTAAAGCTAAGAATCATATGTGGCAGAGTGATAAAGTGAAGAAACTGTCCAAGGAAACATTAAATCTAGGGGGCCTTTGTCATTGTACAGTATCTACATCCTTCCTTTACTCTGTATAAATTGTATATATAGGGACAGGTATGACTCAGAAAGAATTCACTTGGTAACTATTATAAGGTAGGTGGAAAAGTTAGCTTGCAGAGGAGAATATTGCCTTATGGAACAAAACAAGACATAAAACCCACTACGGTGAAATCTTTAATGTGTCTTGTATTTGTTCCTCTGGCTAAGGTAAAATGTAGCTACTTGGTTTACACCTTAAAAATCAGAATTACTCTTCCTTCATTGAATGAAAATAAACATTCTCTTTTAAAATCAGTTTACATACTTAAACACCTAGAGATTACTGTATGGGCAGTATCAGAAATAAGGGAAGAGATTTTTAGCAAAGAAACAAGGCCACCAATCTAGAATCATCTAGCCTACACCATCACCCAGTGACATCATCTAGGAACTGGTCAATTCCTTATAGAATCAATCACCACTTGTGACAAGTAACAGGAAATTAAACCTGTCATATTTTACTGAAATATGTGTGTGCTTGTAATAATTTCCTTAATAATTTCAAGGGTGTGTTTCAGAGAAAATGTGGTCCTGTCATATAATAAAAATTATATTTAAGTACATTAACATTTTCTTTGGTGACTGTTTTCATTTTTAATACTTAAAAGTATGGGAATTAAGAAATATTTTCAATTAACTAATTCAGTGATATTTGCATACTCTTTTCAAAGCACCTGACACCACACTGTCAATTTCCATTATGCTAGGATTTCTCAGTTAAGGTGAAATCATCAGGTACAAGGGTCCTGCATTGTTTTTACATATGATTTTAAAAATGACTCAACCTTTGAAGTTAGCCTTATTTATAACAGTTATTAGTATCTGGGGTTTTTTCACTTGTTCAACAAACATTTATCCAATACCTAGAGTGAACCTCAGACTGTATACTGATATTAAGGCTCCAACAGAATTAGGACAGACCATCTTTCTTCTTTAAGAAGTTTCATGGATGAGTCTGCATAAGATTACACATCAGAATCACCTAGAACTTTTGTTAAAAAGCAGATTCCTGGGCCCCACGTCCTGAGATTCAGAATCAGTTGGCCAAGGGCGAGGCTTAGAAATCTGCATGTTAAGAGGCTCCTCAGGTGATTCTGATTTCTAGGACCACATTTAAAAAGCTGTTGCCCTAAATAAGTAATGAGTTGGGGGAGGGGTAAAAAAATGAAGTTGCCATGTTTGGTGTACCTTTGCCCCGGTCCAATGGACGTGGATAGTTACACAGATTTTGCTCTGTCGAAGAATTAGGAGGTAAGGAACTGAGAGAGGGCTGAACTTCAGCTTAGAATTCTGAACCCATGAAACAATTTTAGAAAGAGATCTATCAACTACAGTAGAGGAGACATAGAGTTCAAGCTTCCAACCTAATAAGAAATTTATCTCCTTAAACAATATCCACATTTATTGATTTCCAGCCACACTCAGCTCTGCAAGAGAAATCACATGTCAAAGATAGTGGAGAGGGCTTCCCTGGTGGCGCAGTGGTTGGGAGTCCGCCTGCCGATGCAGGGGACACGGGTTCGTGCCCCGGTCCGGGAAGATCCCACATGCCGCGGAGCAGCTGGACCCATAAGCCGTAGCCGCTGAGCCTGCGCATGCGGAGCCGTACTCCGCAACGGGAGAGGCCACAACTGTGAGAGTCCCGCGTACCGCCAAAAAAAAAAAAAAAAAAGATAGTGGAGAATTTGTGCTAAAACACAGCTTTGTTTGAGGCGTAGTTTGCTTCTGTCTTCTGTCTTCTTAACAATGTTGAATATAAAGCTTGTCCAAAGGTTCCCTATGCATAAAAGCAAGCTATTTTTCCAATAAAATGCAAATATACATTTGTAGATCAGACAAGCTTTTTTTTTTTTGCTTTTAGAAAAGTCTGTTACGTTGCTTTGGGATTTTTCTGATCACTCACGATCTAAGCTTGAGCCATCCACACTATGCTTGACTCTTCCTTCCCCCTCTCCTCCATTTCCATTCAGCAACTCATATCGGCACCCTAAAAAACCCATATCATCGGAAGCTGTAACCACAGGCTTCTAAGTGCTTTTCTTATCTCCACAGTCTCCCCTGTCATAATACACCCCACATGTAATAGTTTAGTGGGTAAAACAATGATTTTATACTTTTACACTCCTCCTCAGGGCAAGTTCTGAAGACTTCCCTAACTCCCATTCTAGCTTTATCTCCCGCTACATGTATGTAATCTCACATTACATCAATATGGTATGTATACCTCACCGTGTCTCGTGGATGTGTTTCTGAAAAGATGATATTTAAATTTACTTAGTTAAAAATGCCTGAAAGATTTGTAAACAAAACTAATAAGAAAAAAAATGAAAAGCTTTTTTAAGGAAAATATTGCATGAACAATGACAAATTATGTCTGTGCAACACAATTGTTGTTAAGTATTGCTTTTTTTTTTTTAATTTTTAATTTTTTTGCGGTCCGCGGGCCTCTCACTGCTGTGGCCTCTCCCGTTACGGAGCACAGGCTCCGGACACGCAGGCTCAGCTGCCATGGTTCACAGGCCTAGCCACTCCGCTGCATGTGGGATCTTCCCAGACCGGGGCACGAACCCGTGTCCCCTGCATCGGCAGGCGGACTCCCAACCACTGCGCCACCAGGGAAGCCCAAGTATTGCTTTTTATGTGTCACTTTTCTAAAAACCTGGCTGTTTCTGGAGCAGGGGTAGCCATTATTTCTTGGTGACCTTTACGTCCTCATGTGTGAAGTCTCTGTTCTAACACTCTTAAGAGGCTCTTTCCTGCACTAGGCTTGTTTATAAAGGAAAGCAGACAGCTGTTCAGTTCCTTGGCAGCCGCAGGTATTTCTGTGGGATGCCTTTGGACACAAAAAAGCTGGATTCCCCCGCTGGGTGGAATTTTATCAACTCTGTGAGAGAATTTCTTTGCGGTCCTTTTCTCTGTTGTACATAATATATACTGATGATTGGTGTGAAAACCAAGTCCTATAACATTTTTTAAAAGCCCAAGCCTTAACAGTCTTAGAAGTTTAGAAGCATCTAGGACATTGTGCACCTATCCACCAACTTTCAAAAGCAGCACATCTTTTGTATAATAAAGTTTGCAGTAATGCTACATAATAGGAAAATACATCCCACCTTTATCTGTTTTATATTATTTTACAGTGTGTTCCAGATGTTACAATTAAAATACACATTAACGTTGTTTTAATGCACCCATTGAGCAGCCTCTAGACTGGAGACTGAGCAAAGAGGACAACGTTCTACTCCCACTTTCCTTAGAATAATGTTCTTTAGCCCCCAGTTGGCCTCTCACTCCTGTGAGGATAATGCCCCTATTTTCTCTTTAGTTTCTATGGTATTTAAATGGCTGCCAAACATACATTGGCTTGGCTATATTGGTTTAACCTCCCTCACTAATTTATAAATATAGTTAGGGCATTACACAAATAAAAAGAGGCAAAGGTAAATTGAGTTTATACTTTATTAAAACCAAACGATTCTTACAACCCTGAAATGTATATTCAATAATGTTGTATAACTGTACATTGTTCTTTATAAAACTTCAGGTCATGTCTGATTAAAAAACACTTGGACTATATCCTAAATGTCCAGTGATTTATGAAATTTCTTAATGACCCATGGCACATTCTGAAAGACATCAGAGAATAGGGATGGCACTGTGATCCCTTTCCCTTGGAAGTGCTGGATCACTAATGGAATTCTGCATTTTGCAACTCTCCCCAATCCTGGAAGTTTTGCTAACAGGAAGTGCAGCTAGGTGTGCCTTCACTGGAAAGCTAACTTCTTAAAGCTCTCTGTGTAGCTTCTACTTGTGGCCCACAAGTACTTCCTCAGGGTACGAGAACCACTTCTAAGCAGAAATGAAGGCAGAGTCAAAGGGGAAAAGAGAAGAGAAGGGGGGAAATGCTGACTCCTCACCTCTCCCCATGAGAAAATCACATGAAACAGTTGCAGGACCCATGAAAGGATTGCCTATCTTATATTTGAAAACTATAAAATAATGTGATTCCATTGGGAAAAAAAATCAGTAGTACCTAAATGCAAACAGTAATCACTGGATTATTATAACAAAAAGTGTGACTAATACTTTTGTTTGTTTTCCACTAAGGTAACATATCTGTTTGATAATGGAGGGACAGTCTTCTTTGCTATTTTTATGGCAATATGGGGTAAGTATGTTCTTCCATTGCTTACTTCCTGGCCCTCGTTTTCTGAGGCTGTTGCTCTGTTTATTCATACCCACCATACATGCACACACGCAAACACACATACCATGTATCAATTCAACAGTAAAATCTCTTGTGTCATATGCCCTCTTCACACATTCACTGCTTCTTTGGGAATTTAACTCTTGATTTAATCTTCTAATCCCTAAAGCCTCAACCTTCCTATACTGTGGAGTATATTTTTCCTGCCCAAAACAGGCAGTAATTGAAAACAAACTGAAATATACTAGAATCCAAATTAAGCCTCTTGTATTTTCACTTGTGAAAGTGACACTCAGAAAATGTTTTGTTTGCTTAAGGCTTCCATTATATATTTTTTAACCTTACATTTTATGCACTTAGAGATGCAGAATCTATTCCCTATATGATTGAGCAATAATGTCTAATACAAAATAAATCCTGTTCCTATCCAGCATCTTAAAACTGTAAAAGTTATGTATAGGTATATGCATTGGCTGACTTTTTTCACTAAGTTTCTCACTGAGTTTTTAAAGAACCCAATTAATTGGGGCCTAAATTAAACCACAGATTGGAATTCCCCATGCTTTGAAGAGAAGTGATCACTTTCCTGGTTAGGGTCAGCTTTCCTACCATAGTCTGTTGAATGCAAAGTCACTGTCAACTTGGCAACTCAAGGGGCTGACTATGTACCTGCTGATACAGAAAAGTAAAATGTACTAGAATTCAAGCCTCTCACTCCTGTTACTTGGATTTCCCAGGAACAGAATCTGTGCCATACTCTCTTTCTAGCTTTAAGTCAAAATTTAAAAAAAATAAAATCACCCTTCCAATTTTCCTTCAGCAAAATGCCAGTCTTGATATATGGTATTATGACTACACGGGGAGCAGTGAAGAGTCAATTCACCCCCCCCCAAAAAAAAAGTAAAAATGTAATTTGGGGTCCCTATTTTCATTGAAGGATTTTTTAATTAAATTATTGGGTGGGGCAATCATGGTGAAATCTTTCAGTTTTACCTGATTCCACAGACATTTCCTGCTAAGAAAAAAATAGACCAAAATATAAATTAAGGTTACTCAATAGATGATTCAGCACAGTGAGAAATGGAAGAAAGGAAACCTTTTGGATGATTTACCCTCTATGTTTCTGCTACTCGTCTCATGCTTTTACAGTTCTCTTTGGCACAGGCCACATGAGAGTGATCTTGCTTCAGCTTTTGGATGAAGGATTTGAAAGGCCAGGATATAGTGAACATTTGCCATCTGAAGCCTTTTTCCCCTTAGTTTTATACTGAGGTACGAAGTGGAGGTATGTCATCCATAGGAATGCCATCCCGTGCATTTTCTCGGCCTGCTGGTGTAGATGAATCATTCGCAGTTGGGTTATAATAACTAGAATTTCCAAAACTCACATCGTAAGGTTCCGGTGCATTATCTAATCGCAGAACTAAAAAAGCAACAAAAAAATTGCTTTATAGTGACAGTCTGGAAGATGCATGCTCGGGCATCTGCTAGACTGTAGGAATTGTTCTGGATGAGTTAGTTACACGTTTTTATATGGGATTTTCAGAGATTAGTTTTGAATTTTAAATAAGTACATATTTTGCAAGCCACATTTTTCTTCTAAAACTATGAACAGTTTAACTTCCAAAATTTCACTGCTGGTGGTCCAAAAATAAAGGAACTAAGGGAGAGATCACAACAGAAATATAGCAATACTTTATATAAAGAAGTATTGACATGTCTCATTGACTTTTTTTTTTTTTTTTTTTTTTGCGGTACGCGGGCCTCTCACTGTTGTGGCCTCTCCCATTGCGGAGCACAGGCTCCGGACGCGCAGGCTCAGTGGCCATGGCTCACGGGCCCAGCCGCTCCACGGCATGTGGGACCTTCCCGGACCGGGGCACGAACCCGTGTCCCCTGCATCGGCAGGTGGACTCTCAACCACTACGCCACCAGGGAAGCCCTCTCATTGACTTTTGAATCTTGTGAATTCAGAGCCTTGTCAACATGTTCAGAATTTTTACTTCTGGTATAAAAATAATTTTTAAAAAGTGAAGAGCTTTAATTTTAAAATGTGTCATTATTTTACCAAGGGTCTTAATATCATTATGGGTGAGCCATTGAAGATGGAGATGAAAGAAAACAATTTGTAAAATCTTATGTTTCCTTCTGAGAGATCCAGGTTATTATCCTGATTAATAGTATTGGAGATTGTTTTTATTTTCAACAAACAACTGACTATTATTTCTTTTATATTCTTGAATTTAAAGAAAACTTGGGGCACCAGGTATTTGAATACTAAAGCAGGGACTACTTACTAATTAAACTAGTAATCTCATTATTCAGCTAGGTATTCTCATATCCTACCTATTCCTTAAGCCTTCTGTTTACAAATTGGACCCCCAGGAACCTTAGGAATTTGGGAAAGGTGTCTCAAAGCTGAAAGAGTAAAACAGGTGGTGTAATTGAATTATTCCATTATGCCTCGATCACAATATCTTAGATTATATCAAGTTGTTAGACTGAGCTTTTGCATGTGATAACATTTAAAGAAAATATTCTGAAGTTAAAAAGAAAAAGTTTGGAAAACCCTGTTGATTGAAATCCTATCCTTCAATTTTGAAAAGTGATAGTTTTTATTTTCTATGGATTGCTAGAAGTCCATAAACAGAATTCAGTTAACTTACAATTAATGGATTTGATTTTGAAAATTAATATATCAGTAATGTTCCAAACTTATCAAAAATCAACAAGACTTTATCAATGAGACCCAACAGGGGCATTTAACTATTTTTTATGGTGGCAAGAGTCCCTTGTGTAAACCAGAAAACAGATTTTTTTTTTTGTCCTGAAATATTAAAGAAAAAAAGGGTTGAATCAAGCATTTGATTTTATTTCTGTCCTAATTACTACTGCATTATTAAGATCAAACACAGTGCTTTATTCTTAGCAGACACATTTCTCATCCATAGATGTGGTGGTTTTTTTGCATCACATGATTGGGAAATTTCTGAATTAAGGTTTATCTGACTTTATGTACCCAAATATGCAACCCTTTAGCAATTCTGTTTTAGAGACTCATTAAGATAATTAATAGAGGGCTATTGTATACGTGCAAACTTTGCAAGAGCTCCAGATTAGAATAAATCATTGTTCAAATTACTGCTACTAAGAGATCCAACAATGGTGAATAATGGCTCCCCAGTTACTTGCTAACAAAACTGGCCATTTTGTTCTTAATATCATGCCATTATCTTTCAATTATAATGATATGTTTTAGGTTCTGGGATTATTACTTAAAACCAATTGTGATGCGATGAGCAACAGTTCCAAATGGTTTTAAAATTTCACACACATTTCCATAGTTATTCTGGTTATGTTCTTTGAGAAAGAGAGAATAGATCAGAATAAATCTTTAGTTCGTTTCTGTCATATGAATCTCTAAATGCCTTCTAGATAATGCAGTGAACGTTAGCAACTTCACTTAGTTAAAACCACTGTGTACAGGTGAAGTTCTGAAAGTTGTTTTTACCTGGTTCATTTCTGTCGTCATAAAGTCGCCGATGGGAAAATGAGTCTGTTTTCCTTTTTCCACACAGCAAGTAGCCAACGAGACTAAGCAGTGAAGCTCCCAGAATAGCACCTAAAATGGCCCCAAATACCACTCCTGTATTTCTGTTCTCTAGAGGACAAAGAAAAAATAATTTACAGATAAGAAATAGAAAACAGTTATTCAAAGAACAGAAATATATACATGCGGACTTTGTGTAAGCAAAGAATGTTTAACACTTTTTTTAAAATTAGATAATGGATAGGTATTTACAGAGGAATATATATACATTGTGTGTGTGTGTGTGTGTGTGTGTGTGTTTTATAAAGTACTGAGTTTGGGGGATATATTGGAAAATATGCTTCCTGATAAAACTGTACTTCAAAATTTGAATTATCTTGAAATACTTCTAAGCTTTAGTTTTATAACTATCTCATTACATATTAACACTAATAGTACTGAAATGCCATGTGTTTTCTCTATTAAGATCTAATTTCTATTGAAGTTGAATTCTATATTATGTTTTTAATCAACTCTGAATCTCTGATGAACTTTAATGATGAGATAAGCTTTGAGTTTGTTTCTATAATAATTGAAAAGTAAAAAGCTAATGGGAGTAAGTAGGTAATATGAATTGAATCCACAAACCCAAAGTGAAAAGGCATTATGAAGAAAAAGAAATATATCCTGATAGAGGGTATTTCCAAATACAACAAATAGACCAAACAAAGCAGGATGTTTGCAGTGCCTTGCACACTGCGAATAGATGTGTAGGTCTGAGTTAAAGGAGTCCAAAATTTCATTCTATCATCCCCTTTATCAAGCACCTTATTTGAAGACTAAGTCATCAATAAATCACTGAATGCTTCCTGGATTTATACTTAGTGCATTTTATTTTCAAGTTTAAAAAAAATTTGTTGAGAAGCTTATTAATTAGGTAGGCAAGAGGTCTTATAGGGTCTCTAATTCTGTATCAGATTCCATTTATACACAAAAAACATGTTGGAAGGTCAACAGCAGCACATTTTTTACCAAGATAAAAGTGAAGCAAAGTTAACTAAGTGTTTTTTAATTAATGAGCAATGGTAGGATTAAGTACTCAGTATTCTCAATATGTATATTAAGTTTAGAAAGACAAAACAGAATAGTTTAAAAAAAAATCTTTCTGATGGAATATCAGAGTATGTATGAATGGAAAGATGTCTTAAAATTATGAAGATATATGTACATACAATATACTGGTTGCAATACCATAATAATCCTAGATTTCAGAACTTAAAACTTCACCTGTACACTAACAACTTTCAAATAGGAATTTGTTTATATGATTTGGTGTTTATATCACTAATATAATCTGTAGATAAGTTGTATTGGAAATCAGTGAGTTCACGGGGGGAAAAGAAGAGTTATTCTTTTTTAATTCCGAAAACAAAAACATGGTTAGACCTGAGAAAATAAAATAGAATGAATTTTCATTAAACATTAGAGATCTTTTCCACTTTATGTTTTAAAGCTTGACTAATCTCTACATGAAACAGAAATGTCCCCATAACACAATTTTCTTGTGCTACTCAAAGCTGAATTCCATTTTTATGGTGTTCAGTAGGTACGGAACTAAAAATTGAGGGTATTCTTCTGTTGAGTTTAAAATTTTTAAATACATATATTTTTAAAATGTATATATTTAAAAATACATATATTTTTAAACTTCAGTTGTATCATATTCCTAAAAACCTGTGAAATTTCAGGTAGTCTTTCTGAAATGCAGTAAAAATTGTTACCCAGTATCTCAAAACTGTACCACTACCTCAGTTTCTTTTCAATCTAACCTACTTCTCATTTTGTCCCAGTCTCATCACATTCTCACATTCCCATACAATAATGACTAGTCTTTGCTGACTTAAGCCCTAAAATCCCTTCACTATTCACTATGAATATCATGGTTTCTCCCCGCAAAATAAGAACCACCTGTGCTATTGCAGTCTCCTTTTTTTCTAGTGTGGTGCATTTCTTAGGTGTAATGACTTATTTGGAGATTCAGTTTCACACAAAAGGAAAATTAAATCCATTTATATTTACCTTCTTGGGGGTCTGATGTATCTGGAAAGATTTTTGAATTATTGGTTAATTTCAAGGTGGGATATAAAGTTGTTTCTTGATAGGCAGTAAAGCCCGCCAAGCTATCTCCAGTCATGGTAGACCATCCATCTGTTTCCATTATCATGGGGGTCACAGATATGGTGTTTGATCCTGAAGGGAGGTTGCTAACTGTAATGGAACTGTTGTCAGGAGCTTTCATGGTGTCATTGACCGAAGACTGAGTGAAGTTTTCGGAAGATACAATAGCTGTAGTATCGGGAGGTGCTGAGGCTGGCAGAGGATTTTCATCTGCTACGGATGAGTTCCGAGACAATTTAGAAACAAAGCTGTGGCTCAAAGGAGGACTTGGGGAAAGTGTGGGCATGAGTTTGAGACTGGAAGAGTTGTCTGTTGACAAATTATGGTAGAAATCTGTTCCATGGGTTTTATTTGATGGATCCCCAAAAGAGAAATTAGTTGCCTTGGGATGGGAGGTTTCTCTATTTTCTTTATCTGAGGTTGAATTTGCTTCACTTTCCAAAGGAATAGATTGATTTTCCCTTGTTTTTAAGTCTTCTGCAATGTTTTGTGTTGTGTTTATTTCTCGACCTTCTTCTCCATGACTTCCAAATAGTAGTAAACTAAACAAAATTGAAATCAACAGAATTTTGACTGAAGTCAACATTGTAATCTTCTTTGGTATTGGTGTTAATAATGAGAATCTGAAAGAAAATAATGACCATTTGAATTATTGAATGAAGTACTGAGGTTTTTTTAAATGGATCTACATTTTTAAAGTGATAAAAAAAATCCAGAGACATAATGCTGACATGATAGTACCATACTCTATTCCAAAAGTTTGTTTCCTTTGGATTTTATTAAAACTAGAGTTACTGAGTTCTATTTTCTATATAGTATTTCTTTCTTTCTTCCTCTAGGGAATGCCATGCAAAATCTTTGTCAAGCCAGACACTACTATTTCATTATTTCAAAGACCATTTAGCTTGGGACAAGTTGAAATACATACACACACACACACACACACACACGCGCACACATATTGTACAATATATGGACTACTAAGTAATTTTTTAAAAATAATGTAATATAGGGCTGCTTTCTTCAACCTATTTAAGAAAACATGTTCTTTATAAAGATGTAATTTGGAGTATTTATTATGAAAATGATGTTATTGATTATACAGTAAACATACCACTTTAAAGTGAGTCAGTCAGGAGCTTCACTTGAAAACATTTTATTAGTTCCTAATTTGAGTTACTTGAATTTGAGGTTAACATCCCTTTTTTCACAGCATGTTTACTCCATGTTACCCTTTTTCCTATTAATCCCAAATAACAGAAAGTCAGAAATACTTTTAGAACTGGGGATTCTTTCATTGCATTCCCTTGTATAAATGAAGAAACTGGTTTTGAGTGTGTGTGGGAAAAAAAGTACCTAACTAGACTGTGGCAGAGTTGAAGTTTGAGACCGTGGTTCTGACCTCCAATCTGGGCACGTCATTCTGCCTCTTAAGTGTGGAAGCGCCACAATTCATAGAGAGGAGGGTGTGGGGGAGAGGTCTTGAAATTATATTTATATTGTAATTCTGGTTTCTATCACGAATAACATGTGAAAAATCATCATGCCATTAATCAGTTGCTTTATCAATATCATAATCATGCTGACTTCACAGTGTTCTGCAGACTAAATGAAATGATTTATGTAGAAGTTCTCTAAACAATATCGGGCCTAAAGTAAGCAGTTAGTGACTGTTAACTTCCATTTCTTCTTATTGAAACATAATAATATCTCTAAAAATGTCTTACAGTTTATAACATCATCTCATGTGAGCCTCACAACGACCCATTGAGACAAAAAGAGTAGCTCACGTTATCCCCATTTTGCAGATGAAGAAACCGAGGTTCAGGGAGACCAGTAATGGAAGCTAAAAGAAGCAGCACTGAAAGCCAAGTCTACTGACTCCAACCTAATTAGGTGCTAAAATTTAAAGTGTTTTTAATTGAAAAAGGTAAAAAAAAAAATGTTAGACTATTCCTCTTCAAACAATAAAGTCTGAGGACTGATTTTATGTTCTTTGAATTGGACCTTAGAGCTTATTTTTCACTAAAAGCCTCCAGGATGACTGAGATAAGAAAAGGAAGGAGGTGCAACTGCTATTATTTATGTCTAACATTAATTGACATTTCTTAAAAGCTCCCCCAGAAATTTTTACAAATATTTTCAACCTTGATGATTTTTCACTAGGGTCTGAGGAGCCTCTAAATTACTCCCTCTGATTATCGTGTGGTTTTAAGTACCCCTCTCCTTGCTTAATGATTACTTACACAGTGGTACAACTTAGACTTACCTATAATACATCCTGATATAATATTTTTTCTCCAAAGACTTTTAGCAAGCAGTCTATACCTGTGGATTTCTAAGGTTTAAAAGATACAGTCATTTCCATGCCCTGTGCTTATCACTTAAGAAAGTTCTACTTAAAAAGCAAGCAGGCGGACATACAAGAACATTCATAAGGGCATCATTTATGTGTCTCCAACCTAAACATCCACCAGTAACAGGTTGGATAATAAACTGTTTAATATTTGCACATGAAAAATAAATGAGATTCACAGATGAGTTGCATACAGTAACATGAGTGATTATCACAAATATCACGCAGAGCTTAAAATGCCCGTTGTACTGTATGATTGCATGTTTATAAAGTTCAAAAACTAGAATGTTAAAAGTCAGGGAAGTGGTTACTTGTGGGAAGGAAGGAGACAGTATTGATTGGGCGGGCATGAAAGGGACTTCTGTGTGCTCCTAATAATCTGTTTCTTCACTTGGTAGCGATTATATAGGTATTTGTATTTGTGATAATTCTGTTTATTTATATTTCATTCACTTTTCTGTGATAATCAAGAAAATTCATTTAGATCCTAAAAATTGTTAACATAATTGGAAAACATATTACTAGTATGCATCTATTACATCAGATGCTTTGCATGTTTTCTCATTTAATTCTTAACAAAAACAATCAAACAATAAGGAAGGGATTATTAATCCTATTTTACAGATAATTAAATGGGACATAAAAAATGTAAATAATGTATTCAGGGACACATAGCTAGTGGCTGAAAGATAGGGTTAGGATTCAGACCTTGGCATCGAAAGCTAGTAATCACTCATCTATGTAACAAAAGTTACAAAGGAATATAGAATTTGGTAATCAGCTGGTTTTTAGAACTCTTCCCACAAATGTTTTCTTAGCACAGAATACTAAAGAATAATGAAATCCTCCAAATTTTATTTTAACCAGAGCAGGTGATAATCCCACATTTTTAAACACTAGAAAAATAGTGCCTTCTCCCTTAAGTGCCTCTTAAACATACTAAGCACACTTTTATCCTAATTTAAGAAAATCCCAACAATTGTCTCCATGGTTTCTAGATAAACACTTTTACCATGTAATTTACAGATTAAGATTAACAACACAGGAATGATCATCCCCAGGACCTGAAGTTCACCAATATTTCACTAAACTGTTGCTTCACCTAGCACATTTAAAATACAATTCAATTTAGCTTAAGAATACGTACATGGACCTTTTCAGAAACAGCTCTTTCCTGTGAACTCTGTCAGTTTCATAGCAAACGTTATAATCTTTTTCATTGTCTACTGCCAGTGATCTGATTTGTTTATGCATTGCACTTGGCCACCTGTCTTATTGGTAGGCAGTTTGATTGCTTTCCCTAAACCTAGGCTTTCTGGTTATTTTCTCTTCCTAAAGAAGTGGTTACCAGAGGGGAGCAAAAAACAACCCTTAGCTTTTCATCTAATTTTCTCATAATGTCACATGAGGAACGTGGCATAGAGCTTTTGGTCCTTTCCAGTAATGAGAATCCACATACCAAGAGTCAACAAAGTGAGTTTTGTTGTTCCTGTTTCACTTTGCTTGTAACATGGAACCACCAAAGGGATCTTGCTACCCTTTACCCAGCTTTTGATTGTAACTTGAAAACCTAAGGTTTCAACACCCGCAATGAGCCAAGCATTCTGTTACTGCCTATAATTCATGTCCAGGGAAAAGAGAGAAAGGGAAGAGTGGGGTAAGACAGTATGTTGTGAAGGCTCTTTGCCATTTATTCCAAAATTAATACAGTTGTGGGAAAGGCTTTCGTGAATATTGATTCGTTCCTGCTGTCCTAGCTTGGCAGCTGGGGACAACTTTGCTTCTGCTCTCTGGCTTCTAAGAGAGCCAGGTTACACCTCTTACTCAGGTCCATTCATCTTAAGGGGACAGAAGCAGCCAGGAATTGAAGCCATCAGCTATTCAGAACCCCAGCCCTGGATCTTTGCTGGGGCAAGAACTAGGCAATTTTGGTTAAGTTTGACCCCATTCTGAATTGAACCAAGCACATTATAAGCAGGGAAGGTTAATGGAAGTGGTACAGAAGCTCCAGAGGACAATAAAAGTTCTCTGTATTCTTTATCTTTACCCTTTTCTTGCAGCCTCTTTCCATCTCTAGAGTTGAGATATGTAAACTGTGTGGTATATTTGTGTGTAAAGCTATGCTGGATGATGGATGGCATGCTTCTGTGTTCCCAAGATTCATCAGCCAGCCAGGTGCACAGAGGAGACAGAGAGAATGTGGGGATGAAAGAAAGTGAAATTGGAGAGAGAGAGAGAGAAAACCAGGAGGACCAGGCAGCATCATTTCTTCTGTTCTTTGCCCCTAGGTGGAAATTCCTAAGAGGACTTTTCAGGATGTAACCTAGGAACAGAGATAAACTCATTACAAACTTGAAAAACTTCTAAGATGAGAATTATTATAAAGGGAACAGAAAGAGAGAGGAGGATTTCCGTCCAATTTGTGATACCTGAAACAAAGATTCTAAATCTTTCTGTATATATTGAAACGTTTTTATTGTTTCTAATGTTCAGAAACTTTAAAAATATACTTTCGGAGAGTGTGAGTTTCACTGTTTTTTTTAAAAAAATAATTCGTCTGTACAAAGAAAATGAAAACTATTTTCTCCCCTGTCTTTGGTGTTGGCACTAAAAAGTGGTTTCACATTACTACTTTTGTATAGAGGGCTTCAGGAGGTGGTGAGAGGGGAAAAAAAAAAACAAACAAAAAACCCCCAGAAACCTGTGGCAATTAAGGAAAGAAAATCCACACTTACTGTGCATAAAATTGTTCCTCCTTAAGTTCCTAAAGTTATTATTCTGCCCAGCCCTCCTGTTGTAACCAAGCCATACCCATTTTATACCAAGCTTTAAAAATATGGAGGTGCCCTGGTTTCTGTCAGGTAATCAACCCATGCAAGGGAAGAGAAATGCTAGTCATTCTAAACTAAATCAAAATCAGAAATTTTAAATAAAAACATTACTTTAGCTGCACGGAGGGGATAATATAAAAACATGTTTCTGTAGTGAAGTAACTAAAGAGTATATTCTGTACTACTTCTCTCTCAGTTGCCTGTGATCATTCTTCTTATAGATTTCTGGCTAAAAATTACGACAGATGAGTTTTGTTTGTCTTTGTCATAGGAAACTCAGTCTGACGTGTAGCCAATATCCCAGGCAGAACTTGAGTGTTACACTGAGTGGACTTTCCAATCTTGGACAGCATTTTGCTGTCCCTAGATGAAAGAACCACAGTAAATGAAGACATAAGGAATCATGCTTCTCAAAATGCCTCTTTTATAAGAGCGTTTTGAAAGGGTGTGAAGATTTAACTAGACAGAAGGTAGGATTATACCTGAGGACCCACATCATTTCACTTTGAGTTTAAAAGAAAGAAACAAATAAAAGGAAAAACATGACTTTCTTTCAGGAAATAATAAATTTCAAAAGTTTGTGATCATTTTAATTAAAAGACTGAGAAATGCATAAGCCCAGGAAAATAGATAGAATGTCATAGTCCCTGCTAACTTGGGCATTCTCAGTCATAAACTTCAATACTGAAATAATCAGGTGGAAGAGTGTTAAGCTTAGAAAGATTGTGTCTCCAAAAGAAATATTCTGGACCCAAATTTCCAAACATGGGGTTTCCAGCCTTCTCTCGTGTTTCACTATCTGTAGAAGCAGCCTCTATGGATTGATTAGAAAGTGTTAAACAGTAAATCAGAATCCCTTTAATAAGAGAAGCCTTACACAGAACAAACAAAATAAATTTAAGAAACTTAATCCACATCTCTGATCCATGGGATGTCTTTTGCAGCCACTGGCTTAGCCTTTTAGATTTCCGTTGAGTGCTATACATGTACACATACCATGCTAAGTAAAATAATACATAGACATCACGTTGCCAATTTTTAATTAAGAAAATCTTTGGGAAAGATATATAGAAGGTTAATAACTCATTGCATTAGCAGACTGTTTTTCAAAAGCTACTGTATTCTAATACTTTAGCAAGAACCTTTGAACCAAATGCATACTTTAAATCTAAATATTCATTTATATTCACGTAGCCACTTCCACTTTAAACATTTTGAAACTTACTAAGATCTGACTTAAGAAAACTCTCTCTTATAGTCACTTACGTTTTAAGCAAGGTTTTTATTTAACTCTTCAGCTGGTTTCATCATCTAGCAAATTTGGCAATAATTCTTAAAGTTAACTCAGCACAAATGCTCATTTGGAAGGTAATTACTTAATGAAACAACTACCTGTCTTTACAAGGGTCTCTGTAGGTACTTGCCAGGCTGTTCTGCCAAAAGTTCAACTTGCTTTGATTCTATTTAGTAAGTAAGTAAGAGAGAGAGCGAGAGAGCAAGGGATGAGGGACTAGGGATCCTATGTAATCCAGCACACACTTACCTTCAGGTCTAGGAGGTGTTTACAGACAAGAACTGGAGTATCACAGCTGTTCTGGTTGGAATGAGTCTGTCTTGCATTAGAGAAAGCAGATGGGTTAGGTGTACTGATGTCCCACTGAGCAGGAGGGTGCCAGAGAAACAAAATTAGGTGGGGCTGGTCGTATCTTGCTTGTGTAATAGAGCACCCAAGAACCTGACTGACCTGCTTCTCAGCTGTCAGCATGAAGCTATCACCTCATTCAGGCCTTTAAAAAAAAAAAAGAGAAAAAAAAGCCCAACCCTCCAGCTTTCATAGGTTGGGTGCTTTGACTTTCGGGACAGGCTAGTTCTCTTAAGTGTTGGCAAACAAAGGACATACATTTCTTGCCTTAAATGAAAAAAAGAAAAAAAAAAAAGGCAAAGACTTTGGTAATGGTCCTTGTTCTATCAGGAATTTCTGACACATGCTGGGTTCCCCCTTCGCAGGTGAGGAAACCGAAATGAGTCAGCCCTGCACCTGTTGCTCATGTGCCAGCCACATACTGTCCTCCTAACACATAAACAAATCTTTCTTTCCCGTGGTGGGGATGCCCTGTTTGTGTACTTAATACCTGAATGGAGAAAGTGGTGTCTGCAGTGCACTGAAACTGGATTTATAGAAAGTCACACTGAACACCAAGTGGATTAATGTGCTTCGGATCCTTGAGAAAGCTGTGAAATTTTAAGTTAGAAATCATCACCAGGACTTTCGGAAGTTTGGGGAGTAACTGGAGTCTGGCTGAGAATGGCCACGTGATCCTGAGTAATCCTGGGAGCCTGCTCAATTAAGTAGTTTCCATCCTGTGTTCTCTTTGCTTTTCCTCTCAATTTAGAAGCCGGAGAGTTTCAGAAGAGCCTGAGTAATGCTTGATTAAACACTAGAGTTGAATAACAACCTGGCATACTTCCTTCACTTCCTTTCACCGCTTATGAAAGGGAGAAGAGTGAAACTGCACTTTCTGGGAGATTCTGCACATCAATATTTGGGGACTGGCGCCAAGGTCTGTTCAGCTCAGTACGCCTGAGGTTCATGCTTAGTTTCTGTTGTGCAAGGAGATAGGTTTCCAACTGCTGAGAGAGAAAATGAAACTTTAGCTAAGGTTCAGGAGCCTCAAATTGAATGCAAAGAATCTGCCCAGTTAATTGGCCCCAAGAAAGAACATGGTAATTCTATAGTTTCAAACTTTCTGAAGCCCAAAGGCCCTTCAGAGTTTGATTAGAAATTAAGCCAAACCCTAGCAAATATTCACTCAAAAGATATTTAAGCTGTATCTGCACTAGTATGAAGAAAAGCAAGTTCAGTCTAATCAAATAACTGTTTACTGAACAATGGCTTAATAAAAATCAATTGGTTATTTTCAGATTAGCTAGTTACTAGGGAAAAATCCAACTGAATAAATATTTTATGTCTGTACTTAGAGAAATGAACATGACTTAGCAGGATTGGGTGTACCATACCCTGAGGGATTTTCCTAGATATGCGTGTGAATATCATTACCATTTTCTACTTAAGCATAGTAATTATGGCCTATACCAGGCAAGGAAGTTACAAAGCACTTTTGCTACAACTCTGCTTTCACTGCCACAAGAGTCAAAGTTCATCTCCATTGACCCTCTTTTCTGAAGACCCTAGGTGTGGCCTCAGAATCCTTTTCATTACTGCCCTCCTGACAGCCTTAACCAATTGATTAGAGCTGACCCTAGAGATACACCTTATTTACCTTTCCTGTCATGAGCACATCTGGAAGTAAAGTTGTAAAATGCAAACTATGCATAAACTTAATGCCTCACTTATTACTTAGCTCACTTAGTTGTGATCAGACACCTTTATGGAAGCACCTGAGTTGGAGTTAAAAAGTAATTTCTTGCCAAACAAACAAGTCTTGCCGAGATACATTTCCAGGTATATACCATGATACCATGTTCTGGGTAAGACCAATCCCATTTTGGACCTTGTTTCTCCAGAGGAACTCAACAATAACTGATCACCTGACAACTTCATCAGCCGAGCCAGCTGAGATGACACATTATGCAATGGTTACATAATTTTTGTTGTACTTACCTTCTATGGAGGCTTTCATCTGGAACTCTCCAATTGCTTTACACCCATTCATTAAACCTCACAATACATAGTGGAAGAAGAACTACTGCCTCTTTACCTGAAATGGTGGAACCACTCACCAGTGGCGTTTCCAGAGCATGAAGTCACATTATTGTCTCTGATGGATCTGAAAACGGAACCAGAATGTAGCTTGGCACCATGCCTCAGAGAAAACTGAAATATTGTTCTGGATCCAAAATGGTATCTTATTTTACAAATCCTGTAACACCATTTTGGATCCAGAACAATGTTTCGGTTTTACCTGAGGCATGGTCCCAAGCTGCATTCCGGTTTTGTTTTCAGATCCATCAGTGACAATAATGTGACTTCATTAATCGAAGCCTCGAGGAGGTAGAGAGTTGAGGGTATATGCAAATGAGTCAGTATAATGTTTGATCAATAGGATACATAGAGAAGAAAGTGAGGGCACAAGGGTAGGAAAGGACAGTGAAAATGTGCTGGAGAGAATGGATTGAAAATCTGGGTCAAAAGTTAATGGATTGAAAACATCTGGGCCAAGGGATTACTGGAATTGGAGTTTATAGGGAGTGAGCTACAAGGATGGAGGTGATAATTGGAGATTATGGAGGGTTTGGAGTCATTGATCAAATTCATGCATGGGAGGACCAGGCATAAGGTAGAGTAGGTGAAAACAGCTCTGAAGATAAACATCAAAGAACTGAGAAGCCAAGATACTAGAAATATTATCTGTGTATGTTGTAATTTCAAAAATTTATTTTGGGAGTCATGTTGATAAGAGTTACCCTTAGCCAAGAGTTGAAAAACCTTTAGAGAATTTGAGGAAGTGTTCCAAAGGACTGGTAAATGACTTCCACAAAGAGAGACAGTAGGAAGTACGGATTGATAATATGAGACTCAAATCTGTGACTCTTTAAGAAGGGAGAGAAAAAGCCATGGAGCAGCAATGAAGACAAGAAATTCACTACCTCATCTTCGACACAAATAGCCATCACCTGAGATTGCCACATAGAAAGTGAGGTTTCAGGAGTGTCCCAGGTTTCAGTTAAGCAAGGAGGTGAGGGAACATTAAAGCCTTTGCTATTAATGACTTTGAATAAGAGGGCCTAGTTGAAAGCATCTCAAATAGTTGGGAAGGAGTGGGAGAGGATCACAAAGACAACTTCCATTTCCCTAGAACTAGAGGATTAAAATCTGAGTAAAGAATGATCTGGAAATTCTGGTCTTCTTGAAGTAACTGATATGTACGCAGTTAAGGGGCAGAATGAATTAGTCCTGAGGGACCCACTTGTGAGTGATGACAGAGGGAAAGGTGTGTGTGTAGGATATGGGGATGGGGGCATCTTGCCAAGATGGAGAGTTCTGGGCTCCCTCTAGACTCCTGCTGATAGACGAGTTCTGAAGGGGAAGCCTCTTATTGCTGGCACCTAAAACAATTTTCCAACCCTGCAGTAGCTGACTGCTGGGAAATGATATTGCTCTCTTTAACAAGTACATGACATTCCATTGTGTGGAAGTACCACACAACTGATTCATTCCTGCATGATGGCGTATTCTGTTATACAAGTTTGCATCTTTTAGAGCCCTGATTTCATTACAGAGTCTAACCTCATTAGATGGCTATTGCCCAGTTTATCAACTATGTAATCTAGTTTGATATGAACTTAATTAAATGAAGTTACAACTATGCTTAAATATAATAAAATGGCAAAACTGGAAGATTGATAATATTATAACTTATTTTGCCACCTTTAGGAAAAGATCCAAGTGATTTATTAACCCTTTCTAAAAAAAAAAAATCAAGGTGGGTAATTAGATAATCCTGTTATTTCTATTTTTTTTTTCTGGTTCGAAAAGTTAGAATAACTAAGTAATAATCTTGTAGCAACAGAGTTTATTTGCTGAGTGCTCTCAGCACTGAGCCATGACTTGGAGAGGGTCAGAGTGAGGAGAGAAGGAGATGCCTAGGCTAGGTCTGTACACTCTGAAGAAGAATCTAGATTGGTTCCTTGGCTCAAAAGCAGGGGCAGAAGACAAATCAAACACATTCATGACCTGAAGGGGATTTTGGCATCAAGTTCATGGGCAGAAAATAACAATAAGTGGTTTTCTCATCCATTTAGAGGACTATAAACAACATAAACATTTTGTAGAGGACAATGAAAACACATTAAGTTTAACTAAGCTGACAGTTCTAGAAGCTCTTAGCTACAGAAAAGGGAAGACATTTTTGTGTTTTATCAGGAGAGAATCCTTATTTGATTTTTAATGGCATTTGCAATCAAAACATTTATTGTAATATACATTAAAATTCCAATATCCTTCTTTTACAGAAAAAGACTTTCAAGGAGTATGAATGCATTTTATACAAGGTTGAAGAACCTTTTAACGACTGGCTGATCAAAAGGGGGTGAAATGCCTTTTCCATAATACATTTTTAATTGATGTAGTATTAAAGTATAAAAATCACGTGGCCAAGCATTTTTTCTTTTCTTTATAAACAATATAATTATAATAACTTAAGAAAGTTAGTTTTTATCATTGCTCAATAACAATTAAGTTCAAACATTGAAAAAGAGAATCCTTATAAAAAAATACCTACGGTTGTTGTAAATCCCCTCTTTGAATGAATACTTTAAAGTTTAAAGTTTAAACCAGTACAGTATAATCATTTCTTGCACATGGAGCTGTTGTGAGGATTTCATGAGTAAATATGTGAAAAACATTTAGTAGGATGTCTGGCACATATGTGTCTGATGCATGATAGGTATTCATTGGAAGGAAATACACAATTTTGGAATCTCTCTTTAAGAAAAGGATACAAAATTATGAATATAAAAAGAGATATGAAAGTAAATGGAACAATCAAAAATTTACAAACTTTAGAAAGCTTAAAATACTACATAAAATCAAAATCCAGAAAAATAACAGTATTTTAATAACTAGATGCCTGACACATCTCTGTAGTGCTTTTTGTCTTACACTTTTATCCATATTTTTTATTATCTCTGCATATGATGTTTAAAAAAATATTTCATAGAAAGAATAGAGAACTAATTCAGTCTTTCCTCTTCCTCTAGCGCAGTTAATTGAAAAATTTTTTTTTATTATTGGCAGTTTTGAAAATCTTACTTCTGCTTCATAATTTATTATTGATAAAGCCATGTGCATTTTTCATATTGTTGGAACTTTGGGGAAACCTCTAGTGTGTTTCATATATGACATGAAGTTTGTGAAATAATTTCCATAAAGTAGTTTCTGGCTCCATATATTTCAGACCTTATTTCTCTTTCGTTATAAGAGCTGGATACTATAGAACATGTGCATCTCATCATATATCCCCTGGCCTGGCACCTGAAAGAGTCAGCAACTGGAGGAGTTTCCTCAGAATCCATTGCTACATTAGGATAATTAGTAATAACTGAACAACACTCGGAAGTGCCTGCAAATCACATAAACATATCTCACTAAGCCCAAACTAAATGTATCCCTGACTCAACATTCCATTAGTCAACTGTCAAAAACACTCCGCCACTCCAGCACCCAATATTTGGAAAAGTCAGAGATTCTGGCTATGTCTAGAGGAAGCTTTTAGACACATCAAAAGTGTAAATATAAGCAATTTAATTATCCTGGGACTGAGTATTTGCTTGAATTGTGGACCAAGAAGCACCATGCTTACCTCTGCATGTCCGTCTTCACAAATTCAGATATAGTGGTCTAATAAAGGAAAAAAATAGTCTTTTCAGACAATTAAGTTATAAGCATGTGTCAATATTTTATTAGAGTTTTACTGCAAACGAAAGTTCTCTAAAAGACCAATGCAAAGATTTCGGTCTTGGTAGACACATATAAGAAAAGGGAATGGTTAGTAATAATTTTTAGACTCCAAACAAAACAAAAATGGGTTAGATCAAACGACTGTAGACTTTTTTTTTTTAACATCTTTATTGGAGTATAATTGCTTTACAATGTTGTGTTAGTTTCTGCTGTATAACAAAGTGAATCAGCTATACGTATACATATATCCCCATTTCCCCTCCCTCTTAAGTCTCCCTCCCACTCTCCCTATCCCACCCCTCTAGGTGGTCACAAAGCACCAAGCTGATCTCCCTGTGCGATGCAGCTACTTCCCACTAGGTATCTATTTTACATTTGATAGTGTGTATATGTCAGTGTTCCTCTCTCACTTCATCCCAGCTTACCCTTCCCCCTCCCCATGTCCTCGAGTCCATTCTCTATATCTGTGTCTTTGTTTTTGTCCTTCCCCTAAATTTGTCAGAACCATTTTTTTTTTAGATTCCACACATATGTGTTAGCATGCGGTATTTGTTTTTCTCTTTCTGACATACTTCACTCTGCATGACAGAATCGAGGTCCATCCACCTCACTACAAATAACTCAGTTTCATTTCTTTTTATGGCTGAGTAATATTCCATTGTATATATGTGCCACATCTTCTTTATCCATTCATCTGTCGATGGACACTTAGGTTGCTTCCATGTCCTGGCTATTGTAAATAGAGCTGCAATGAACATAGTGGTATATGACTCTTTTGAATTATGGTTTTCTCAGGGTATGTGCCCAGTAGTGGGATTGCTGGGTCGTATGGTAGTTCTATTTTTAGTTTTTTAAGGAACCTCCATACTGTTCTCCATAGTGGTTGTATCAATTCACATTCCTACCAACAGTGCAAGAGGGTTCCCTTTTCTTCAGTAAACAGCATTTACAGCATTTACTGTTTATAGAGTTTTTGATAATGGCCATTCTGGCCGGTGTGAGGTGATACCTCATTGCAGTTTTGATTTGCATTTCTTTAATGATTAGTGATGTTGAGCATCCTTTCATGTGAGCAGTTTTTCTTTCTCAAAATTGCTTTGGCTATTCAAGATTTTTTGTGTTGCCATACAAATTGTGAAGTTTTTTGTTCTAGTTCTGTGAAAAATGCCATTGGTAGTTTGATAGGGATTGCATTGAATCTGTAGATTGCTTTGGGGAGTATAGTCATTTTCACAGAAGTGATTCTTCCAATCCAAGAACATGGTGTATCTCTCCATCTGTTTGTATCACCTTTAATTTCTTTCATCGGTGTCTTACAGTTTTCAGCATACAGGCCTTTTGTCTCCTTAGGTAGGTTTATTCCTAGGGATTTTATTCTTTTTGTTGAAATGGTAAATGGGAGAGGAGTGTTTCCTTAATTTCTCCTTCAGATTTTTCATCATTAATGTATAGGAATGCCAGAGATTTCTGTACACTAATTTTGTATCGTTCTACCTTACCAGATTCGTTGATTAGCTCTAGTAGTTTTCTGGTAGCATCTTTAGGATTCTTTATGTATAGTATCATGTCATCTGCAAACAGTGACAGGTTTACTTCTTCTTTTCTGATTTGCATTCCTTTTATTTCTTTTTCTTCTATGATTGCTGCCACTAAAACTTCCAAAACTATGTTGGATAAGAGTGGTGAGAGTGGGCAGCCTTGTCTTGTTCCTGATCTTAGAGGAAATGGTTTCACTTTTTCAACATTGAGAACGATGTTGGCTGTGGGTTTGTCATATATGGCCTTTATTATGCTGAGGTAGGGTTCCTCTATGCCTACTTTCTGGAGGGTTTTTATCATAAATGGTGTTGAATTTTGTCAGAAGCTTTTTCTGCATCTAATGAGATGATCATATGGTTTTTCTCCTTCAGTTTGTTAACATGGTGTGTCACATTGATTGCTTTGTGTATATTGAAGAATCCTTGCATTTCTGGGATAAACCCCACTTGATCATAGTGTATGATCCTTTTAATGCACTGTTGGATTCTGTTTGCTAACATTTGTTGAGGATTTTTGCATCTATGTTCATCAGTGATATTGGCCTATAGTTTTCATCTTTTGTAACATCTTTGTCTGGTTTTGTTATCATGGTGATGGTGGCCTTATAGAATGAGTTTGGGAGTGTTCCTTCCTCTGCTATACTTTGGAAGAGTTTGAGAAGGATAGGTGTTAGCTCTTCTCTGAATGTTTAATAGAATTCTCCTGTGAAGCCATCTGGTCCTGAGCTTTTGTTTGCTGGAAGATTTTTCAACACAGTTTCAATTGCAGTGCTTGTGATTGGTCTGTTTATGTTTTCTGTATCTTCTTGTTTCAGTCTCAGAAGGTTGTGCTTTTCTAAGAATTTGTCCATCTCTTCCAGGTTGTCCATTTTATTGGCATATAGTTACTTGTAGTAATCTCTCAAGATCCTTCATATTTCTGCAGTGTCAGTTGTTACTGCTCCTTTTTCATTTCTAACTCTGTTGATTTGCATCTTCTCCCTTTTTTTCTTGATGAGTCCAGCTCATGGTTTATCAATTTGTTTATCTTCTCAAAGAACCAGCTGTAAGTTGTATTGATTTTTGCTATGGCTTCCTTCATTTCTTTTTCATTTATTTCTGATCTGATCTTTATGATTTCTTTCCTTCTGTGAACTTTGGGGGCTTTTTGTTCTTCTTTCTCTAATTGCTTTAGGTGTGAGGTTAGGTTATTTATTTGAGATTTTTCTTGTTTCTTGAGGTAGGATTGTATTGCTATAAACTTCCCTCTTAGAACTGCTTTTGCTGCACCCCATCGGTTTTGGGTCATTGTGTTTACTTTGTCATATTTTTCTAGGTATTTTTTGATTTCCTCTTTGATTTCTTCAGTGATCTCTTGCTTATTTAGTGGTGTATTGTTTAGCCTCCATGTGTTTGTATTTTTTACAGATCTTTTCCTGTAATTGATATCTAGTCTTATAGCGTTGTGGTCGGGAAAGGAACTTGACATGATTTCAATTTTCTTAAAGTTACCAAGGCTTGATTTGTGATCCAGGATATGATGTATCCTGAAGAATGTTCCATTAGACTTGAGAAGAATGTGTATTCTTTCATTTTTGGGTGAAATGTCTTATAAATACCCATTAAGTCCATCTTGTCTAATATGTCATTTAAAGCTTGTGTTTCCTTATTTATTTTCATTTTGGATGATCTGTCCATTGGTGAAAATGGGGTGTTAAAGTCCCGTACTATGATTGTGTTACTGTTGATTTCCCTTTTCATGGTTATTAGCATTTGCCTTATATATTGAGGTGCTCCTATGTTGGGTGCATAAATATTTACAATTGTTATATCTTCTTGGATTGATCCCTTGATCAATCCCTATGTAGTGTCCTAATTTGTCTCTTGTGATAGTCTTTATTTTAAAGTCTATTTTGTCTGGTATGAAAATTGCTACTTCAGCTTTCTTTTGATTTCCATTTGCATGGAATATCTTTTCCCATGTCTTCACTTTCAGTCTGTATGTGTCCCTATGTCTGAAGTGTGTCTCTTGTAGACAGCATATATATGGGTCTTGTTTTTGTATCTCTTCAGCCAGTCTATGTCTTATGGTTGGAACATTTAATCCATTTACATTTAGGGTAATTATTGATTTGTATGTTCCTATTACCATTTTCTTAATTGTTTTCCATTTGTTTTTGTAAGTCTTTCCCTTCTCTTGTGTATCCTGCCTAGAGAAGTTTCTTTAGCATTTGTTGTAAAACTGTTTGGTGGTGCTGAATTCTCTTAACTTTTGCTTGTCTGTAAAGGTTTTAGTTTCTCCATCAAATCTGAATGACATACTTGCTGCGTAGAGTAGGTTGTAGGTTTTTCCCTTTCATCACTTTAAATATGTCCTGCCACTCCCTTCTGGCTTGCAGAGTTTCTGCTGAAAGATCAGCTGTTAACCTTATGGGGATTCCCTTGTATGTTATTTGTTGCTTTTCCCTTGCTGCGTTTAATATTTTTTCTTTGTATTTAATTTTTGATAGTTTGATTAATATGTGTCTTGACATGCTTCTCCTTGGGTTTATCGTGTATGGGACTCTCTGCGCTTCCTGGACTTGATTGACTATTTCCTTTCCCATGTTAGGGCAGTTTTCAACTATAATCTCTTCAAATATTTTCTCAGACCCTTTCTTTTTCTCTTCTTCTTCTGGGACCCCTATAATTCGAATGTTGATGTGTTTAATGTTGTCCCAGAGGTCTCTGACACTGTCCTCAATTCTTTTCATTCTTTTTTCTTTATTCTGCTCTGTGGTAGTTATTTCCACTATTTTATCTTCTAGTTCACTTATCCATTCTTCTGCCTCAATTATTCTGCTATTGATTCCTTCTAGAGTATTTTAATTTCATTTTTTGTGTCGTTCATCATTGTTTGTTTGCTCTTTAGTTCTTCTAGGTCCTTGTTAAATGTTTCTTGTGTTTCCTCTATTCTATTTCCAAGATTTTGGATCATCTTTACTCTCATTCCTCTGAATTCTTTTTCAGGTAGACTGCCTATTTCCTCTTCGTTTGTTTGATCTGGTGGGTTTTTACCTTGCTTCTTCACCTGCTGCATATTTCTCTGTCTTCTCATTTTATTTAACTTACTGTGCTTGGGGTCTCCTTTTTGCAGGCTGCAGGTTCATAGTTCCCATTGTTTTTTGTATATGCTCCCAGTGGGTGAGGTTGGTTCAGTGGCTTGTTTAGGCTTCCTGGTAGAGGGGACTGGTGCCTCTGTTCTGGTGAGTGTGGCTGGATCTTGTCTTTCTGGTGGGCAGGGCCTCATCTGGTTGTTTGTTTTGGGGTGTCTGTGAACTTAGTATGATTTTAGGCAGCCTATCTGCTAATGGGTGGGGTTGTGTTCCTGTCTTATTAGTAGTTTGGCATGGGGCATCCAGCACTGGAGCTTGCTGGCCATTGCATGGAGCTGGGTCTTCACGTTGATGTGGAGATATCTGGGAGAGCTCTCGCTGATTGATAGTATGTTGGGCCAGGAAGTCTCTGGTGGTCCAATGTCCTGAACTCAGCTCTCCCACCTCAGAGGCTCCATCCTGACACCAGGCTGGAGCACTTAGACCCCATCAGCCATGCGGCTCAGAAGAAAAGGGAGAAAAAAAGAAGGAAAAACGAATAATAATAAATTTTAAAACTTATTAAAATAAAAACAAAAATAATAATAAAAGAAAAAAGAAGAGAGCAACAAAGCCAATAAACAAATCCACCAATGATAACAAGACCTAAAAACTAAACTAAGATAAACATAAAAATCAGAAACAAATCAGTTGCAGACAGCAAACTCCACATCTACAGTTGCTCCCAAAGTCCACCGCCTCAATTTTGGGATGATTCGTTGTCTCTTCACAAATGCAGGGTACATCAATTTGATTGTGGGGATTTAATTGGCTGCTTCTGAGGCTGCACGGAGAAATTTCCCTTTCTCTTCTTTGTTTGCACAGCTCCTGAGGTTCAGCTTTTGTTTCAACCCCTCTTTGCATGTGGGTTGCCCTCAGGCTTCTGTTCCCACACAGACAGAATAGGGTTAAAGCAGCAGCTGATTAGGGGGCTCTTGCTCATTCAGGCTGGGGGCAGGGAGGGGTACGGTAGTTATAATTGGAATGCCAGGTGTGCCTGAGGTCGCAGAGACCTATGTGACATTGCAACAGCCTGAAGTGCACTGTGTGTTCTCCCAGGGAACTTGTCCCTGGTCACGGGACCCTGGCAGTCGCGGGCTGCACAGGCTCCTGGGGTGTGTGTGTGTGTGTGTGGATAGTTCCCTTGCTTGCACACAGGATTCTTGGTGGCTGTAGCAGCAGCGTTAGCATTTCATGCCTGTCTCTGGGGCCCAGTCTGATAGCCGCAGCTCGTGCCTGTCTCCGGAGCTCATTTAGGCAGTGCTCTGCCCTCTGTGGGCACACTGGAGAGGAATCCCCTCTCCTCGCGCACCCCAAAACAATGGTCTCTTGCCTCTTAGGCAGTTCCAGACTTTTCGCTGGACTCCTTCCTGGCTAGCTGTGGCGCACTAGCCCCCATCAGGCTGTGTTCATGCAGCCAACCCCAGTCCTCTCCCTGGGATCTGACCTCTGAAGCCCAAGCCTCAGCTCCCAGCCCCCACCACCCCCCGAGCAGGTGAGCAGACAAGCATCTCAGGTTGGTGAGTGCTGGTTGGCACCAATCCTCTGTGTGGGAATCTCTCCACTTTGCCCTCTGCACCCCTGTTCCTGCACTCTCCTCCATGGCTCCAAAGCTTCCCCCCTGCCATCCACCGTCTCTGCCAGTGAAGGGGCTTCCTAGCGTGTGGAAATTTTTCCTCCTTCACAGCTCCCTCCCAGAGGTGCAGGTCCCATCCCTATTCTTTTGTCTCTGTTTTTTCTTTTTTGTTTTGCCCTACCCAGGTACATGGGGATTTTTTTGCCTTTTGGGAATCGTGAGGTCTTCTGGTAGTGTTCAGTAGGTGTCTCTAGGAGTTGTTCCACATGTAGAGGTATTTTTGATGTATTTGTGGGGAGGAAGGTGATCTCCATATCTTACTCCTCTGCAATCTTGAAAGTCCCCCCAAAAGACTGTAGACTTCTGATTGATGGACCGCTTGGTGTTTGAGCAGCTAACCTCCCAGAAGTTCTCAGTCTCATTTAGGTCTATTACAAATTTGTTTAAACCTTTTGTCTATAATGCTAATTTCTTCCCAGAAGGATGTTGCAAATTATGTAGCTCAAAAAGTTCTTTCCCAAACCATGTTTAAAAATAATTTTTCCTTTGGCATAGAGAAAGGTCAGTGTTTGGATCTGGGTGTGAATTTCAACCAAGGGACTTCCTCAGGTAACTTAACCTCTAAGAGTTTCGATTTGCTTCTCTACTGAAGGAGACTAATAATCTTTATTTCACCTGGGTTGTTGTGGAAATAATAGGAGTCAATTAAAGACATCTAGCACAAAGTCTGGGATCTTGAAAGTGCTCAGTAAATGCTAGTTCTCTTCTTCCTCTGTGGGCCTATGATGCAACTCATTTTCATTTTTTTGTATGCTCTCTCTAAGAATAGCCAAGCATTGTGCTCTCAAAAAATAATTTCGAATTGAATTATTTACTCTAGAAGCAGCTTTGCCATCTTAAATACAAAAGAAGAAAAAGGACAATATAAGCTATTTGCTGTGTCACCAGCAAAAGATGGAAGGTGTTATGACAATTATGACTGAATTTTTATAAAAGTGAAACAATCAAAATATAAATAATTGACAATAGCCCATATTTCGTGCAGAAAAATATACAGTATCTTTATACAATGTAAGCCAAGAACTTTGTCTACAAAGTTCCCTATGTATAACAACAAACAGAATGTTGAAAAAAATGGGTTATTATAATTTATTATACTCTTAAAATGAATTAAGCTTAGACCACTTACAAATTATACCTCAGTTAATTTGTACAACACTGCCATAAAGACAATTTTTCTATTCTTGTTTTTAAGTTGTGAAAACAAAGGCTTATCATTGTTTAGTCATTTGTCGAAGGTCACACAATTAGAAAAGAATATAGGCAACTCTCAAACACAGAACATTTTTACCCCATGCCATGCTCTTTCTCCAGCACCACATTGCCATTCCTAGATGGTCTTTTGAGGATCATTATAACTTGATCAAGAAGATAAATTGTATTTATTATAAAAGTAAGTTAGTAATTTCTTATATTGTTGTCATCATTCATCTGTGGTGCTAAGTACAGTTCTAAGTATCCAGTTCTAGGGGGATGCTTATAAAGTGAGCAAATATTTAAGAGGTTTTAAGGCTCTGCACTGGCCAATCAGAATGGATATAGACTTTAGTTCTGGAGCAGTTTCCTGGAGGCCAGCGCTGTTCCAGGGGTTAACTCTACATATACTTCATCCTGGTGAAGGTTTCCTAGGGAAGAAGGGCCAGCCTGTGAGGAGTATGACACCCTTAGAGGGTTCAGTTATGAATCAGTTTTTTCTTTTTTCTGTCATAAATGAACAGCCTATATGGCTATATCTCTGAGTATCAGAGATATATCAGTCCTAAGTATACTTCTTAAGAAAAATACTTTGGATGGGATTACCTAAATTGCAACAGTGACTATTTATGAATGGTGGAATTGTAGGTGACTTCTGTTCTTTACAGTTTAATTCACTCATTCAGCATACATTTATTGAAAGCCTAGTAAATGGCAGGCCCTCCTAGACTCCTGTATTTCTGAAGTGAATAATACAGGAGTTGTTCCAGTTATTTTTGTTGGTGTTACATTTATAATCAGAAAATGTTCAGCAGAGTTAAGTAAAGAAAGTATATCAAATAGTTGAACGGCAAGATGAGGAAAAGTCCTGAGAAAAATCAATCCAGAACTTTAAAAAGATTACATTGTATTTATAAAAAATATATGGCAAAATGCTGACAGCTTATTTTTGCAGACACCTAATTTTTTAGCAAATCAATTGAGAGTATCCATGTTAATGTGAACAAATGCTACTGAATGCGTATTTAATGTACAAATGCCAATACCATACTGACAGGGAGAGTTAGCTTAGAGAGACACATTACATCAAATTTAAGAGTCTGCTCTGGTCAAGACTGTAGTGAGAGTTCTCCTATTTTAATATAGCACAGTGCTATTTATGTGTAGCTTCTTCTTTCTAAATGAAATTGCTTAGGGGGAAAAATATGAAGTCTGATTTCAGAAATTGGTGAAGATTTTCAGTGATTATAGTTCAAATGCTGACTTTCCCATGTTCTTAGAACTCAGATGCTTGTTATCTTATTTCTTACTTAGTGTTTTTAGAGAGAGAGAAGGAGAGGGAAATTGGAAGTAAAGTTAGAGAGAGATTCCATGTCCTTAGACAAAGAGGAAATTTAACAATACAAGTAGGTCTTGACTAGCCGGTTCTACAACTAACCAGTTGAGGCTGTGTCAAGTACAGTTCAGCCCAAATATTCAAAATCTGCTGTTTCACACATATGTATAGGCTCTTTATATTGATTAGTCCACTAATCAATAGTCTACTAGATACTCATGCAAAAAACTCTACTAATTGTATTGCTGTAAGGCGTTAACCAGAAAATCAGTAACTTACCCTAGGCAGGGAAATTTAAAATGTCCCACATTCATGGTCCTTCTATTAATTGTAGATCCTGTTTAGTGAGGTTTCTATTTCTAACTCATGTACGGTGATGTTGCAGTACCACGTGGGGAAAGCACATTACGCTTGCAGATGTTGCTGAAAACAAATCTAGGGAATGGGGGATTCTTTAGTAGTTCTTGGGTGTTGTACAAATTGGCTATGGCAGAGAGGTTGCTCTGATATACTCTCATTTCAGATGGGTTTCCTTTTGAGAAAGCTCTAAATTTTTATCTCTTCTGATGAAAACAATACTTGGAATTCTTTTTTGGGCTCCATATTCAGACATACTTAACTTCATTTGTGTTCGGAATTGACCACTTGCCTGTGTTGCCCCTCTCATTAGCCACTCCCCCACCTGGAAGTACAGTGAAGTAGTTTTTAAAACTTTTTAAACAATAATTATTTTTCCAAATAAAATTGAACATGATTGCTCAATATATATATTAAAAAGGGGGATTCTCTCTTTCTTCCAATGTCTTTAGTGAAATTCCACAGAGCATAATTTGAAAACCTCTAGAATAATACAAAAAACACTCCCCCAGGGGTTAGTCACAATCACTGAATTCGATTCAGTAATTCAGTTCAATTTAACAAACTTTTATTGAGCATTTTCAGTGTGCCAAGCACTAAAAACACTAAGGAAAAAAGGGCCTCAAGAAACTTACCTTCAAGTGTGGGGAAAAGCAGGTACAGAAAGAAGTGTAATAAAGTGTTGTGGATGCTTTGGCAGATTTCTGGACAAGGTCAGTGATGTATGTCAGTGACTCTGGGCCTTGCTTTCTGTGAATTTAAAATAACTTGGAGCAAACTACATACAGAATCTTACCGCTCTTACATGCT
Source organism: Neophocaena asiaeorientalis asiaeorientalis (assembly GCF_003031525.2). Classification (NCBI taxonomy): domain Eukaryota; kingdom Metazoa; phylum Chordata; class Mammalia; order Artiodactyla; family Phocoenidae; genus Neophocaena; species Neophocaena asiaeorientalis. Next base: position 6,809,983 of record NW_020175186.1, read on the forward strand.
TGACCCTGTGATTCTGTTACTCTGTGCCATTGACTTTAGATCACAGAGGAAAGCCACTGGAAATGGACATGAGAAATGGAAGTACAAGGGATGGATGCAGCATGTGCATCTTTGAAATTTTTGTAACGATGAGAAAAGTATGTCATTATAGTCAGAGAGGTAGGAGTGAAAAAATAAATACAATGCGTAGTTGCTAAGGAACAGAATTATGGGGTATCATCTTCAGATTTTCCAAAATACTCTCTACCTCCACTGATGCACATGAAGCCCTGCTTTCCCCTGACAACACAGTTCCTTTTTCCACTGAAGGCCTCTTATCTCCAGCTTCATCTCCAACCCAGTTTCACAAGATCAAGATCATGCTATTGTAACAAAAATATCTGCTTATTTATTCCAATAAAAAGAATCACTCTTGGACTTCCCTGGTGGCGCAGTGGTTAATAATCCGCCTGACAATGCAGGGGACACGGTTTTGAGCCCTGGTCTGGGAAGATCCCACATGCCATGGAGAAGCTAAGCCCATGCGCCACAACTACTTAGCCTTAGCTCTAGAGCCCACGAGCCACAACTACTGAGCCCTTGTGCCACAACTACTGAAGCCCGCGCTCTAGGGCCTGTGCTTCACAACAAGAGAAGCCACCGAAATGAGAAGCATGCATACTGCAACGAAGAATAACCCCCGCTCGCCACAACTAGAGAAAGCCTGCATGCAGCAACGAAGACCCCATGCAGCAAAAATAAATAAATTAAATAAATAAATTTATTTTAAAAAATCACTCTCCATCAGGAGTGCATGCTGATAGCAGTTGCACAGATAGGGAGAAGAGGGTAAGGGAGAAAACATTCCAGCTGTATAAATTTAATACAAATGTAGTTAATTTTAATTATTTAATAATAGGATGTGAATGCATCAATACAAGAAGAAAGACAATGATGACAGAGTGGGATATGGTCAGGTAAAGAATTGTGATAATAATATTATTATTATTATTTATAGCCACAGTCTTCCTGGAGTTTTGGAAAAGGAGAAGAAGTACACTGACCTATACTTGGGACCTTATTGAATGGGAAGAAGAGGAGGTAAGATGTTAAGAAACCAGGAGATAAGGAAACTGGAATAACATATGGTACAGAAAATCATTCACTGTCCTTAATGTCCAAGCAGGAAGCAGCTAAACACCATTCAATTTTTTTTTTTTTTTTGTGGTACGCGGGCCTCTCACCGTTGTGGCCTCTCCCGTTGCGGAGCACAGGCTCCGGACGCGCAGGCTCAACGGCCATGGCCCACGGGCCCAGCCGCTCCGCGGCATGTGGGATCCTCTCGGACCGGGGCACGAACCCGTGTCCCCTGCATCGGCAGGCGGACTCTCAACCACTGCGCCACCAGGGAAGCCCCACCATTCAATTTTTACTTGACGTTTTTTTACTAACAAGATTCTTATTTTATGAAGACAGTAAAGATCAATGATGAAATGTGTAATTTTTTCAAAGCACTTCTATGATGTTTCCTTAAATTGCATTAGTGGAAAACTGTGCTAATTAAAATATAGTGTAGGGTTAAATAAACCCTAAAATAACTTTCATCTAATTTTTTACAATTTGCTTCTTTGCCAAGACTTGATATAAAAATAGGTCAAATTCCAGAAATTTATTAAATATTGGATTTTTTAAAAATTTGTGACAGATATTTAGTTAACTTTAGTTTTTCTCATAGGAAACACTTCGTCCCCAGTTTGAAGCAAAGTATTACAAGATGGAGAGAGTGAATCCCATCAGCGGAAAACCTGAGCCTCATCAGCCTTCCTCAGACAAAGTCACTCGGCTTCTTGTTTCTATCTCAGGAATATTCTTCATGGTAAAGTATAATCATAAATCTCAGAATGTGGGATTCCAGGTTTAGAAAGACGTTCTAGGATACCAACTCATTTTGTGACCCCGAGGCTGTAAGAAACTATCCTGTTCAGTACCTTGGTAGTACATACATACTATTAAACAAAATAAAAATCACAGCAGGTCACCGAATAATTACAAAAGGAGTTTGTGCATATCCCTAAAAAAAATACTCTTTGGGAGAAACAAAGATCATCTAAGATAAAATGGAAATTACATGATCATCCTAAAATTAGATATTTTGTTTTAAAACCAAGCATTCATGTGAAAGTGGAGATTTGAACAGCATATCCCACTGAAACAACTGAATCTTATACCATTTATTTTGACTCTAATGAAAGTTAGTTCCATAAAGGAAATTTTAAATTTACATATGCTTTCTTGGAAAAGTACATTTCTTTAGCTTTTGGGGTCAGTGTATTGGATCCATGGTGTTGCTTTTGTTTTGTTAACAATGCACAGTGTGGATGTCTCCTCTGGTCTCCCATATTGTAGATTTCTCTGGTGATCACTGCAGTGTTTGCAGTCGTGGTGTATCGCCTGATTGTCATGGAGCAGTTTGCATCATTCAAGTGGAATTTCATCAAACAACACTGGCAGTTTGCAACTTCTGCTGCTGCAGTCTGTATCAATTTTGTGATCATTATGGCACTGAATCTTGTAAGTGTTTACAAATTTTTCAATAGGTGTACAAGGGGTGGGTAAAGGAGAGGACTGTGTTTCCTTTATACTTGGATTGGACTTACAGGCAGCCAAAATAAGACCTAGTATCATTTCTGGCAAAGACAATTTGGCTCAACAGAAAATATTTCATTTATGTGGTTTACATGATGGAATTAAAAAAAATTAAAATCGACAGTCGTATCGCCTTCCTTGCTCTTTGAGTTTATAGTTTAGTTTAGCGACAACTTCCACTCGAGTATCTAGTGTGTGCTAGAAATGCTGCTATGCTCTTTTCATTCAGATAAGGGATTGTTTGGATTAGAAAGCCATTCCAACAAACTCAACCTCAGAGGAGAATTTATTGGAAAGATATAGGAAATTCTGTTTGAAAGTGTAGCCTTGTTATCTCCAAGACCTCATGTGAAATGGAAAACAGTCAGACGGCTACTCCATTTTTATTCCTCTGGGACTAAGTTTTTTTTTCCTTCCTTCCCTCCCTCCCTCTTCCTGTTTTTCTCTCCCTCTATCTTCTTTCCCTCTCTCTTTCTCTTTTCCTTTCTTTCTACCTCTTTTCCCAATGATTCTATTTGCATATCTGCTCCATTCTATCAGGAAGAGACTATCTGCCTCCCCATGGCCTCCCTTTCAGAGTCTGGTATACTGTTGCATTGCTATGCTTTTGTTATTTTCATTGGCTCTAAGTTCATGACCATGTTGGTCAATTTCTGTAGTTTATTTAACTTAGATCATCCAGTGTTTCAATGTGCTAGTTTCTCAGAGAGAGCATCTGATTGGTTCAACTTCACATATACCAGGTGACTTATGAACCAAATGTCTATGGCTGCGAGGACAATATTATGCTTAGGTCTACCTCTTCAGCAAGATCTGTGGATGGGGCCCCATTTTCTGAAGACAGGAGGCACTTACTGGCACATTTAGAATAATATCTTTCCTTTAACTCTTTCAATACCACCACAAGGTCAATATTTTCTCCATTTAGTAAATGAGGAAACTGAAATTCAGAGAGCTTAAATAACTCGTCCCGGATTATACATATAGTAAGTGTTAGTGCTTATATATTTACACGGTGAGATAATTCATATAGAGGGCTGACCAATACACAAACAATGATATTGATAACATAAACAGGTAATACGCATTTGGTTCCAAACGTGGATTGATACTGACGCTACATGGTTAGTCGGGAGGGAACTGGAACCATTTACTATTTAACTTTAAAATTATCAGAGATGTTCTTAAGAGAAAATAAATAGTCACTGAGAAATGGGTAAATATTAATGCAAGGACAATAGTTAATATTTTCTACTGGAGACTCCTTTCTTCAGGGTTAGGTTAATTTGCAGAAGAAGAACGTTGCTTACTGTATCTCCAAATAAGCCATACAGTATTTTAATTTATGCTTTTGACTCATAAAGTGAACAATAAACATTGAAAAAAGCCAGTGCTAGGATTGAGAGGCTTGTGTGGTAGCCTGTATAAGGAAGTATATGTTGTGCGTTGCACAAAGTCACCACATTGAAGGAGGAACCATTCACAGCAAGGACATTGTAGAGTTTTATATTTATGGTTTTTATATTAACTATTCTGGCAGATAGGGAAAGAAACTGTTTCTAACAAAACCAGTGTATTGTGGCGGTTTTCCAGTGGACAGAGGTTATTGTGGTTGATCTCATTATCTAAGGAAAAGGAAGCTAAGTGGTTAATGTATTCATTTCTAGGTAATACTAGCAATCAGCTAGTCTGATTTTAAACTGATCCAATTTCTTATCCTTAGTAAGTTGGTTGAATTTTAAATTTTAATATTATTTAAGTACATGGCATACAGTTACGGAAGAAGGATATACAATTTCACTTGATTTCCATTGGAACACACCTGCATTTTGAAGAGTGACAATAAAATGTTAATAGTGGTTATATCTCAGGATAATATTTGATTTAATATATATTTTTTCTGTTCATTCAAATATTTATCTCTATATGTAGGTTTTGATTTATAATCAGAAAAAAATAGCGTTTACTTTAAAAACATTCTACCATGATATAAAATTTGGAACAAATTACAACTGGAATGTACTTTTTTACTTTATATATGAGTTACCCATAAAACCGCAGCCACCTAGGTAGCAACTTTGGGTCATTTTTTAAATTTCGTCTTTCACCAAGTAAGGAACAGGCTTATCAATTATCAATGGCTAACATCCCAGGACACACACTCACACTCTCTCTATCTCTCTCTCTCTCTCCCCCCATCTGTTCCTTCTGTTCTCATTTATGCTCTCTCCCTCTCCCCTGTCCCTCTGAACACTGCCCAGGCTTTCATCAGTTTGAATCGTCAGTTCCTCAACTTAGTGTCCTGATAAAAATCCATTACTTTCTATCAGGCGGGCTGAAGTTTTCACTGATGTACCAGACTCCAGTTTTATATTATTCCAGGTGCTTCTCAATTCCCAGTCCCTTGAACTCTGATTCTGCTCCCCCTCCAATTTCTATCCTCGGTGATCACCCCTTCCCTAGAATCACAATTGACCCTCCGACATACATTCCTCTCTCTTACAGGTTCAGATACAACTTCTTCTCACTAAGTTTATGTTTTTGATGAGGCTTAGTGTATTCTTTCTTCCAAAGTACTTGCATTAACAGACAACAAAGACCTCTGTAGACAGGTAAGGATAGTACTATTTTTATCATAGAAACCATCCTTTGAGATCCTTAAAATCCCACTAGCTCTACTTCATTAAATACAAAAGCCCATGTAAGTGCCTAGTGCTATGAAATAAGCATCCATAGTTCCCAGGAGAAAACAGAGCTGACTTTCCTCTTTCTAAATGTTTATTTCTACTTGTTGAGCATTTTGGCTTTCAGATTCAGGGATTGTTAGAAGTGAAATAGACCATACAACTTCTCCTTTGCCCTTGCAACTAACTCAGGAGAAGATTTTAAAATGGATTTAGCATAAAAGAAGTGAATTACACAGCCAACTCACCAAATGTGAAAGGAATGTTATATTTCTCAGATTCAATCAGTGTAAAAAAAATAATGTCCTTTTGAATTTATGCATTTCCTTCCCACCCAGGATGTTAAGGCACTTCACAGATTATTAAACAGCCCTTCTGACTCACCTGAACACACAGGATCAATTTAAGAGCTTAATCAGATAAGGATAGATTAACATCATTAATATCAAAATATCAGACTCTTTAAAAAAATATACCACCAAAAAGATTCACCTAGAACACCAAATGCTATCTTCTGTTATCTGCAGAACAACTCTAAATATACAGCTCATACAAATGTACTTTTCAAATGTACTCATACAAGTGTTTCTTAATAGCTTGACTTTGTGATCCCTGTGCTACCGTATTCCCCAAACGAGGGATTTGGACTCAGTTAAAATATTCTAGTAATCTAATACGCTTTTCAGCTATAAGCCATATACATGAAACTATGAAATGAGTGCATGGAAAAATAGCTTAAATCAGCCAAATAATTTTTTAAAACTGAACTTTTCATGTTTAGTGTACACAGCCAGAAACCTTGCCATTCTTCATGCATTACTTTCGTCTCCTTCATCCTATCAGTGACTGTTGTGAACTGTGCTTCTCTCTTATCTGTTCCCTGCTCCCCATCCTCACTTCTGCTTCCCTAGTTCAGCTGCTTGTCATTTCTAGCTCAGGCTATTGTCACAGCCTTCTAACTGGTTAGTCTTCCTGTCTCTGTTCTCCACTCTTCCTATCTCCCTTTCACACCACTGCTGCAAGGGTCTTTCAAAATTACAAATCTGATCATCTTATTTTGTACTCAGATCTGTATAACAGGTTCCCATTGCCTCTGACATCAATGGCATGGGAGGGTCTCCGTTATTTAAAGCCAGTTTGCCCTTCTCCCCTTGTTGGAGTTTGTGTCTTGCCCCTCCCTGTCACACCCTGCAGTCCAGCCTATAGAACCACTTGTGCTTGGTCCCTGGCATTCTGCTATTTCACACCCATCTCTTGGTTCACAGTGCTTCCTCTATTGACCTTTTTTCTCTTTTTCTCTCCTTGAAGAATATCTCTTCGTCTTTGAAAATTTCAGTTAAGGATCACTTCTTTCATAAAATTTGTTCTCGATCCCATATGTGGAATTAAAGAATCTCTTTGTGTCTGTTCTTCTCACAAGTGCTTGGGCAGGTCTATTCTCCCTCCTTATCAGAGTCTCCTGATAGCATTAAACAATCTCTTTTGTGAATGCTCTTCTGCTACAGTGCTTGGGATATGCCTGTTCTCCAGCGATCAGGTTATAAATTCCTCATGAGCAGGGGCTGTAGCTTCCTCATGTTTATATCTCCAGGTCTTTGCCTAATGCCTAAAAGACATTTAGAATATATTCTTTCAATACATTTTAAATATTTTATTCTCCAGATATCCTAGCATTTCGAATATTGTATGTGCTCAAAGTCAGTTTTGTTACTGGAATTATATTTTCAGTGTCTTTCAAGTTTTCTGCCCGTGTTAATTTCATTCAAATTGACAATCAAAGGATATATATTCTCTAAGCTTTTAAAACAGGTGGATTGTGGCATTCCTACAAATATTTAATTTGGGAGAGAAATATGGATCAAGATAATAAAAATTTGATGACAGGCCCATTTTACAGATCATAAAAGTAACTTAAAGGATTGTTTCCTACTCTTATACTCATCAAATCACCTGAAACACTTTTGAAAAACTACAGATTCCTGAGTCTCATTCAGAATCTTCTTTGTAGGACTATGAAGTCTGTATTTAAAACAAAAAATTTCCCATAATGTTCTCCAAGTGATTCTGATCCAGTTAGTCCACAAAATAGCATTACGAAATCAGTGATTTAAGGAGCTAAGGTGATTTTGATACACAGCCAAGATCAGAAATCACATCTTCCAAAGATAAATTGCAAATAATTTAACAATAACTAAAACTTCAAGTTATTATCTTTAACATCTTTTACCAGGCATATAGCTAAAAAACTACAAAGCCAGAATTTGAAACCAGGAGTTGCTCTTTACAAATCCCATCCTTTTTATTCTTTATTTTGCTGCCCCTCAAAATATAATGCTAGCAGAGGTTAGCATTATAAGTAGCATGGTTAACCAACATTAGGAAATACTTCCAAAAAGATTTTGATAAAAATTTAAAATGTGCAGTTACTTAAGAAGTGTATATTCTTGTTGCTTGACAATCAAACCTCAATTAATCTAAGAATTATTTTAAGAATGAAAGTTCTCTGGTCTCATGATTAACATGTAATTTTTAAGAGAAAATAGAAACATCACAGCAGAAGTACTCTTGTACTTCTGGGATTAAGCCAATTAAACCATTTCAGCATTGTCAATAAAAGGATAAACCCCTTTTGGTATTCCTCCTCTCATTTTAAAGGCCATGTACCAGGCATAGAGCACACTATAACCAAAAGGAAGGAAAAAAAAAAAAAAGAAAGCCCTGAATACACTTGGCTATTGTGTATTCACGCTGGTTCTGGACTCTTCCACATTATTGATCCACTTCCATCTCTAAAGTCCAGAGAATACATTCCTATGTTTCCTTCATGGGCCTGATCCCCCAAAGACCTCAAAATGTACCTGACTTTCCTCAACACCCGATTTCCACTGGTAATTACAATGCAAATAGGTTATTATGGAATAGGGTGGTTCAAAGTGTTAGACCACACATCTTAACCTCGAAAGGAAGCAATGCAAAATGACCCATTTAATAAGAAGGTTAGCTTCTTTTTTCTAAAATGTATTTGTTTAGTTTTTTCATATGTATGTCCACGATTTCTAGAAATTCAAAAAGGAAGATTCCTGGAAAAGTGCAGACTCTTTTTGACTCTGCAAAATTCTGTTTGGAGCTCCTTTTTACAAGGAAGGTTAGATTGTGAGCCTCTGACTCAGAGACAAAGAGCATTAAAACACGTGTACAACTCCTTAATTTGCCCCTTCACAACAACCTTGCTGTTTTTTCTCTGCCTTTGCCATTTTTTCCCACAACTGATTTCTGCATTGCACCCCAAAACAAAGCATTAAGAGGGAGATGACTTCTCAGCTCAGGATGAATTCTAAAGTCCTCACCATAGCCTACCAGGCCCTGAAAAGGTGTTTCCCTCTGAGATCTCTCTGACTCATCTCTTACTACCTTTACTGCCTCCACCCCTGTCCCTCTACCTTCCTTGTCCTTCATGAAGCACACCAAGCCCATGGCAGGCTCAGGCATTTGCACTTACAATTTCTGTTTCCCCCGACACTGAGCTGCATCCCTGCTGGGTTCCCTCACTCCATGCAGCTCTCTGCTCAAATGCCACCTTCTTGGAGAGGCTTCCCTGATCACCCTCTAAATAGCATGCTGTGCCACCACTACTCTCTACCCCTCAGGCTACTTCATCTTTCCTCTTAGTACTTTGCATCTCCTGGCCAATTACATATTTCTTTGCCATCTGTCTCTGAGCACTGGAGTTTAAATTCCATGAAAGCAGAGACTGTTTGGTTCACTGTTATTTGGTTCCCTGAATAGTACCTGACTCATTAGAAATTCCTAATAAATATTTTTAACCCAATATATATGACCACAGAATATCAGCTTACTGAATGCACTAGTGAATAATTTTTAAAAGCATAGGTTCCTCAATATGGTATTTTATATACTTTTTAAATTTTATTTTATTTATAAATGTTTTACACACACACATATATTGCATATATATGTATATATAAAATGATGTATATTTATGTAGTATATACATATACTACATGTATATAATGTAGCAACCAGAACAATTGACCCTGAATCCCCTTATTCTCTCCTCTCCCAAGTACATATCCATTCTAACACACACACACACACACACACACACACACACAACTTGCTGTGTCAATGTGATTGCTGTAATACACCATCCAGTTGGTTATATTTGAATGGTGGTTTCTTCCTACACTTTGTGGGTGAGTTAACATGTCACTCTGCATGGACTGATTTTATAACTCATCATCATGATAACGCCAATGGGCATTTGGGCCTTGGGTGATTCAGGCTGTTCACTACCTCAGGCAGCTTTCCAAGAGCAATATATCCAGGGGTGGCACAACATCTTTTGTGATTCATAACATTCCTCTGAAGGTTATTAGGTTATTGTAATCCCTTGGGGCATCAGCTGCAGATATCACCATCGCAGGCTTACAGACAGGTCTGTGTGCTAAGTATTAAGACAAAATCTGAAGTGGTTATGTGAGAAGGCACAGCATCGGTGGTACAAGAGAGCCATGATACCAAATCCCGACTTTGCTACTTGCTTAGAAGTATTATCTCGGGTTAGGTGCTTAACATTCTAAACCGTAGTTTCCTGTTCTGTAAAATGGGAATCATAATACCTATTTGATAATATTGTTGTAAGGACACATATAAATAGTAGTATCTATAAAACACTGTTTGGCACCAAATACTCTAAATGGCAGTTATATAAATAAAATTTTCTCTCAGTCCCCATGAGGGCACTTAATTCAGTGCCTGAGGCATAGGAGGTACTCAAGTACTATTTGCTGATTGATAAGACTGTCTTCCAATACTCTCTGGAGACCCTTCTCTAATCATCTTAGTTGATAAATGGGGCATGGAAAAGAACAAAGTCAGGATAACTTTGGTGCTCATGAATTCAAGCTAATCGGGTCTTAAAATTTGGAAATGATTACTTGAGTGTACAGTTAAAAAAAAAACAAACTGCACCAGGGATAGAATGAGACTATTGTACTCAATATAATCTTTTTGTCTCAAGATAACACTTTAAATCTTAGGAAGAGATGGATTGAATCATGGTCAAGATGAATAATCATAATAGTTCTACTGAAAGAACAGTCAGGGAAGGTGAACAACTTTTCAAGTGTCCAGACACCTTTTTGATTTTGCATGCCAATAGGCAGGGTTATTGGAATTTATAATCTAAAGAATAATTTGTTGAATTGTGGGGTTATGTAGTCATATTTACATACACACACACATCACCCTTCTGTCCAAAGTAAATATACATTTCCAACTATATTTACTTGGAATATTGTGAAATATGTTTTCTTTCCTTGAGTCTGTATGGGTGGTACACAGAGTACGGTGGGGCAAGGAGAAGGTGGCAGAATATAAAAAATGTTATAAAAATCTATTGTGCGTGTGACTTACAGATTCAACAGGTCTGACTAGTGAATCTTGTTTTAAATAACCACCAAACCAGCTTTGTTCTTTAGGAATGCAACTTTGCCCACTGTCTTTGTCAGAGTTTGGAAAATTCTTTATCAATAGTAAAGAAGACATACTTCCACTTAACCTTCCAGTGTAGTGAAAAGCACATATAATTTGATTATTAAATCCCAGGTCAGCCATTAACTAGTTGAATGTCTTTGGGGTTTTTTTAAGTCTCATTTCTTTGATTTATAAAGTGGAAATAAAGATAGCTAGCAGAAAAGATGTTATTGCAGAAATCAAGTGTGTCTGTATATATACACATATTTACAACACATTTTTATTACATGCATTTTGTGTGTATGTGTATATATAAAGCACTGTAGAGTAAGATTTAAAACTTGCTTCTGCTTAATTAAAAATGTAGCCACTATGTAGAATATACTTTAGATGTTTCTTGAATAGTGTAAATAACAGGCTTTTCTAAAAGAAAATAATAACATTAACTATTTGTTTTCTTTTATTACAGGCTTATGAAAAAATTGCTTACCTTCTCACTAATTTAGGTAAGTCCATTTTTCTTCACTCTTTAGTAACATGGACATGTTATTCTGCACTTGCTTTACACACTTTAGCATTTTTTATATGTTTTTTATATCAACTTTAGTTATATAATTGTCAATAAAAGTGAAAGAAGGGGCGTAGGAAGTTGGACTACATCACATAACTATAGAGAGGCAATGTGTATAGTTACAAAATCTTACTAGAAATTAGCAAACCTAGTTCTCCCTACTTGGAATTGCTTTTTTCCACTACCTTTTCAGTTCTTCGTGATTTTCACCCCCAATATTTATTTTTATCAAAGTGTCATATTACATGTACACAATTTAAAAGGCAAAAGATTATTAAGAGATTTATAATAAACACCAGTCCTTTGCCACATTACCCATTTTTATTTTCCATATCCCTGAGGGACGGCTTTTTAGCATTTTATCAATTAATTTCTTCTGTTATTTTCTACCCTGTTTCTAAACTGCATGCCATTCTTGGGTTTTCCAGCTTTGGGAAGTGATTGCCTTCCCATCATAAAGACAAGAACTTAAGTCTTTATTCCCTGCAGTGTTCTGTCCCCGCACACTTTCCCATCCATCGCCGGCTAAAAACAGACTTAATTCCCCTCCTTCCAAACTAGTTGTACCAGCAGTTTTAGCCAAATGAATAATTAGTGTTCAAATCATTGTGTCTAGAGAACTATGTTCACATCTAAGGCATGGTGTGTACTGTGATCCTTCCTTTCTTACACAACCTTTATATTTTCATGAAGCTAATAACAGCACTTTTTTTTGCTTAATTGTCTACACATACTTTCCTTAATTTATCCCAAACTTCCTGCCATAACTGTAAATTCTCTCGAAATACATTCAAAAACATCAAGTATTGTATTCATTTTATTTTCTTCTTAGAGTTATCCTCCCTGAACCACTGTCTACTCCAATCTCAATAGGTTACCCTCTGGGCTTGTGCTCAGCTGCATCTACACTTCCCTTCACCAGCACTGTGGGAATTCCTTTCACCTTTTTTTTCTCGGCTGGACATTACTTTTTGGATCCTATGTTTCTTCTGTCTTAACTTAATTCCTTATTTTGCTACCTGGAAAGTAAATTTCTCAAAACCTTACATGTCAGAAAATGTTTTTTTTTCTATCCTCGAACTTAATTTTTGGTCCCCCAGTTCGGGGTACAAAATTTTTATTGCAGATTTGTTTGAGCAGTGATCTTTTATTGAGAACTCACCAGAGCCAAGGCACTGGGCTAAGCTAAACACTTCTCCTTCATTATTTTGTTTTATTGTCATCACAACTCTATGACAGTATGATCCCTAGTTTATGGATAAGAAAACCAAGATAATTAAGTTAAATAAGTAGAATTTAAACTCAGAAGTGACAGACTCCATTGACTATGGTGGAGGAACTGTATGACTCTATTATGATATATCACTTTCGTTATGAAGGAACAGTGTGTAGAGGGAAGAACTAGTTCCTAGTTCATCCTCTGGATGACATGATTACTTGGAAATTACATGACTATGAGCAGGTTTCCCCCTCTCTCCATTCCATTCTTCCTCCTTCTCCTCTTTCCTCTGTTCCTCCTCCTTTTTTTTTTTTTTTTTTTTTGAGTCAGTTTCTTCACTGGTAAAATGAGAATGATAATACTTCCTGTTTCACCATTGTAGGTTGGCCGCCTGACACATGACAAGTGCTCCATAAATGCGAATGATCTTTTTCATCGTTTCCATTGTTCTTTAAACCCACTGAGCTACAATTTCTTCAGTTGGGTAACAAAGCACTTGAACTAGATTGTCTCAGAGGTTTCTTCCAGTTCTGATTCCTTACATTTATTAACTTTTAAAGAACTTTATACCCAAGATAGAAGCAAATCTAAGCAAGTGATTTGGGGACCACAATTGATAGTAGGAAACAGAACAGTTATCTGTGCTAAGTTCCAGGTGTATTCACTTCATATTTGATTTTTCCATCTGTAACTCATACCATAATGCCTGTGGATTCATAACTGTTGATTAATAATGAATGAATTGTATTGATTTAAATTAATAAAATATTGATATTTTATTTAAAGTAATATAATATCATTGCATGTATATACCTATAAATATATACATATAATATATATGACATTATATTCTGTATAACTTTTGGCTTGCAAATTTATGCTTCAAATTAGAAATTAGGTTTAACTTTCTGGAGGAGGCCAAACACTGTTTTATTTAAAATATTTTTTAAACTTTGTTTCTTGATTTCTTTTTTTTTTTTTTGCGGTACGCGGGCCTCTCACTGTTGTGGCCTCTCCCGTTGCAGAGCACAGGCTCCGGACGTGCAGGCTCAGCGGCCATGGCTCACGGGCCTAGCCGCTCTGTGGCATGTGGGATCTTCCCAGACCGGGGCACAAACCCGTGTCCCCTGCATCGGCAGGCGGACTCTCAACCACTGTGCCACCAGGGAAGCCCCTTGATTTCTTTTTTTGTCCAAATATTTTATTTTCAAAAACCACACACACAAAAAAATCAAAGCTTCAATTCTATCACATTAAGATTTTTTTAGAGAGGAAATATGTAACATTTGATTCCAAGAGATAATTTTTTCAGCCTAATTTTATAGTTGTTGAGAATTAGATCAGAATGGTTGTCAGTTGTTCCAAGTAATAAAGTAACTATAATAATGAACTGTGATTTACCTGTAATATTAATTATCTATAAAAATAAACCTAGATTCCAAGAAACAAATTAGGACAACTGGTAAAAATAGTTTTTATTTTGTCAGAGGTCAATTCAGCAATAGGAGCATCTATATCAAGAAAATAGTAACAATAAAATCATATGTCACCATATTAACTTTAGGCAAAAAAGAGTTTAATATCTATTTGAGAGAGACAGAGAAACACTTCATCCTGATAAACAATCTACCAGGTCATTATAATCGTCATGATTTCTATACACCTTTTCATAAACCTTCAAAACATAGAAAGCAAAAAATGATAGAAATACAAAAATAAATTGATAAATCCACACTCAAAATATAAGCCAGGATGTAGAGTATTTGAATATCATAACTAGCAAGCTTCTTTTAAAATATATATAAACTGTATGCTCAACAGAAATATTATTTTCAGACACTTGATACATTGACAAAACTTATCCATGTAATTTGGCCACAATGAAATTGCAACTTTTTTGCCCCCAAACAGAAATCACACAGGACACATTTGTGGATCACGATGCAATAAAATTAGAAATGGAGAACCAAAAGCAATCTTACTCACAGGATTTTTAAAAAAATCCACATTCTCATTTCTAAATAAGTTTTATGCTTAATTTACAAACTATTTATAAGGAAACAACAATGAAAACACAACCTATCAAAACCCATGGGGAAATGTCAGCCTATCCTGACTGCTCTCACTGGTGCCCACCAACCAGTCACTCTTTTCGATGCCCCACAGACCCCCTCCTATTTCCGGCACCTACCTGCTTTGGACTTGGAGTTCCCCAAGACCTGTTGCGTTTTTATTCTGTGCTTTGCTCATGCATGTATTTTAGTCTCTCTTTTCCTTAAGTCAGAGCCCATCTAGTTTCTACCTTTCTTGAATTTTTCAATTATATTAAAATATATATATATTAGTTGTGCATATATATTTTCTATCACTTACTTGGGTACTGAGTGGGAGCAGAGGCTTCAGTACATGCTGCCATCTTCATCCAATCTCTCTCATCACTGTATTTTGTTGTGTTTTGTTTTGTTTTGTTTGAAAAGTTAGAACCCTAAGGTGTGAGTTGACAGAGTTCTTAAAATTATCTTATCTAAATTCCTCATTTCACAGATTATAAAACTGATTACAGAGAAATGTGAAGAGACCTGCCTGAGATTACCAGCAAATTAGGTGTAAGGTTGAGATAAAAACTGGGCTCTTGTGACTGATGTGGCCCTCTTTTCTCTTTACTATTCCACTTCAGTCTGCATACAAAATATTCCTTTTTCAAAGAACCCTGTGGACAATTTAGGTCCCTATATTAAGTGTAGCCAGTTTGGGTGAAAGACTGATCTAATATTTATGGTTACCTCTAAATGAAAGGAGCAGAGAGAATCCTGAAAATCTTTATATCTTAGTAACAAGCATCATACTTCTGTAGCTGTGGGAAATGTCTAAAGATTATCTCATTGGATCCTTTCAGCAACTCTATGGAACAGATATTATCATTCCTATTTTTACAGATGCAGACACTAGAACTCAGAGACATTGAGTGGCGCATAGAACTAGTAAATGACTGAACCAGATTTTGAACATGGGACTTCTGATTCTGTATCCATATTTCTTGCCATTTACCTCATCTATGTAAACACACCCTATGTTCCTTTTAGAATATCCTCGAACAGAATCTGAATGGGAAAACAGCTTTGCTTTGAAGATGTTCCTCTTCCAGTTCGTCAATTTAAACAGTTCTATCTTCTATATTGCTTTCTTTCTGGGGAGGTAAGTCAACTCCATAGGCATTATCTTTGCAGAATGACAGAGATTGTCAACAGTTCCACTGCAGGTTTGTTGACAGGGGTGGCAAATTCTTGTCCTCTGCTTTAGAAAACTGTCCCAATCAATCTTCACCTGCTTTTTCAAGTCAAAAGACTCCTCTGCACAGTGCTTCTAGCTGCCACTCCCAGTTAAAGTTGGCATAAAAAAGTAAAATCATATAACCGTATTACTTTTCTGTATACCTGAAGCTAACACAACATTGTAAATCAACTATACTTCCATTTTTAAAAAATAAATAAAACATATGCCATCCTTGGGTTGAATTATGACTCTCCAGTCATAAGTAATGGTTTTGTTAAATAAGAAAATAATTTTTATGTAACCCCAGCTTACAGTTCCTTAGTGGGGAAACATACCTCTCATGGTAATGTTTTTATTTTCCTTAAATTTGCTGCAAAATATGAAAAAGAAGCATATTAAGCTACTGGTTCTGGTCTGCCATATGCTTAACACGCTGACAAGTGCCATGGAAACATGCTGAAGCTAGAAACATTTTAAACTCAATCATTCAGCACATTGTATTAATATTCGTTAACTAGGTCAAGAAGACATTAAAACTCCACAGGTAAAAGTAGAAAATTTCATTCGGTTGGTTTGTCTGTACTTTCTCAACTCATTGATATTGACTTCACACGTCATTTTCCCTTTTTAAGTTGGGTCCTTTGATGTGTAAGCATGGCCTAAGTCAACTGTTTGGGTACAAGTTGCTCCAGAGAACACTTAAGTCTCTACCCACACATGCACTTGTTGTAATGAATTAGTAAATGTTCTTCAGTCAACCCACATAAACGCTAATGAATTAAAATGGCTTTTTACAGATTTGTAGGCCATCCAGGAAAGTACAATAAACTTTTCAACCGGTGGAGACTGGAGGAAGTAAGTAATCTTGTAAGGGTGGGTGTGGGGATAGGCATGGATATGGACCAGTGACTATGGGAGGAAGAGGGGGTGGGAAGGGAGAGAAAGGGGAGGTGGAACAGGGAATTTCAGGCATGCTGAAGACACATTTTCAATAAAGGAGACTTCCTATGGTTTCAGAAATGGAACTAAGTCTTTCCAAAAAAGAGGGTGATCCTGACC
Organism: Neophocaena asiaeorientalis asiaeorientalis; assembly: GCF_003031525.2. Lineage (NCBI taxonomy): Eukaryota > Metazoa > Chordata > Mammalia > Artiodactyla > Phocoenidae > Neophocaena > Neophocaena asiaeorientalis. Next base: position 6,826,910 of record NW_020175186.1, read on the forward strand.
TCAGCTCTTTTTTTTTTTTGTAAAGCAATAATTTGCTCATTTAATTATTTATTTTTATTTATTTGATTGTGCCGGGTCTTAGTTGTGGCTCGTGGCTCCTTCGTTGCAGCATGTGGGCTCCTTAGTTGTGGCATGAGAACTCTTAGTTGCGGCATGCATGTGGGATCTAGTGCCCTGAGCAGGAATCAAACCCAGGTCCCCTGCATTGGGAGCCCAAACTCTTACCACTGCACCACCAGGGAAGTCCCTCAGCTCTTTTTAATATTCCATCAAAGCTATTTTTTCCATTCATAAAGCCCAGAAATTTAGCTCCAGAACTGTTTTTCTTTGGGGGAATTATTATTGCCTATTGTACTGGTTTCCAAACTTTTAAACATGCTATGTTTCCTTTTAAGCAGGGAAAATTTAGTCCAAAAGAAATCTTACTTCAAATACTAATTTATAAATATATAGGTATATCTTCAAAGTCTCATATTTCTTTATTGATTTATTATATGTATGTCATGGAAACAAAATGTCTAGGAATAATATCTCTCTATCACAGTGTAAGAATATTTTATATTTTCACTGAGACTGACAAATTGTCCTCCCAAATGCTATGCTCTACCTATAGAGTATGAATCTACTTTTCAGACTTCTGCCAAGAGAAACATTTTAAGTTTTACCAATAATCCAAAAGATACCTTCTTTTGATTTCAGTTCCTTTAATTACAAGTGAGATGGAGAATATTTTTCATATTTCTGTTGACATTTTATACTTCTGTGTGTGTATTATTCCTATTTATTTTCATTAAGCTGTTTTTCTGTTTTAATAATTTATAAACAAATAAAATTAGGCTCTGATCTTTCATATTTGCTGCAGATATGTTTCCCATTTTCTTGTATATAGTTTAGTTTAGTTTTGATATTTTTTTACAAAACTATATAGCATTTTCTAATCAAAATATTACTGTTGTTAATGGTTTGGGGAATTTGTATCATGACAAAAAAAATGTATTCTCCATTCAGGAAATTTTAAAAATTCACATTAAAAAAAAAAAAATTATTTAGTTATTTATTTATTTTTGGCTGTGTTGTGTCTTCATTGCTGTGTGCGGGCTTTTTCTAGTTGTGGCGAGCGGTGGCTACTCTTCGTCGCAGTACGCAGGCTTCTTATTACGGTGGCTTCTCTTGTTGTGGAGTCTGGGCTTTAGGTGTACGGGCTTCAGTAGTTGTGGCACTTGGGCTCAGTAGTTGTGGCTCACAGGTTCTAGAGCACAGGGTCAGTAGTTGTGGCACATGGGCTTAGTTGCTCCACGCATGTGGGATCGTCCTGGCCCAGGGCTCAAACCCATGTTCCCTGCATTGGCAGGTGGATTCTTAACCACTGTGCCACCAGGGAAGCCGAAAATTAACATGTATTTTTAGCTAATGTTATTTTTTTTAATACTGATATCTTTGGCCCACTGGAAGTTTATTTTGGTGTAAAGAGTAATCAAGATCCCCCCATGCCTAATTGGCAGCCACACATTTAATAAATAAATGTAATAAATACATGTTTTCATTCGGCAAAATGAGACTGTAAGATTTTTTATATTCTACATCTTGAAATTTCTGGACTCTTTTCAGTCTCATTGTTAGACTGTTTATTCCTTGTGTAGTTCAAAATTGTTTTAATTATTCTAATGTAAAATCCAATTTAATTTGTGGCAGCATTAGTAGGAGGTCATAATTTAGAGAGAGGCTAAGAAAAGATTACCTGAGAAATAGGAGATATTTCTAGTCTCTATCTAAAAAGTCCCCAAAACTCAGGGCCTCTCTCATTAATGTTGTCTCCCCAAAGTCTTCTAAAAGTTATTGGAATACATGGAGAAAGCCTAAAAATCCCAAAGAACGTGTGCTTTATATCACAGAAAACTGGGCTCAAATGTTAATGCTGATTATTCATTCTTTGTCCTTAATTTAATCTCTCTGAATATCTGTCTTCTCATCTGTAAACTGGCAATAGTAACACTTAGGTTGCAAAGCTGTTAATAAATAAGAGATAATTTGCATAAGACAGCACAGTCCCTGGACTGTGGTAGGAACTCTATAAATTGTAACTGATATTTATCTATGCTCTGTCTCTACAGCCACCTGGGTATTATTCTATTGGACAGAGATCAACTAAGGCCTTTCATAGTCCCAGGCCTCCTGAAAATCCCCAAATCAGACTTGCTTCTTTCGTAGCCCAGAAGTATGACTATATCTGCTAAAAGGTTTTCAGCTACCCAAATGCAGGGGGAAAAGCAAGGCTTACTTTTTCCAGGAATGTTCAGTGGCGTTAGCAAGGGTAGTGTGGGGAACAGTGTAGTCACGCGTAGGTAGATCTGCCTATTGATGCCATTTTAGTGGCTGCTAGCACCAATAATTTTATTTAATTGGGTACTCTTAATTGGGAAATTATTGGAATTCATGATTCTTCTTTGAAAGTACCAGGGGAATAATTATAATACTAATGTCAGGAAAAATACTTCATAACCATCCTAGATATTCTCCACAATACATATGCCATAGATAGTAGCCATATTTTCCAACAAAGGCTTATTTATTTTGACAAAAACTCAGTGAAATAAAAATATGGGTTTGTGATAGGCTCTAGAAATCCTGGAAGTGTAGATAGGAAAAGTATACATGATGGAAGATAAGAATTGATCCTCTGAATTCAATCATACAGCAAGCATTTATTGACACATATTCTATCCTAGGTCTCTGCTGGGTAATATGTGGTGTACAGATGAAGAAGTCTCTTTCCTTCCTTTGATGATTTAATAGTCTTGAAGAAAAGAACATAACCACGATCTGTAACAAATATTTTGTCTTTGGAATCTGACAGTCTACATTCTAATTTTGCCGTACCTGAACACATGATCTTAATATCTCTACGTCTCGATTTTTTTTATGTGCAAATTGTGATAAGAATAGCCACCTCAGTAATATTGGCCATAGGTGGATTAAATTGGATCATGCATGTAAAATCCCTGGCATAAATAATGGTAGCCATTATAAAGAAAGGAAAAAAGTACCACAATTTTATTTAGAACATTTACAAACTGGCTATACTGGAATTCCCTCATACTACGCCATATAATATCTCATATATGTAAATCTGTGTAAAATGTTAATACTAGCTAATATTTAATGAGTGTTTACTATATGCCAGCACATTCCAGCAATTGGTTCTAAGTGTTCTACATATATTAATGCATTTAATCCTCACAAGTCTGTTATTACACTCATGTTACTGGTGAGAAAACAGAATCTTAGAGAAGATATATAATTTGCCTAAAATTATTGAAACATACCTATAAATTGATGAAGTAATCAATTTGATATCAGTTTGATTCCGGCAGTCTAGAGTTCATGTTCTGGTCACTGTGCTTTCCAGCCACCATTGGGATAGCATATTGCCACAGTGGAGAATCTAATAAAAATTGGTTTTGGTACAAGATCGCTGAATGATTGCTGGCTCCTACATGTAAATTGGATTTAGAGTAAACATACTAAAGTGGATCAAGTGAAAGGAATAGGGTATTGCAGTCTGATACTTCTGTCTGCCACTTAGCTTCATTATCTACAAAACAGAGATATTAACACCCATGTCACCAGACTCTCATGAGGAGCAAATGAGAAAAATATGTGAAGGCACCCAGCGTTGGGTTGTCCATGGTCGTATAATTTTGAATGGTGCAATGGGAATGAAAGCCTGGGTCTCCTGCACATTCATCCATGCCCTTTACTCATTCTAAGTATAGACTTTATCCTAAATGAGTTTTAGAGTAATGAAGGACTGGAGTTAGCTCAAAGGAATCATTATGTGAAGAGGCAGATCCGCTGAAACCGTTAGATCTCTTTCTCTACCCTGTAAATCAAACTACAAAGTCATCAAGGCTTAAATTCAACGAAATTATAAATGGTCTGTCATCCAGCCTCCCCACTTTGGCCTACCACCGTGGAGAGTGATCCAATCACATGGTTCTATGATAGTCTTCTTTTTAACTTCCCGCATAATAACAGGCTTTGCTAAAGCAACCCTTCAAGGCAATGAACACATTTGGTAAATAGAATTCATCCTTAGCATTATGTAAAAGAGCAGTGGATGAGGGTACAGGAGACCTAAGCTTTCATTCCCACATTACCAGTTAGCATTGCATGATCTTGGACAAGTTAATTTGCCTCTGTGAGTCTCTCTACAAAAATGAAGAGTTTCAGCTTGCAGCTGTGATCTGTGATCTGACTCTGTAGCTTAGTAATTATTCTGCCTCAGACATTCTACCAAACCCACTTATGGTATATATGTAGCAGAGTTCAGGGGGTCCTAAATTCAGAAGCAGTGTGCTTGGATAGGAGACTTGAAACTTCTCCACACAATAAAAATTATCACTGGCAAACCCTCTCTCTGGCTCAGATTAGGGAGTTTTAAGTTACTGGGCTGGAAACAGAAAAGCAGGCTCTTTGTGTCCTAAGTATTTGTTCCCTTTGAAGTCCCACTGGTACTGATTTGATAGAAATAGAAACTGTAGATCAAAGCTATAGAGACCATCATCCTTACAAGCAGGACATGAACCCATTTCCAAAGAAAAAGACCCACGCTTTCCTACCGAAATATCTTATATAGTGCAAAGTTTTCAAGCAAAACACATTTATTGCAATTTTCATTGGAATCACACTTTTGTTCGTGTGGGTTTTTAATGCTGTTACTGATCATCTGAAAAAGCAGAGGAGCACAGAGAAGGCAACATTGGGATCATACTGACAACCTATTTTGTGGCATACTTTTATCACTTAAAATACATTATAATATATGTAGATACTCCCTCTCCAGGAGATACGGGAAAATGAGTAACTTTGCAGAAGAAACACTTGGCAAATATTATATTAACCAAGTGATGAAAGTTAATATCACTGGTGATGTCATGGGGATACCATGTGGCCCTGATGGGATGTGATGGAAATGGCACTTTACCTCTGTGCCCTGCCTCCATTCTTAAAGCACATAACCCCAGTCTAAATATGTGAAAACATCAGACAAACCCAGATTGGGGGATTTTCCACAGGGTGCTTGTCCAGCAGTACTCAGAATTGTTAAGGATATGAAAATCTGAGAAACTGTCTAGACCAGAGGTGACTGGGGGGAACATGACAAATAAGTGCTATGGGGTCTCCCACATTGCGTCCTGGAGCTGGTGAAATCTAAGTCAAGTCTGGAATTTGGTTAATAGCAATGTACTAATATTGACTTCTTAACTTATACCTGACAATATACCTCGGTAATGTAAGGGGCAATGGAGGGAATTGGGGGAGGGGTGCATGGGCACTCTCTGTACTATCTTTGTAAATTTTCTGCAAATTTAAAATCAGTCTGAGACAAAAAGCTGATTTTAAAAAATATAAACATTTTGTCATAGAATTAAATATTTTGCTATCACCTGATTGTTAATAGGTATGTAGTATTCCAGAGCATTCATTAAATGTGATCATGCCTAGCACAGAGCTTGGCAGTACTAAGTGCTCATTAAAAGTTAGATTTTTTGGTTATTGCTGTTATAATTTTGATCAATATTCCAATGTATATTACTGAAAACTTCCCTATGAGGTATCCTCATATGCGCTATTTCTTCCCTGTTTTTATTCTCCTTACGCATTGATATAAGGTGCCCTGGCTTTAGAATTTGCTGTACAATTTGAATGTGGGGGTGTTTAAGGCAACCTAGAAGAGCAAGATCATTAATGCTCTTGTTATTCTGTTTCAGTGTCATCCTAGTGGCTGTTTGATAGACCTTTGCCTCCAGATGGGAGTTATCATGTTTTTGAAGCAAATATGGAACAATTTCATGGAACTGGGATACCCGTGAGTACTTAATTTTTTTTTTAACATCTTTATTGGAGTATAATTGCTTTACAATGGTGTGTTAGTTTCTGCTTTATAACAAAGTGAATCAGCTATACATATACATATGTCCCCATATCTCTTCCCTCTTACATCTCCCTCCCTCCCACCCTCCCTATCCCACCCCTCCAGGTGGTCACAAAGCACCGAGCTGATCTCCCTGTGCTATGTGTCTGCTTCCCACTAGCTATCTATTTTACATTTGGTAGTGTATATATGTCCATGCCACTCTCTCACTTCGTCCCAGCTTACCCTTCTGCCTCCCTGTGTCCTCAAGTCCATTCTCTATTGGGTCTACGTCTTTATTCCCGTCTTGTCCCTAGGTTCTTCATGACCATTTTTTTGTTTTGTATTTTAGATTCCATATATATGTGTTAGCATACGGTATTTGTTTTTCTCTTTCTGACTTACTTCACTCTGTATGACAGACTCTAGGCCCATCCACCTCACTACAAATAACTCAATTTCGTTTCTTTTTATGACTGAGTAATATTCCATTGTATATATGTGCCACATCTTCTTTATCCATTCATCTGTCGATGGAAGCTTTGGCTATTTGGGGTCTTTTGTGTTTCCATACAGATTGTGAAATTTTTTGTTCTAAGAGTATTTAATTTTTAAACTAGCCTTCTATAGAGTTACTAAGAAGACTAGTTCTTTTTTTTAAATTTTATTTTATTTTTTTTTTTATACAGCAGGTTCTTATTAGTTATCCATTTTATACATATTAGTGTATATATGTCAATCCCAATCTCCCAATTCATTACACTACCACCGCCTCCCTGCCACTTTCCCCCCTTGGTGTCCATACATTTAAGAAGAACTAGTTCTTAAGAATTGGGGCTTGGTAATCAGAGAGATGACAGTTCAGTTCCTACTCCGCTCCTTACAAAATGTGTGACCATTTGTAAGCCAATCGACCTTTCTGTGCCTCAGTTTTCACATCTCTAAGAGAGGCTCAACAGCTGTATCTACCTCAAGAACCACTGTAAGGATTAGACGAAATAATGGATATAGAGTAACTTGTACTCTGTTCAACATCTTAAGACACTTGTTGGTATTCTTAAAATATTATTGGCAGTGCACGTTCTTGAGAACAAAATTAACTTTCTGGTTTCTTTTGGCTACCAAAAGACCAAGGTTGTTGTTGTTTTTGTTTAATGCAGAGAACCTCCATTTCTGTCTCCCCCCTTTAAGAATGAAATAAAATTAAAATCCTGGATGGGGAGGTTTGGGGCTCTTTGTTACAACAGCAACAGCAATAAATATTTAGAACAGGATTGATTGTGATAACATCAAAACAACAGCATTCTGTTTTTTCCCTATAGATAAATTCTAACTGTGAAATACTGACATAGAAGGACCCTGAATGCCCACTTTTACATCTGTTAAAATATATTATCCTTTAGAATACAGTGAAATAGAGTGTATTTAAAACATTGTGGTATGGAAGTATTGAGGCCTAATTTATTTAAAAACATTATAATTTTGAGGAGTTTCCTTACTATGGGGAAAGAACTGGTTAGTTGATTAATGATATAAATAACTTAGGCTCAGTCATCAAATTATACCATGTTTCTTTCTCCTCCTTGGCCCTTAAGTAGCATTAGGATATTCCTGAGCAGAGACCTGGGGGTTGGAGAGGTGATATTAACCCAGTGCATCGGACTGGGAAATTGTGGAGGCCTGGTACAAATTCCTTTTCTGCCTCTTGCTAAAGATGCTTATAATTTACTTAACCTCTCTGAGACATTTTTTTTAATTTATAAAATAAGGGATTTATAAAGATTAAATGAGATGACCCAATGGTATTTAAACCTTCATTAATAAATGACAGAAGCTTTTTGTGAAGAGATGTTTACACAAATCCTCAATAGTCAAAACAGATTAAAATGAATCTCTTCTAAATGAAGGGAGAATAGGCATGGAGGTTTGGGAAGCCCAGTCCGTTTTACGTATTCCTTTCTATCTTTGGCTTACCTCTTTGAAACATAAAGTTTGAGGAACATAATTTGAAAATATTTGAGTAAATTAGGTATCAAGTGCCTAGCACAGGATCTGACATGGTGTCGGTACCTCATAAGCACAGTCAAGATGGTGTAGTAGTCATTGTAATATTAAGAATGATTCTTGTTTTTATTATTGTCTATGTACTTCTGAACATAACATGCACTTTGGACATCACATTTTCGCCATGTCCTTGCCCAAGAGGTGAGCCTGGATTTTGTATATCAAATCCCAAGGGTACCATGGCAAATGACATCCTGGTGGGGTTTTCCCAACAGCTGGACAAAGGCCTTGCTGAAGAAACTCTAGCAGGAGTGAACCAGTCCCTAAAGCAATGACTTTTAAACTTTTAAAGCACAATTCTCTTTCCTCAAGTAAAATCTTAAGCAGACTGAAATAAATAGGATATAAGCAAGCAGGCCTTCCATCCCCAACTCCCTTTTTCATCTTCACAAGGCTCCAGAGGCAACCTCCATGGAGCACACATTGAAGCGCTTACCTGACGTTTTGATCTAACTATGGTGGTTCTTCCAACCCCCACTGAAGCTCTACGTCCATGATTAATTAAAACTGAGAGTTGGGTACTGTTCATTGGGTCCTGTGAGATTCACCTTATCCTAGAGATAATTTTTATCTAACTCTTAAGATAATTCATTACCCAGAAGTCTACAATATTTGCATACCAGGATATTTCTGAGTCATATAATTTCAAGACTGCCCCTGGGTTAGGGAAAGAGTGTTGCTACTTCCTTTCCAAGTCTGATAAATGGACTGAGACACAGATTCATTACCTGTGAATTATTGTTCACTATAGGAGCAGAGTGTAATCTCTTGAATCCTTCATAGTTATAAACTCAGAGAAGTGAAGTGACTTGCTAAAAGCCACACAGCTAATGCATTGTAGGGTGAGGAATAGAAACTACATCTCTTGAAACTCTAGGTAGGGCTCAGTTATCTCATGTGAAACATGATTTTACTCATGTTCAGAGAGCACAGCCCAGAAGATTTGGAAGGAAGGGCTCAGATCCAATCACAACAGGCAGCATAAGAGTTTAGGTATTTATATAGGTGGGGTAGGGGAAGGAATCACAGAAGTGAGTATTTGTCTAATCAGTATTAGGAAGCACCTATAGTATACGGGAGGATCAACTCTTTGATAACTATGTAGATGTTTGTAGGGTCTAGGAAGTCGGAGGCCTCTTCTTCCTTGCAAAATTTAAAGTTGAGACCATGAAAAGACCCCCCCAATTCTCAGGCATGCTTAGTGTAGTCCCAAGGTAGTTGGAGTTTCTCTTTTCTTAATACACTATAAATTATTTACCAGGTGCTTAAATACGAGCTTAAAAGGCCTTTGCCTTTATGCAGGTTGATCCAGAACTGGTGGTCACGACATAAAATCAAGCGGGGAATACAAGATGCTTCCATACCTCAGTGGGAAAATGATTGGAATCTACAGCCCATGAATATTCACGGACTGATGGATGAGTACTTAGAAATGGGTATGGAAAGAACCTTCTGCAAAGCTATTTGACCCTCTTGATACATTTTTTCTACTTCACTCAGGCTCTGATTCAAGAGAGAAAACCGCCTCTCTCCTTTCCAATCCCAAGCATTCTAACTGTGCTGGGGTTTTTTTTTTTTTTTTTTTTTTTTTTTTTTGGGGAGGATCATCCTGGGCCAGGGCACGAACCCGTGTCCCCTGCATCGGCAGGAGGACTCTCAACCACTGTGCCACCAGGGAAGCCCCCAAGCATTCTAAAACACATTTGTACCTTTACCTCAGCAGAGCTAGAGAAGATATTAAAGCAGTACCCTTGGAAGGCTTATGCATTTTGTCCTGTCAACCATAACATTTGACCAAAATGAAAGCACATACCTTTTGAGCAAATATTTTAAAGGAACAAAATAAAGCAAAACCCACTCCTATGTTGAGAAATGTATCAGCCCAACCAAATAAAGCAATAATTCTTTCTCACAGTAAACATTTGCACAGACCCAGTCTGAGTCTTGAGTCTTCAAGAAGCTTACTTATTTATATTACAAAAATAAGGATTCTCATTCCAACTGTTAAGATCACTGCACGTTGTTTTGACATTTGCTTTTGTTCTCTGGCCCTCAGTTTTCTCATCTATAAAAAGAGAGGACAAGATTAGGTCTCTTGCTTCCCTTCTAGGACTAAGCATGTTTCTTCAAGTCCTTCTCTGACGTTTTTCTTCCTTCATGCTGCATGGCATAGAGGTGAAAGTCTCATAGACTTTCAATCTATTGAGATCTGAGTTTGAATGCAGTTTTTAACATTTTTCATCTATCTGCCCTTTAGCCAGTTTACTTAACATGTATGAGCTACATTTTTCTCAACTGTAAAGTGGGATAAGCGTGTTTACTTTGTAGGGATGTTGGAAGGATTAAAGGCAATCTATGTAAAGATGCCTAATATGGAACAAAGAAAGCACTCAATAAATGACACTGTTTATATTACCGATTTTCTAACCCTCTTCCTTTACAGTTTTGCAGTTTGGTTTTACCACCATCTTTGTTGCGGCTTTTCCGCTGGCCCCTCTTTTGGCTTTGTTAAACAATATCATTGAAATCAGGCTGGATGCGTACAAATTTGTCACCCAGTGGCGGAGGCCTTTGCCAGCCAGAGCAACCGACATAGGTAAGATTCAGCAACTACATGATTTTTGCGTTGCTAAGGCCAAGTGGTGGCTTGATCTTACTTAGCACAATGTGGGTTTCTATTGCTGGAGCTCCCTTCCAGCCATAACAAAACTGTTTTCGTTAACCAAAGAATGAAATGAGAGTAAGTTTAGTTATAACTCTTAGTTGAGGGTAAGTTCATACTGAACACGCTATTTCATAAACTTATTTGTAACTGAAAAGGATCTCATAAATCCCTTTCCAGAGCTTATTTTTTCATTCCATTATTTTTTAAAGTTAACTTTAATCCTATTTGAAACATCAGTTTTGACCATAATCAATAGTCTATTGATACTATATACAATTTCAAAAGCTTTTTTGTGTATCTATATGATGCCAAATTGGCCTCTTAAGAAGTAGAAAATGTCAACTAGTGATTTCCAGGTCTTGACACTAAACTAGTTTTACTTTTTCGTAGTTTTACATTAAAAAGGTAGCTGACAAAGATAAAGGCAAAACCCATAGTGAATACAGATATTTCAGAGTTCACACAATGAAGTAGAACTTTATTTTTATAGGTTTGAGTACCTCATCAAGTTCTATACATAGGCTTTGAAGAATCTTAAGCAGCTGTGTCTATATCTCATTGGTCCAGACACGAACCAGTTCCTAACGATATTTTAATTTTCAAATCTCCCTACATGATGTCTACCTCCCCCTATGGAAAAGTATTCAATAGCTGTAATATCTGTAGTGAGATACATACCATCCTAAGAAAGTAAATAATGGACAGAGCCGTGGTTCCAACATAACTAAAACACTTTTTCCAAATTAAGGTTGATTAAAGGGTTTTAACTTTTTTTCTTTTTACTCACTATCTTTAATCTTTCTCCTACTAGGTATCTGGTATGGAATTCTTGAAGGAATTGGTATATTGGCTGTGATTACCAATGCGTTTGTAATTGCTATTACATCTGATTACATCCCACGTTTTGTCTATGAATACAAATATGGCCCCTGTGCAAGTCAGTTTGAATATAGTGAAAGGTAAGGTTGAAATGTACACATTTTTTATTTGTAATTAAAATGGAAACTTATTGGCAAGCTTTGTTCTGTGACCATTAAGGGTAATGTTTCTGATCATTGTGTTTATGTGTTTATTAGATGGAATCAAGTGGGATAAAAAGGGCAGCAGTGTTTTTTACAGCAATTAATTTTAGAGTCTATGATTTTCTGTGTAAATGCATCACCGGTATTAAAATGTTAAAAACATTTTAATGTATTTAGAAGTTAAATTTAGAACTAGAAGAGACCTTTGAAAGAATCCAATGCAATAGTTTGTCTATATAGATGGGAAATTGAGGCCTATACTAGTTAAATTACTGAAGGGAATTAAGCTAGTTTGTGGGGTATACAGAATATGAAGAAACTCTCAGCTACGTGACTAGAGATTTTTCTAAAGGGATTTACTGCTAGAGATTTTAAGCATGCAGAAAATGATACCCTAAACCTGTCTCCTTTTTCTTTTTTGTTAAAATTTAAATCAACACTTGAGAACAGGGTTTCTCAACCTCTGCACTATTGACGTTATAGACCAGATAATTCTATTTTTGAGGAGGAGGGGTGTCCTGTGCCAAAGGATGTTTAGCAGCAACCTTGGCCTCTACCCAGTGGATACCAAGAGCAACCTCCCTGCTCCCCGACTTGTGACAACCAGAAATGTCTCCAGACGTTGCCAAATGGTCCCTGGGGGACAAAATCACCCAGTTTAGAACACTGCCTTAGGGGATATGAGTTTTTCAGATCTTTCCTTCTTGAAAGCTTGAAGAATGCAAGGGAGCCCTGGACTTGAAGACAGAGAGAAACTGGAGTTTTTAGCTGGAGGTTAGCCTTAGGTGTGGAAGTAGTGATAGGAGATAAAGTAGTGATAGGAGAAGCTGTGTCTCCTCCTTCCTTCAGGAGCAGCCCTGGGCATACATCTTATCTAGATGCGGGACGTGTGCCCGAGCAAGCAGAGCCCCGCAGAGCCCCGGTTTAGGATGAGTTCAGCCCTTAGTCCTGCAGATGAACTCATTTGTCTCAGAACACTGCGGTGCCTTTCTGAACACAAACGTACGTCTCAATTTTTCAGAGAGAGGTAATAAAGGCAGGAGATTTTCTTTTATATATTGGAGTCTTGTCAAGAGATTTTAACTTGAAGTCAAACTCCCAAGATTTAAGTGCTAACTTTGCCTTCTACTAAAAGGCACATCATCAATCTGGACCTATGTTTAAGAAATGGTGCCTGAGGTGACATTTTATGAACTGTAAAACACTATAAACAGATATAAATTGGTTTTTAGTATTCATAGTGAAAAACCCAAAAGTCTCTTTTTTCTTTATTGAAAATGGTCTAGAAGCAGATTTTAATGGTTTAAAATATGTAGGCTCGCTTGGCAGCCCTCTTCCTTACGGGCATTATTTGTTAGTGCCTTTACTGCCACCTAGTGGCAGGTGAAAGTGAGATTGGATGGGTGTAAGCTCTGTTCACATTCCAGGTACTGACTTTTCACGTAGGTAGCACCTGACTCCTTCTCCATTAGCAGTGACTAGGGATGTAGAATCATTTCAAGAAGAGATGTGGAGGACTTGTGAGTTTGAAACCGCACATTCATAGGGGCTTCCTGGTATTAATTTTCTCCAGGTACGTTTAGCAGCTGAACTGGAGTAAATTAATTCAGATTGGAAATTTTCAGAGCAAGGGGGCAAAAAGACAAGGTGGCAATGGAGAGGATGATACTGGCAAGCTGAAATGATAAGTTATGAGGTCCTGGATGGCCAGGGAGGGGAGTGAAGTTGAAGTCAGTGTGGCCCTGTAATTAAAATTTAGGGTTTAGAATAAGATAAATGGGCACTTGAATTCAGTCTCTAACAACTCTATGTTCTGGGCAGTGGTTCTCAACCCATGGCCTGCATATCTCCTTCAGGGTCCATGAGGTCAATATTATTTTCATAATAATACTAAGATACTATTTGCTTTTTTCACCAAATTGACATATGCACAGATGGTACAAAAGCAGTGGGCTAAAATTTTCTGGTGGCTTTGCATCACTCAAGGCAGTGGCACCAAAAAATACTAGTAATGATTCTATTTCTCACCACTCTACATTCACCATTTTTACAATGCCAGTAAGAAATTTCAGAATGTCTTTGATGAAGCAGTAATAATTATTCATTTTAACCAAACCTCCACCCTTGAATAAATGTCTTCTCAATATTCTATTCGACAAAATGCAGAGTGCGCATAAAGCGCTTCTGCTGCATCCTAAAGTGTGATAAGCGTGTCAAAGGAAAGTGCAAACTTTTGGAGTTGCAAACTAAAGAAACTTTTTTTTAACATGAAATAAAATTGTCAGACAAGCTATGAGTATTCAGGCTTGGGTATTAGCAAACACTCTTTTACAGAATGCACAAAACTAGCTTGTCATTTTAAGGAAAATAATTGACAATATTTGTTGAGCTTTAAAGCTTCCCCATACTTATAGGGTTTTTTTTTCCGATAAAAGTCAGTGACGATATTAACAATTGTGCTTTTTCATGGTCTGTAGTAAAAATATATCAACATTTGGAAGATCTGCATAATTCAGGGAACACATGTTCTCCAAATGGCCCCAATTTGATGTTACAAAATCTTACATGGATAAATGACGAATTCAAAGTACAAGATAGACCTATGGATTTTAATGCAAAATCCATATGGAACGATGCATATGAAAGTTCAGTTACACGAAGATTCCACCTTACAACTAAACTTTAAGAAATGACCACAGGTAGAGCTTTGGTATAATATCAAAGAAAAATATTGACATTTATCTGAAATGATATTAAAATAGTCTTCCTTCTTCCACCTACTTGTCTGCATGAGGCCAGATTTTCTACTTACCCTTCAACCAAAACAACATATTGCAATAGATCTAATGTAGGTTTGAGTATCCAGCTGTCTTCTATTAAGGCAGGCATTAAGGTGTTTGCAAACATGTAAATCAGTGTCATTCTTCTTGCTATGTTTTTTCTTTTGGAGTATGTAACTATTTTTCAAATGTGTTATTCATATTATTTGAATGGATGTGATAGTTATTTTAAATGAATGAACATAAATTTCTATTTCAATTTCTAATGTGGTAAATATCAATAGATATTCCCCTATGCAAAAAGCTCCTTGAGATCTTCAACAGCTTTTTTAAATGTAAAGGGTATCTGAGACCAGAAATTTTGACAATTATAGGCCTAGAGAAAGTCATTTAGTCTCTGTAAATCTTAGTTCTTCTATCTATGTGGTGAAGATAATAATAATATACATGTTCTAAGGCTATTGTAAAACTTAACCCTGATCACAGTTTAATACCTAACCACCAGAGTAGGGAATTTTGCCTTTTTTGTTTACTGTTGAATACCAAGCATCCAGAATTGTTCTAACAAATCATCGGTCCTCCATAAATATGTATTGAATAAGTTAATAAATTACAAATAAACATGTTTATCAATTGGCTGTTTGATGTTAATTATCCAAATCGTGTTACATGTTTATATATATTTATTCAGTTTCAATGCATAGGAAGTAATTACCACAATGCCTAGTGCATAGTAAACACTTAATAAAACATAAGCCAAATGATAAGGCAAAATAGAAACTATTGGAGGGAAATGGCAGGCAAGAGTCTGTCTCATTAAGGCATAATCACAGATGTAATGGGAGTCAGAGAATAGAATCAGAGAGCTGAGTTGCTAGGAGTTTATAATTATAATGAAAGGCATAGTGGCACTTATTAAATCTTGTCATTGGTAATGAAGGAATTGGACTAGAAATTCATGAATCTCTGAATCACACATGCTTTCTTTTCTCTTCTCCCAGTTGTTTAACAGGATATGTCAACAATAGCCTATCCTTCTTTGACCTGAGTGAGCTTGGCATGGGAAAATCTGGTTATTGCAGGTATTTACTTATAAATTATAGTTATCTTTTCTTTTTGCTTTCACCATTCTGTCTCCTCATGCTAATGGGTCCATTTAAACTGTCATTTTGGAGTTTTGGCAAATTAAGAACATTTGGGGCCTCCACATTTTGGTCTTTGTTCTTCAAATTCTTTGTTTTTGTGGATTTTAGGTACAGAGACTACAGAGGTCCTCCTTGGAGTTCCAAGCCCTATGAATTTACCCTACAATACTGGCATATCCTCGCTGCTAGATTGGCCTTCATTATTGTGTTTGAGGTTAGTCACAGGCTGATAAAATTACTCTAGGTAAACGCTTTTCTGACTGATATATTAGTTGCCTTTTTTTTTTTTTAAGATTTATTTTTTATTTATTTATTTTTGGCTGTGTCAGGTCTTAGCTGCGGCATGAGGGATCTTCGTTGAGGCATGTGGGCTCTTCGTTGCAGTGCACGGGCTTCTCTCTAGTTGTAGTGTGCAGGTTTTCTCTCTCTAGTTGTGACTCGCAGGTTCCAGGGCACATGGGCTCTGTAATTTGTGGCACGCAGGCTCTCTAGTTGAGCCGCGTGAGCTCAGCATTTGCGGCGTGCGGCCTTATTTGCCCCGCGGTATGTGGGATCTTAGTTCCCCGACCAGGGATCGAACCAGTGTCACCTGCACTGCAAGGCAGATTCTTTACCACTGGACCACCAGGGAAGTCCCTAGTTGCCTTTTTGAAGTCAGTTTCTCACTGACTTCCAAAACAGGACTTGAGTATGTCCCTCATAGTGGTTTCCAGATACAAGGAAACCACTATGACATGCAAAAAAGCAAGAACTGAATAATGTAAGTTAAAGAGTATTTATATCAGAAATCTAGGATAATCTCTAGGTCCACGAGTGGATATAGAGATTATCATACTAAGTGAAGTAAGCCAGACAGAGAAAGACAAATATCATATGATGTCACTTACTTATGGAATCTAAAAAAATGCTACAAATAAACATTTACAAAACAGAAACAGACTCACTAACATAGAAGACAAACTTATGGTTACCAAAGGGGAAGGGGGAGGGATAAATTAGGAATTCGGGATTAACATATTCACACTACTATATACAAAATAGATAACCAAAAAGACCTAGTGTATAGCACAGGGAACTATATTTTGTAATAACTTATAAGGGAAAAGAATCTGAAAAAAATAGATATATATGTATGTATAACTGAATCACTTTGCTTTACACCTGAAACTAATACAACATTGTAGATCAACTCTACCACACCTCAGTTTTGAGTCTCCTAATAACCAAATTTAAAAAGTAAGGTTGGTTTTCATCATCTAACAAAAGAACCCATATTTATTCATCGGGGTGGAGAGACTTATTTTCTGAACAATCAACTCTAATTATAGTCGATCATGTGTATTTGTACAGCAACAGTGCATAGTTCTATAAATTATGTCTGAGAACACTTTTATAAAACGTGCACAGATTTTGATGATCAGAGTCATGCAATGATTTTAGATTGTAGTCTGTGAAGAAATTTTGGAGAAGCTACAGTATTATTGCCTTGCTTAAAAAATAACCAGCTTGATACAGTGAAGAACTTAGCACTGGAATATATTGAGTATCTACTCACTAAGGTCTATGGAAAAACTTTAAATGCATCTGTTTCCTATGGCCACAATTATGGAGAGAAAAAGATAGCCATACATAAGACTTTTTGCATATGAAATAAGGTTTAATCCAGGACTAAATTCTATTATTTAGTGACTCTATGGGCCTATAAAAATGTCTCCTGATGAAGTTTGACTTTCTATTTTATTATAGGTAGCAAAAGAGTTTAAAGCATATTTCCAATCCAATGATTCCAAAAAATCTTTTTTATTGTGTGTGTTAAAATGTACACTTTTTTCTTCTTCATCTTCTTTTGGAGCTCAGGTAGAAAGACTTAATCAAATGCCTCAATTAACAGCGACCTGCCATCATGGATGCATAAGCCCAATGATTCCTTCTTTTTTTTTTTTCCTCTTCATTCCCCATTACCCACCCACTCCAAAAGCACCCACTGTCTTTTCTTCTGTGGAAGATTTTCCACATCTTTATTTGAATATATGTTTGTTTATAAGTATATTGAATATATATGTGTGTGTGTGTGTGTGTGTATATATATATATATATATATATATATATATATAGTATTATTTTAAGTATTGTTTTCCAAAATTACCTCAATGTTATTATATAATAATTCATTTTTATCTCTTACCCATTATACTTTTTCAGATCTAGAGAGACATCTATCCATGAGATTTATAATTTCTTTTGTCTATTTATGATATTTCATCAAAATTAAATACCATATTCCCCTAAGGATAGGTGCTTAGACCTACAATAATGCTCTCTACTTCAATAAATCTTTTATTAAGAATCTTGGGCATAAAAAAAAAAAAAAAAAAAAAAAAAAATCTTGGGAATGTTACC